>NW_004444095.1:2225842-2331915 GCF_000243295.1 Trichechus manatus latirostris | reverse complement strand
TAGTTAGACAGATTTTTCAATATACACTATGTTTTCAGGTACACAAATGTACATAAAAGAAATATATGTATTTAGATATATAGATAGCAAGAAATAATCTGAAATGAGAAAAAAGTTAAATATTTGTGAGAAATATAATGTAATATGTCAGGTAAGTATTTATTCCTAGAAAAATAGGAGAATGTGTTTGAAAAATTATTTTGATAAATGTGGACACCCAGTAATAGCATGATTTCACAATTGCTACAATTCATAGGCATTACAATGTCTTGCTGTGGTATATATAACAGTAAATAATTTAAAGGAGTTTCTAAAATATGTGAAATTGTGATATAGTGAATTCTAAATACACTATGTGCATGACACATAGTAACCCTTTAAAACTCATCTTCCCAAAGCAAGAAAGGTGTTCCAAAACGAAAAAATCAAGGGCATTGCCGTCGAGTCGATTCTGACTCACAGCAACTTTATAGGACAGGGTAGAACAGCTGCATATGGTTTCCAAGGCTGTAATCTTTACGAAAGGAGACTGCCATATCTTTCTCCCACAGAGTGGCTGGTGGGTTTGAACTGCCAACCTTTTGGTTAGCAGCCAAGCACTTTAACCACTGCATCACCAAGTTAACTACTTAGGTCTACTCTTAATATATATTTTTAAATAAGCCATTTCACTTGAAAAATATTTAACAGGCCCAGAAATTTTATTTTCAAAATAAATTGGCTTTTGTGAAAATGTACTCTAAATCGCTGTTACATTTGAAGCTTATGTAATATTTAAGCAACCAAACCTTGTTTATTTTAATCATCTAAAAAAAAAAGATGCTCCCACTTCATTATTAAGTTTTGTATTCTTGCCATCACATATATATATATATGTATGTGTGTTTACACACATACATATATATACACACACATATATATAATGTATACTTTTTAAATTAATCATTAGGCTACAGAATCTTTAAGAAGAAACATAGCATTATTTTATTGATTCTTTCATCAGTAGGTAGAGATAAATTAAGTCACAAGATTGTGAATTGCAGGTATTGAAAGTGGGTAGCATTCATCCTCCACCATAAAAGCTGATAGACCTAGCATGGATGAGAAATGTTTGTAAATTTTAGATCTATATTCTGAAAAACCTTGCAGATATACTTTCTGAAATAATGCTTCAAGTGAACCACTCGGTATGGTTATTTCAATTTCCCTATACAAGAAAGATATAAGACATTTAAATCAATGTTTTCAATTATGTTAATTAATAAGACAATGAAATTTTTATTTTTTAAAGAATTTGTTTTTTCCTCAAGCTAGGAAAGATGACTAGGTGAAATAGTGATTCAGTTTTTTTGTTTTGGCTCTGAGGAGATAAATATTTTCCATCATTATGATGTAGCCATAAACATGGATATAAAGCATACATAATGCTTTGCTTATTTATTCATTGCCTCAACTAATGAAATTAAGAATCCATGTGCTAGGGAACGTGGGAGTATATAAGTGCTGCAATCATAAAACGCACTTAACACTAGAGCGTCTTCATGAAAGTAGATGTTCAGTTAGTGATGAGGTAATCCCAGCAATCAGGTGGTGTAATAGAAAGAACACAGGGCTTAAAACAGTAAATGTTATGCCTAACTTTTCCAGTATCAGGCAGGAAATGTAATTTCTCTGCATTTCCATTTCATTCTTCGTAACATATAGGAATTGAACTAGATTAGTAGTTTTTAAAAGGAACACTTCCCCCCTCCCAAAAAAAATATCAAATGGGTAACAATGAAGTAACAGATGTGGAATTTCTGCCATTTCAAATATATCTTCCCTATTAAGGAGTTCCTGAGATACAAATTCTGCCCTTAGGACACACTGTGAAATTTATAGGTTAGATTAGCTCAAAAGTCCCTTTTAGTTCTAAAATTTGACAGTTCAATGATCATTTGTTGATGCCATAAGGAATTTAAGAGACTTAATGGTTTGTGTGTGTCTTTGCTTATAGGGTAAGAGAAGTCTGGAAGTGTTAGAAATGTCAGAGGTAGCCTTTGAACTCAAGGTCAAGCTCCAAGTATAGCCTATCTATACAGGGTAAGGTTGGGTTGGTGTTTGACTAGCCCGTGGTTGAGTTTGTGTCTAGGTTTCATTTAGGAGAATAACCTAGGGAAACTCTAGGATGATAGGACAAATAAATAAAAGTAGTTTGGGACTAATATGGGTATACCATAGACTGAGTATAACAACTAATTTCAGGATATCCTTTTAAAGATCAACTAGAAAGGGACATTGATTTTTGTGAAATCTATCCTGAAAACTCACTGACAATTACTGCATTCACTATTTGGTGGAGAATACAAAGTTGAGTACCCCCATGTCTCCTGCAACGGCTGTCCAAGAAATTCCAAAACCCACAAAGCAAAGGGCACTGGCGCCTGGCTTCAGATTGGCCTAGAGTTGTCCAGTGAAGTATAGTTCTCTGCAGTGGAAATTTTAGCCATCAGTTAGGAGCATTATAGTAGTGGAAAAAGTTTTTAACTGAAAGCCACAAAATTTGCTTTTAGTACTAGCTGAGCCCCTTACTAGTTATGTGATCTTAGTTATGCCCTTTAACCAGTCAGAGACTCATTTCCACCTACAAAAGTAGGAAGATGAGCTTGTCTTAACTTTACCCTCAAATGACCCAAGGTATGTAAAAACATACATATAAAAAAACTTTAAATTAGTATATAGATATGAAATGGTTAAAAATATCATTAATATTGATAATTATTTCCATCATTATATATATATATATTACACTTGAATGGCCCAATCTGAGGGTTGAGACAAAAAATTGATGGGGGAAAAGAAAGAAAGAAAGTGCTGATTTCTCCTGGCATCTGGTGGAATGGGCAATGATCAGCCTTACAGATAATCAAGGACACCAATTTATTAAGTATTTGGAAGTTCTGCTTGTCCCAAATATGGCCCTTAAAACAAGAAACATTACCACTTCCAGTTTCCTTTAGGTTATCCAGTAATATTTGATGGCTTTGAGAAAACTTAGTATTTCCTAATCTTAGTGAAATCAGTTTGAGGAAGTGGCAATTTTCATGGTAGAGGGTCAGATGAAAAGGAAATCAGAGACAATTTTATAGCCCTGCATACAATGTTCTTGTTATTACTGCCATTAAGTCGACTCCCTCAAATATCATCTACTTCTGACTCAGGGCAACCCCATGTGTTACAGAGTAGAACTGTTCTATAAGGGTTTTTTAGTTGTAATCTTTTAGAAGCAATTCACCAGGCTTTTCTTCTGCAGAGCCCCTGAGTGGATCCGCACTTGCAACCTTTAGTTTAGCTGCCAATTAAAAACTGCTTGTATTACCCAGGTTCTGGGCATGCTGGATGGAATCAAGGGGTAGAAACACCTTCTCTCACCTTGTTCTGCTTTAGGCATCTGAACTTGGTAGTATGGTAGCAGGGGATCCTATCAGGAAAGAGAGTGGCAGAAGACAGAGTGCAAAAAGGGAGATGGTGAGAAAAAAGTGAACTGTCTACTTTATACTTAACAATATATTGTATATGGAGCAGCTCTATCCTCTCCATTCTCCCAGAAGCCAAGTTGGAGACAGGAAGTACCAATGTGGGGGAGAGGATACTTGAGGTAGATCTTAAAGAACTAATGAAAGAAGGATCGGGAAAAGGGAGCAATCTGAATTAACTCTCGCCAACCGTATACTATTTTTAGGAGACAATCTTTGGTACGTTGGGTCTTTATTGCTAGGTAAGATATGATGGATTAAAGGAGCTTACTATTTAATGATGGAGCAAGACGTGTTCATAGATACTGGGCTCAAAGAGACTGCGTGGTGGATAAGTTTCATGGTCACTCCAGCAAGACAGAGGAGGTAACAATTCAGGATAAACCTAAGGAAAAAAAAATGGAGAATAAGTTTGGTTTGCTTGTGGAATAGAGGTCATGGAGCATGCAGTTTAGTTGTGGATGATAAGATTGAAAACGATGGTTAGATACAGTGTGGAGAGGTTGTGCCAACCAGACTAATAGTTTTTGCTTAATTCAGTAGGCAATGAAGAGTTTTTAATGGTTGCTTTCATGCACTCTTGAAAAAGTGTTTGTGAGGAGAATTTAACTGAGTAATAACAGAAAGTAGGGAAACCAGTTAGGAGGCCATCACAATAGTCTAGATGAGAGATAGTGAGGGCCTCAAATAAAAGGATAGGTACGGGAATGGAAAGGAAGTGGCCCTCGAACTGTAGTGTGCAATTGGAGGAATTGTTACACAGATTGCTGGGCTTCACCCCTGGAGATTCTGATTCAGTAGATCTGGGATGAGAGCACAAGGATTTGCATTTCTGACAAATTTCTCTGTTGATCTAGTGATCACGTTAGTCTAGAAACACTGAGGACAGGCCTAAAGATAAATTATTATATATGATAGCCAAGGAAAAGATGGACTGATTGAGTGGGAAAGTCTGCATAGAAATTTCATGAATAAAATACACATCAAGATATATTTGTCATATTGGAATACTTAGTTTCAAAAAAATTTTGACTGCACAGACTTGTAGTCTATTAATATAGGCAATTATTTTACTTTGTTACAACATAGTATGATAAAATTTATAGGCATAATTTGCTTAGTTAGATTGTGTTTTCTCCAAAAGATTTGGAAATATTTCACTTTTCTAAAAACCTGAAATGTTAAAATATTGGCCCTGAAATTGATACAAACCAAAAGTGATTGTATTTTCTTTCTGTCTTCATTACTTTACTAAGGCTTCAGTGCTATAAGAATGTATGTACCATATGTTCTTTAATTTCCATATGGGCCTTGATAATTGCTATTAAAATTCATGTAGCTGTGTATGCACACACACACAAGCACACTACTGTATATGTAGCAATTGAAACTGGAACAAGAGTTTTGGAGAATCTGGCATCAGTGTTGGGACTATATTCAGTATTGGAATGCAGTTCTAATATACAGTATTGGAACTATAACATGAGATTTGAAGAATCTGGTAACATGTTGTAAATATTCATGGATTTTAATGCTGTAATAATTATAAAGTTTCAAGTTATTGGCCACCAGTCAATGTCAGCAGATGCAAAAGCAATCATTCTTTGGACCAGATGCTTTCAGATACTTATAGAGGGCTATGAGATAGCCAGTGAGTTCCCCACGTAATGTAGAACATATAAGGAAAAAAAAAAGAACGTGGTGGCGTCTAAAGTGTTTTAAATAGTGGCTTTACATCTGTAAAATAATGTATAACCACTGTAACGATAATTTAGACAGATATTTTGGTTCTCCTAAGCATCAGTAGAAAATAAATGATGCCTTTTATAAATGTGATCTAGAACACCAAATTAAGATTTATTGAATTTGAAGATTTTAATTAAAGCTTAATTTTCTTTAGTCAACGTTAAAAGTACAAATATATCGATATCTTCCACTTTGCAGTCTACTTCTAATCATGCTCTAATTTAATACCTTCTCCAACAGAAGAGAAAATGGTCCTTTAATTGGTAGAGTAACTCTTGTTATATGAATATATTTTTAGTAAAACTTTCTACAAATAAATTGTAACAATAGCATAGATAAAAACTTTAGTAAAGTTCTTTAGAGGTTGCATAATTTATAGATCATTAAATATGTAATATTTACAGTCAAAATCCTCAAGTAGTAGGAAGAGAGCAATACTAAAAAATAATAACAGTTTATTTAATTTCACTGAATGAAATAAGGTGAAAATGAACTTATCAACAAAATTTCTATGTTCAAAACATGTTTTTTTTTCGTATTTGTAATTTGTTCCTTATAACATGGTTAAGTCATAGAAACTTTGATAACAAAACTCTTTTGTAAGCATTTTCAGTGTCTCTAAATTACTAGATGTGTAACTGATTTTGTTGAGCAGTACCATTTGATAGACCTACCTGTGTCTTATGAGCATGGCATTCAAAATGATTAAAACTGTTTGATGATTTCTTATGGTGGTCCTTTAAAAAGGAAAAGTATCCCTCCATTCAGTGTCAACAGATGCAAAAGTAATCATTCTTTGGACCAGAGACGTTCAGATATTTACAGGACTATGAGAGAGCCAGTGAGTCGCCTATGTTTTCACAGTTAGTGTGGTTGAAAACCTTTATACTGTAGTCTCTTGCTTTGTTCATTCCACCGTACTGACTTTGGGCATAGTGTGTTATCTTTATTTATGTCAGCAAATATTTATTTTTGGTCTATTGTGTGTTCATATAAACATGTCCGATTCTACTTCAATGATTTCAGTACACTTCTTTTTATGAAAAGCAAAGATAATTGAAAAAAAAAGGAAGGGAGGAAGGTGAAGGGGGAAACAGAAAAAAGAAAACTAAATGAGTGCAGAGGAAGTTAACAAAAATTGTCCCAAGTTTTATTGAATTAGCTTTTAATTTATCTGTCTCTACCATATATTTTAAATTTAAATCATTTTCTCTATTTCTTTTGTCAACTACTAGACTGATGTAATCACAAGGTAGAGTAATATCCCAAGTTATACTTAAAGAGAAGACAGTGGGCTGATTCTTTTCCCACCAATATATCTTAACCAACCAGCATGTCTTGGATCTAAATTTGAAATGTATGACAATGAAATCAGTCTCATCAATTTAAAATCAATAGGGATGTACTGGGTTATGTTCTCTAGTTAGCTTCAAAAACTTGGGAAGTTGCCACATTTTCATCATCAAAGCATCAAATCATCAATGGCAAATCAATACCTTACCTAATATTAAAAGAGTGCAACCAATGAAATGTCACCATTCTGAATCATTTGTTTCATTTTTAAAATAATGAATAAATCTATAAACTATATGGTTATCTTTGTTCTAGCATGTAGGTATCTTTGCAATACCCTGATTTTTCTTTGTAAGTTTTCTTTCCTCTACAGTTAGAATATCTGAAATAACTCTTCGTATCATATCAATAGTCTGTCTTTTATGTATTATAGGGTATTACTGGTCCTTGAAAATTTATTCATTTTGGTTTCCATGAATTATTCTTATCTTATTTTTTTCTACATTAGTACTGTAATGATAAGAAATAAATTTTCAGTGCTGCAGAATGGAAAGAGGAGACTGATTTGAATCAGTTTTAAACCAATATGGAGCGCTTGGATTACTATTTTCATATTTAAATTTTAGTGTAATTTGAATGTAGTGGCTATTTTTTACAGTTGATGGATTATATAGTCCAGAATAACAAATGTTTACTTTGGTGTCTGTGTAAACACAGTCATTATTATGTTCGTGCAACTATGCATGTTGGAAGTTATATTTAACCAAAAGAAAACTCACATTTTAAAAATGATAAAATGTATTTAAGTAACTTTGAATGAATCAGTCTGTAATTGAGTTTGTTATTGTTTGTTAACTTGTTATATGTCACCTTCAATGCTAAAATTTTAACAAAGCTTTAACTTTCATTAACTCTTAAATCATCCAGAAAAGAGCAATTAATAGTTGTTAAGCAATTTGAAACAACATTAAAAAATCAAGGAAAAACAAAGTGTTGTCTTTCTCAGTTTCTCTGTCTCTTCTTTCTTTTGTGTCCGTTATCTATCTGTTTGACTATTAAACTTCCCTATGTTCTACTTTATATGTATTTTGTATGACTGGAAAGTCATGGTAAAGCTCTTAAGATAAAAGGGTAAGTAAATAAATTAAATCCTGCAAAACCTATGCTTGGTATAGACTTTCTCCAACAATATTAGAACTTTTGTTTGATTATTTTCTATGTATTCTAAAACGTATCTAGCATTCACTGTCTATCTAACATTGTGTGATTTAACTGTGATTGTAGTTCTCCTGTGGTCATATACTTTCTTTAAAGCCAGTAGAAATAATTTACACAGTAATTAAGATGATTTATCAACCATTGTTTTCAAGTGATTTAGACCATTTATCATAATTCTTAAGTGAAAAGACAGGCATTATATACTTACGTGTTTTAAACTTTGGGAAATTAAAAGTAAGGTATTAAATTATAGATGCTTGGTTATTATGCATTTCTTTCTATAAAGTTTTATAAGCATTTCAAATTACTACAAAAATGAAGATCAAGGAGTGACATGTAAAATTCTAAATAAATGGAAAAGTGTCTTCCATATTAGAATTGTCATGACCTAATGGTGAATCAGTCAGCTCCTAAGAAAAGCTGTTAAGGTTTTCCAACTTCTTGTGGTTCAACAAAGTATACTAATCACATGAATGTCACATACCTGGTCTGATCTGGCCAAAAACATAGACAAATTGGTTTGGTTTGGTTTGAGTATTTATGGTTATTTTGGTTGTACAGCTGGTCACTGGCTAATTCAATTAATATACTGGTAATTCTAAAATTAGCAGTCAAGTTAATAAGCACCTTCTCTGTACCAAAAACAAAACAAAAGAAAAACTGTTCTATTGCTCTGGGAAATACAGAGCAATATAAGGTATAGTCTCTATTTTCACAGATTAAAAATCTACTTAGGGATACAAAGCATAAACCCTTGAAAGCCAAATAAAATTATATTCAAATACATAAGAAATATTGCAACACTGTATAGATTTACACATAAACAAGTAATAGAGACACTTGATATAACATGTAGGACCCACTTCCATAGCTTTCTTGTCTTCAGAGAGCTTCCTGAAACTTCCTCTAAGAAAGCATATTTGAATGCAAGTAATGAGACTGATGTAAAAATAATCTAAATTCACTCCAAATTGTTAAATAAAGCACTCATATTTTAACTAATATTAGTAAGACATTATTCATGTGAGAAATCTCCAACTAATAATGAACTATTAGTTCTTTTCAATCTCATGGTTATAATAATTATTATAGATCTACACTGTCCAATAACGTAGCCACTAACCACATATCACCACTGACCATTTGAAAATGTAGCTACTTTGAATTGAAACATGCTGTAAGTGTAAAATACACAGTGAACTTTGAAGACTTCATATGAAAAAATGAATGCAAAATATTTCAATAATTTTATATTAGTGATAGGTTTACAAAATAATATTTTGGGAATAGATAAATAAAATATATTATTAAAATAAGTTTTACTTTCTTCTTTTTACTTTTTATTGTGGCAACAAGAACATTTTAAATTACATAATACAGCTTGCATTATATTTCTATTGGGCAGCACTATGATAGATATACAAACTGCCCTTTGAATTCAGAGGAAAGGGTTTGATGTAAGGTGATACAATTTTAGGGAAGGAGCCCTGGTGGCACAGTGGTTAAGAGCTTGGCTGCTAACCAAAAGGCTGGCAGCTTGAATCCACCAGCTATTCCTTGGAAACCCTACGAGGCATTTCTACTCTGTCCTATAGGGTCACTATGAGTTGGAATCGACTTGATGGCAATGGGTTTGTTTTTTGGGTTTAGTATCCATGTGAAAAGGGTCTCATTTCTAAAATATGCCCTAATATATCATCATCCATCCCCTTCTTATATACCTTCAGTGATAAGAAATTCACTACTTTAAAATTAGTGCCTTCTAAAAAACAATGGCAACAGTAATCATTTGTTCTTATATTAACCTAAAATTTAGGCTCCACGTAATTTCTACCCATTGATTCTAGTTACTCACTTCAGATTTACACATAATAATTCAAATCCCTACCCTGCATAATGGTCTTTTTAACAAATGCAGAGTAGTCTTTGTTCCGGAAATCTGGACCCTAATCATCCTGCTAATAAAGTCAAATTTTGCATTATTTTGCTTGAATAATTAGTTATTCACTTTGTAATAGTATCTCCTAAAGTCTATTAATATCTGCTTATTTTATCATTGTACCTGGTGGTACCATGTTGTTGCTAGCACTTGTCCAGAAGTTAATAAAATAATATATCCACACATGGAATACTGAATGGTCAGGTCCTTCCAACTGTATGAAATAAAATCGTGTTATTTAAAATTCAAGGTCATTTGAGGGCTCCTTGAAATTTTCATTCTGCTACCCTAGTAATTAGTCATCCACTCACTTATTTTTTGACAAAATATTTATTTATGGAGCACTTCCTATGTACCAGGAATGACTCTAGGTTAAGCAAGACAGACTCCTCATCATCACGGTGTGTTCTATGAACTCATCCCTTTGAGTCTGATATCTTTTTGTGTCTCCAGTTAAGTGACTGATGAAAACATTTCACAGGGCAGAACAAGTACAAAGCCCTTTGGCATCCTCCTTGGTACCACCCTCAACTTTGATCCAGACTAATCAGTCCAAAAGTTTTGTTATTCAGAATGATACAACTTTGCCAAATTGAAGGCTCAATTTCTCCATATTCACCATTTGAATTTCATGATTTTGTAAAATACCTTGATGAAATCAAGACTCACCATGTCAGGTAGCATTTATTTTTATCCTTCAAACTGTATGTTTTTAAAAGAGGAAGGTCTTGAAGTGAGTCAATGAATGGGTATGATTTTGAGAGAAAATAATAAGATCTAAGATTTATTGAACATTTATTATCTGCTGGATGGATCAGTAAGATTTTGAGAGAAAATATAACAGCCAACATTTGTTATATACCAGACACCATTCTAACGCATTTGATCCTCCTAACAGTCCTGTTAGGTAGGCATTCTTCTTATGCCCATTGTACAAGTAAAGAAACTGAGGCTCAGAGAAAATAAGTGACTTGTTCAAGGTCCCTTAGCAAGTAAATGCTGGCGCCAAGTTTCAATCCAGGCATTCTCATTCAGGAGCTTAAATTCTTCACCAGACTTAGAAAAGCATCCTAAGGGCCTTGAGGGAGGAATAACCAGAGCTCAACAATAGCCCTACGCAGAAGGACTAAAATAAGGTTGACAAGGTCCTTGGGAACCAAGATTAGGGGAAGTCGTGAGTATCACGCTGGAGTTTGGACCTTATTCTACTTTTACTGGGTAGGCACATAAGGTTCTTGAGCAGAAAAAGCATAATGTAAGGAATGTCCCTGGAATGCATTTACCTGATCACAGTGTACGGTATGGAATTGGTGAGGCAGGCAGGAGACTGAACACCTGTCATGAGGTTATTGCTTTAGACCTGTGAGAGGAGTGAAAGAGATGGTGTCTCTGGGAACAGTGAATGAATTGACAATCATTTTATTAGGCATTATATTTAGGGTGTTGAGGAAGAACATAATTTGTATTTGAAACCTCGATGACTGAGGAAAATGGCCCTGTATTAACAGAACTAGGAAAGTTGGTGTTGTAATCAGTTTGGATGAAAGATAACAAACTCAGTTCTAGACAGTTGAACTTCAGGTAGGAAATTGGCTGGCTATGAAGAGTCTAGATTGGAATTCAAGAGTAAGGTTATAGCTAAAGTTGATGATTTGGGAGATATTATGAAAGTTATTATAGTTAAGTTCATGGAGATAATACAATTTAATATGGAAGGAGTACTGGGAAAGAGGCACAGAGGTCACATTTGAGTGTCTGAAATTACTCTATTTCAGTATGTGAAGAGAGGATCAGCTAGAAAGGGAACAGGTGTAGGAGGAAAACAGGTGAATCCGGCTGCAAATAGACCTATGTTATTTTGACATCTAAGTACTTATTAAAAGTTATTTTAAATATTATTTGACTCTCATCATATATTCACATAATCATGTAGAAGAGTGCAGTTGCTCTTATTAAATATTTGCAGTATTATTATTAAATGTTAAAAATAATATAAAATGCCACCAAGTAAATATCATAGTTATGATTCTGACATATGCTAATTTCTATCCTTTTACAATTCTTTGAACAATATATGATTTTAACATATACAAGGATTTTAATAACACAGAGATCGAAACATCCTTTCAGTATATTTACATTACCACCAGTCTGTACTGATTCAAGAACCTATTATGATATTTCAAATTATAAGTGATAGTTAGGATTTTCAAACAAGTCCTGAAAATAATCACTTTTAAAAAGACCCTATAAACCCTTTCTGGGATGTGTACAACTGCCTAATAGTTGTGTTTATATTCATACTGTCTTGAGAATCATTTCCTGGTGAATTCCATATGATTATTCACTTTCTCATTAATAACAGACTACCTATAGATATTTGATGTGTCCTTGAGTACTTTTCCTTATTGGCCTCCAGGAGTTTCCCTCTACTCAAGTAATAGTGAAACTATGATTGGGCATGTGATGAGGATGAGTAGGTGGGAAACAAACTTGATCAATGCAATCATCTTGGCCTAAGACCCTGGGAAATGTCCTTGAATTGGGAAATCTTTTTACTCTGTTAAAAAGAAATCAGACTTTCAGTATATCATATATGGGTATTCAAAAACTTTCAGGTGTAAAATATTTTCTAGTGTTTTAATGCAAAGAAATTGAATACAGAGTTAAGTTCAATAAAGTAAAAACAGTATTTTTTTAACTATCTGTACTTTAATAAATTGTGCCACTCTTTGATTTTCAAACCTCATTTTCAAGGGGTTTGTTCAGAAAAACAAATAATTTTAAAGCTTTTTAGTCTATGATAATTACAAATTTCAAAATTAAAGGTTCTGTGATGTTTGTAAGGTTGGGAAAGATATATTAGGATTTTTGTGTGAAGTGTTTTGGGGTCATCGTTTGAATTTATCTTGTGCCACCAAAGAAAACATTCCTAAGGCAAGCTAATGACGTTGTCTTATGAGAGCATGCCTGTCAATTTTATTATGCTAAAAATGTCATTTAAAAATATCTGAGCAGATTTCCATGTAGTTTCTCTAAGGATACGGTGACAATTCTGCTTTTCCACCAGAGGTTACAGTTATTTGATGAATGAGGCAATTTCTGATAAGAAGGATTTACCAAAATGGTATTTATATCACAATATTTTAAATAGGATCAATTTTAACTTTAGAATATTAAAAATTAGCCCAGTGAAATAAATGGAAATTGACTTTTGTTGATACCATAGAATGATGAATTGCATTATCCTACATGTATGTTCAGCTTTGATGATGTTAAATGTTTGTCCTTATTTGCATCCTCAAGTTCTTTCCCAGCTGTATTTTAAAACTTTCCTAAAATATAATATGAAAACATAATGCATGTCATTAGTTTAGCAACAGGAGGTTGAACAAATGTATTTCTTTTGGTTTGTGTTTCCAATAAAAAGTAATTTTGATTTAAATTAGCACTATCTTTTTTTTTAGGCCTCCATTCCTTTGAAGGAATTGGAGCAGTTTAACTCAGATAT
Source organism: Trichechus manatus latirostris (assembly GCF_000243295.1). NCBI lineage: Eukaryota > Metazoa > Chordata > Mammalia > Sirenia > Trichechidae > Trichechus > Trichechus manatus. The sequence goes on along the minus strand of NW_004444095.1, from coordinate 2,318,693 downwards.
ACAAAAATTGCTTGAACCACTGGAGGCTGAAATTCAGCAGGGGGTGAATCTGAAAGAGGAAGACTTCAATAAAGATATGGTAAATTGGTTGTGATAAAAGTGTGAATGAGCTAGGAGTGAAAATGAATAAATATTTGGAAAGAAATTAGATAACTCAAGTCTCCAACTGAATTCTGAGAACACACCTTCCACATTTTGCTATTCTAAGAATTTATTACAAATACAAAATATTCTTGTGGACCCTTTATTATGAATGCAAGTTACTATGGTATGGTAAGGTAGGAGGATTTATGGATTCTAATAAAAAGCACAGCAATTTGGTTTTGACCTGTGCTATTTTCAAATTTAGGGGATAAAATATAATGGGGAAAAACAGAATCAAATAGAAAAAAAATGGAAATTTAATTTTTTTAAAAAAAAAAACAACTCTCATACATGGTTGACTTTTTTCTCTTTTGCCAATCCTGTTTTTGCTAGTATAACATTTATTTCAGAGAAGGGAAATTACACACAATATACAAATTATTTACCAAAGTTTACCATAGAGTGATTTTCCCCAAAAGTTGAATAAATGGGACAGTGTATGTCTAAAATTTGTATAAAATCATGCTACTTATTTCATGGGAGTAAAGAAATATGACCACGTGGGCTATTCACAACCTCAGGATATCCTCCATCAATCCCAATTAATTTCAAAATGTCTTTTACATTTTCTCTCTGGCTTGAATATTTCTGCATCACGTCCGTTTTCACCTTGTCACACTTTTTCCTCCTTCTGCTCTCCTTTTCACATATTCCTTTCTTCCTTTCACAGCCATCACCTCTATGACATTCTTCACCTTTATATGTATCTTGCTAGAAACTTCTCAGTCAGCGCTCCACTCTGACATGTACCATGCCAGAGACTTCTCTCACAAAGTTTGAAAACAATGTCAGGTGATACATAGATAATAGGCATGTAAGGAATAGGAGAGTTATTTCCATAAGTCTTAGTTGCCACTGATACCAATTCTGACTTCCTGGAGCTACCGGAATCAATAGTTCCCGTGTCCGGGGTTTGGTGGCCTCGCCACCTCAGCTCGTGGAAAGAAAGAAAAGAAGAGGCTTTCTGAGATGCCAAGTTACAACTACTTCTACTTCACGTGAAAGAAGAAAACAGAGGTGCCCCGAGGTAGAAAAGTGTGCTGCTCCCCTCTTGTGCTGACCACCAATCCTGACCTATAGCTCTCACCTGGTGTGGGGCATGAAGTCAAGTGGGTTTTTGTTCATTTGGTTTTTGTCCTTAGCCCTAGAAAATGCTGCAGACATTTAATAAGTAAGGTCTTTCACAGACTAGAAACATATAATGTCTATATTACAGTATGCTATACATTTCATTACACTATTTACGGACAAATATTAGATAATAGTAAACCCATACCCTCTAAAAGAAATGAATAGTTCCTCAGTTGTGTGTTGAAGTTTAAGCATGCATTATATATTTAAATATGTAGCGTCTCATATCATAATTATACACACATACCCATACGTGTCATTTTTTTAAAAAATTGTTTTTCATTAATCGTAGTTGATCAGGGTACCTTGGATACCATTACAGAGTGAATTTCCTTGGTAGAAAGTTTTCCTATACTGAGTTGAAAGAAACATAGGAAACAAGAGGTGAAAAAGCACATGGCCACATATACTCCTATATTATACCAGTACTTATTCAAATAAATTTATTTCAGAGTAAATAAAATATTGTTTTTAGAGTCAAAATGAGCAAAATGTACCTTGAAAGATTTTTAGCTGTTTTTCCAATCTTTATAATAATACTTATTTGATCTTCTTTTTGAAAATAGTATGTATATATGACATTTTTAGAAACCAATTATTTGCAATGTTTGGCAGCAATTTAATATATCATTAATTACTAATACCCTGATATTTGTCCTAAATTTGAACTTTTAGTTTTTAAGCATATAACAGACATTATAGGATAGAAATTAGTGTATATTTAAACAAAATATTTTTTTTGAAAATTTGTCAAAATTTTAGGATTTATTACCATCCCACACTTACACATTGATATTCTCACATAGATTAGTTATCATTATAAATGACAAGCTTAATTCACTTCTTCAAACTTTTGGATTTTGAGAATTATGCTAAAAACAATGCCAAAAGAAGATTTTCATAGCAATCCAAGACTTGTCTGAAATGATGAAGTACTTTACTCCCTCATCTACCTACATATGCCCTAAAAATGTGTTGTTTTGATCTAGACAGAAGGAAACTTCACTCTTTTAAAACTTAAAGTACAACATATAAAGAAAAAACCATGAGCAAGTATCTTATGACAACATTCCCTGAAAGTTTTAAATTGAATTTTTTGTGTGTGCTTAAATAACATGTTTTATTATCTCTGCTAATGATGTGCAGCTTTTTTAAAAACCAAAATGAAGACTGTACTTGTTGTTTTTAATCAGAGTGAAGACAATGAGGGTACTGTTAAAGAATTGTTGCACAGAGGAGACAACTTACAACAAAGAATCACAGATGACAGAAAGCGAGAGGAAATAAAGATAAAACAGCAGCTGTTACAGACAAAACATAATGCTCTCAAGGTATTAGAGCTAAAATTATAATATACCTTGCCTGTGGTTTTTTTTTAATATGTAGGGTAATATATAATGTGCATAAATAAAATCTGTTTAAGAATCTTAGTCACCATAAGATCCTTTTTTCCCCTCTGTTTTATTTGTGTGCATTTGCTTTGTGTAATACTTTTGAGTGGTATCTGATTTTCAAAGATGTTTTGCTTAAAAATTATGTTTTTTTTTTAACGTTGTGCTTAAATAAGTTGTTTCTGGGTAGTTATTTGCAAGATGTTAAGAGACATCATTCATAGTTATCTAGACATTTAATTTTTGGAATATACATTATTTCTTATAAGCTATTTTCATATTTGTGTCAAAAAACCTGTTTAACTTCCAGAATAACCAATCTATGTTTGTTTGTTTGTTTTTTCCGGGCTTCTTGGTTCCTTTACTTTATTGGTTTTATTTTAGTGTAGGTCCAATTATTTGGCACCATAATACTTGTTAAATAAGACCTGGGATTCACTCATTTTTGTTTATTTGTTTTTAATAAACTTCACTTTTCCTTTAGGGGAGCCACTCTTTGCAACTAAGCATCTACAAGAGTCTAATATCATTTATATAGCAATATAGGTATCCTCACAAATAATCTCTATTCCTTTGAAGAAGAAATGCTGCTACCCATATTAAGCAGTGGTAGTCTATGGCTTTCAAGTACCCATGTGACTCATCTGGATTTATGCAGAACAGTGTGTTAATTCTATAATATCTAAAAAGCTCTTGAGATGAGGCTGGACGTGTGAAAAGTTTTATGCAATAGCCCTTTTTACTGCAGTTGGGGGACATAAGCTTTGTAATATTAATTATTTTGCAGGTATGGCTGGTTTCTAATACTGTTAAATGCCAAGTGAGCTTTTCATTGTAAATCACTTCCTTAGAGCTATGTAGCCATGTGGGTGGATGCACCTAGTAGATGGATGCAGTCTACATTCTATATGCAAATAAGAGGATAAAACCTTTTCCCATATTGTCCGACAGCCAAATAAACACTGCTGAGAATGTAATTACACAATATTGTGCCTGCAAGGAATCCACAAGGAAAGTCTAACTGGCCAGCAGGTGTTCTGAAGGTAACTGCTGATAAATATAGCAAATAGAAAAGGCCTCAAGGGAGCATAAGAGCAAACCAGAATGTGTGCAGAAAATCAGAAAGCTGTATAATTCACACACTTCTGACTATGACCAAGCTTTCAGAAGCATCTACACTGGTCATATGTTGATGAGTGTCCTACCAAACAGCGGTGTTTAATGGTTATCTGCCATACCTGTAAATAAATCTATATAATGTCTCCAAATAATTTTAAATAGTACACATCACCTTGTGCTTAGAAAATAAAAGGAGTTTCTGATTTTATGACCATCGAGTGCTTTCTCTTTGAAAAGATGTGAGTTGTGCCATGAATAAGGCATGGCTCAACTTTCATTCACATGGCTAGATCTGGGTGCCTTTGAAAATAGCAGCATTCCATCTGGCTCATCAGAGGCATTTATTACCTCCACAGGAGGTTTAGAAATTCAGCTTAAAATGTAAACTGCAGTAAATTTTACATTCGTAATTTCAAACAATGAAGAATGAAATCTAGATCCATTTTGCATATATATGCTAAAAGCAATTAATGAAAATTGTCAGCTCCACTTTCCAAACCCGTCTACCCCACAGAATTCAGTAGCTATGTTAACATGACAGGTGGCTCCAATTCTAGTCCTTATGAATAATTCCAAAGGTCAAAACTTTCACATGCATAAATAGTTCAGCAGTTCTTTGGTACTCACTATTTTCTTTTGCTAAAGTTAAACCTGGACGTGAAACCCTAATTGCTACTGTTCCGAATAAAAGCAGTATGCAGAGCTTTTATGTTTTCTTGAGTTATAAAATGACATTTCAAGGAATTCTATTGATTAGGGAAGACATTGGATATGCTTGTAAGGACCAAGGTGATTGATCCTCACCCGCTTCAATGATTTATTAAACCAGTCACCCTTATTTTTCTCATCCAGATGCTTGGAAACTACACACTTTGTTTTCTTTGTAAAATAGTTAATGGTTTTTCATTTGGAACACGATTTGGTATCGTGGAAAAAGTTGGCCACACAAGCCTTGAAAGAAAAGAGCATTTTTCTAACATTTAAATTGTTCTTTTCATGTACCCTCACAGATATATAAACAATGTTCACACTTTTACACATATACCTTGAAACAATTTATAAGATGACTTACTGGCTTTATCTTTCTAATCACAAAATATTAATGGCCTATGAAATTTTTTTACTTGGAATTGTAAAACCACAAATGTATATTACTTGGCTATAGAAACTTTTGTTGATAGACTCAGGGCTAATGATAAAAATTTTAGAATTTTTGTCTATTTTAAAAGTCAAATACAAACTAATTTTTTGCAATATCTAGTTAATTCATTTGTATTTATATATTAAAGTGTTTCTCATATATTATATAACAACTTAGCTCATTACAAGTCAATTAACTATGATAAGATTTAAAAAGTTTGAACATGCCAAGAGAAAATACTTTAAGTTGGTTGTTCGGGTACTTGGGTCCTTCCACATACTAGATAATTTAATTACGCATTTGTGTGTTTAGCTTTTTCAATGTGAATTTAACCTAAGCTGTACAAGATAAGCGACTCAAATTATGTTAAATAACTACATACAGAATTTTAATATACATAAATATTGATGTTTCAATAATATCTGCACCATGAACAGGATTTGAGGTCTCAAAGAAGAAAAAAGGCTCTAGAAATTTCTCATCAGTGGTATCAGTACAAGAGGCAGGCTGATGATCTCCTGAAATGCTTGGATGACATTGAGAAAAAATTAGCCAGCCTACCTGAACCCAGAGATGAAAGGAAACTAAAGGTAATGTTGTTTTAGAATGTCAATACTAGATTTTATTGCTACTGTTTAATTACTTTAACACAACCTGTTTGGATCACATTTAAAATGTTCATGTTCTCGTTTCCTCTATTAACATTCTGTTTGATTTGATGCATTTCCTTTGACTGTGTTGTGTTTTAGTAAATGTACTGTATTAAGTGTTATTCAAGTGACATAATGTTGAATGAATAAAATGTTTTACTTTTAAACATGTAAAATGAATTAAGAAATGTCGTGTGTTTTCTGGTAAAATTGTAATTGACTTTGTGTATCTTTGTTCCAGATGAGCAAATGACTTATCGGTATATGGACGACTTCTTTCTCATGTTAGCACATTCATTCATCAGAGCATCTTCATGCATCAGTGTCAAATCTCAGTAGATTTATTTGCATATTGTCTGAAGTTGTTTTTTTCTATTATTTTACACTTTTTATTTTGCTCCATTCTCTGTTGAGTTCCCTACAATTTTAAAAAGGAAATAAATAACTTATTTACTTACCCTCTAAATTATATTCTATACGAATGATCCCTAATAAATAATGAGTAGTAACTGCAGTTGTCAACCTCTAAAACACAAGGGAAATTAGAATATCCAAAATTGAGCATTCAAAGACTAAGTGAGATAATATTTGGATTACTGGGTGAGGACAACAGTCACACCTGCCCTATCTATAAATTTTGAAGGATGACAATAAAGTGACAACAGCCTATGACATTTCTGAGAGAAGTATTTGCTGCTTGCAGGTTGGTTGATGTGGTTAGCTAACTGCCCTGGGCCCTGTATTGATTTTGCTCAATAGGAAATTGATCGGGAATTGCAGAAGAAGAAAGAGGAGCTGAATGCAGTGCGTAGGCAAGCTGAGGGCTTGTCTGAGGATGGGGCCGCAATGGCAGTGGAGCCAACTCAGATCCAGCTCAGCAAGCGCTGGCGGGAAATTGAGAGCAAATTTGCTCAGTTTCGAAGACTCAACTTTGCACAAATTGTGAGTTGTTACTGGCAAACCCACGTATGTGTTTGCAACTACTACACTCTTAGCAGAGGCCTACTAACTAACAAAAAGGAAAAAAAAATCTGGGTGCGATTTCAAACTTTTAATGCCCATTCTGAAAGTGAGTAGTATCCCTCACTTTTGCCTTCTGTAACACTAGTTCTTAAGCTTGTAGATTAAGACTGTAATAAATTAACAGCTAATAGGAACCAGCCCCATTATCAAAAATAAGAAGTACATCTTAATTTTTTTTGCCACATCATTTTTTCATAACATTGGCAACATGAATTTGTCAACTGATCATACATTTACTTTATTTCAGTGTCTAATTCAAAACTATGTATTTCTTTCCTGAGATCATTCCATGCTAATTTTACTTTCATAATGTATACATGGTAAACAATAAATATTTTGTGAAACTTCTTCTTATATCAACTCGTATAAGGCCTTAACTTATGACTTAAAGAATTAATACCTTAGTCCTCATACCTGGCTTAACTACTTAATAGGTTGAAATACTTAGAAGAACTGGATTTCTAGTAAGATGGTTGATAATTGATAACAGGTAGAATAATATCCATCAAGGTCATTTAACGATATATTACAAGCAAAAAAGGGAAAAGAACAACTGCTTTTCTTTCAAACAACTGGATGGAAGTTTTCTGATTCTCTCTTTAAAAAAGCAATTCAAAATTGTTAATTTGGTCTTCTTAGTTCTTTATTTGTTATAATGTATAAACCATAGGGATTTTCAGGCAGATACACTTACTTTCCTCATTCTGAGATATTATACAGTGAAGAGGAATAGTCACTACTCTACAGTTATGCTAAGAAAGTTCTACTCACAAAACCAGGACATTGAAGTTCAAAAAATAAGGCTTCATATTTATGCTATGTTGAGTCATATGAAACCAACAGATATTCGACCATTTTTGACCTACAAAAATGGCTATTCCATTTGAATCAACCCATAGATGAAACTTCTTGTGAATTTCTTCTGTAATATTGTCCATATAAGGAATATTTTAAAATGCATGTAAAGCAATTAAAATAACTTTATCTTATGAATGTATAAATTTAGTTAATACTGCTTATTAACCAAAGGAAAACATATTGCATATGATTGTTACTTCTTTTCCATTTTCAAAAAAATTACAAAGGCACTGTTTTCTATGAAATCCAATACCATAAAGTTTAAAATAGATGAATATTCTGATCAATTCGAAGAAGAAATATTGAGACTGTTTTACATGTGAAGTCTCATTCCAGAGGATTGCACATTTCAGCTTATTATCCTTCATATTAGATGATATGAGCATAATATGTCATAAATCACTCAGGCTTACACCAGTAGAAAGCCTGTGTCTGCAGATGCAAAATGAAGTGAAAGTTTAAGGCAACCATCAAGAAAATTCAAGTAAAATTTTTTTTGCTTCTATTAAATAGAACATTCAGAGGGAAGTCCTTTGGTTTGAATTATCTGATTACTAACTCATTTCTCCATTCCAGTTTCCGCCGTAACTTGACATACCTTATGTTGTCGCAGCCCCTCACACGGGGCACCATCTGTCGCAGCGGCGACGGTTGTCGGGGCGGTGGAGACAATAACCAATGCCACAACTCTTACAGAGAAGTGGGGCCAGGAGGGTAACTCTGAGGAGTCGAACCCTCGGCTTCAGTCCCAGGAGTTTATTTATAGTCAATACAGCAAGCAGTGAAGCAAATAACAGAACAATGGGCTTTGGGTGACTAACAATAAGTTTCGGGCAAGGAAGGAGGAATTCAGGTAAACAAGCCAATCAGTAACAGGTTTGGAAAAACAAGTCGTGACAAGTCTCAACATGTTGTGCAGCATAGAGGCCTTTATACATCCATATTTTAATGGCACATATCCCCACATTATGTCTTAGTCATTTAGTGCTGCTATAACAGAAATACCACAAGTGGATGACTTTAACAAAGAGAAGTTTATTTCCTCACAGTAAACTAGGTTAAAAGTCCAAATTCAGGGCGTCAGCTCCAGGGAAAGGCTTTCTCTCCCTCAGCCTTCTCATCAATGTTTCCCCGGACTAGGAGCTTCTCCGTGCAGGGACCCTGGGTTCAAAGGACGTGCTCTGCTCCTGGCATTGCTTTCTTGGTGGTATGAGGTCCCCCTATCTTTCTGCTCTCTTCTCTCTTTTATATCTCAAAAGAGATTGCCTCAAGACACAATCCAATCTTATAGATTCAGTCCTGCCTCGCTAACACAACTGCCGCTCATCCTCCCTCATTAACATCATAGAGGCAGGATTTACAACATATAGGAAATTCACACAACACCTGGAATCACGGCCCAGCCAAAATGATATATACATTTCTGGGGGGATAGAATTCAATCCATGACATGCTATGTGCAGGATTAACATTTCTAAATACTAGACAAGTTATTGATGCTTTCCAGTTAAATAGCCACAAGATCAAAAAACCCCATAAACTGCTCACTTAAATGTCATTATGTCCTTACACATAGTAGGTACTCAACAAATATTTGTAGACCATAATTATGGTTGATGAAATAACGGAAGAATATGTGAACCAGTATAAAATTTAAAAATATAAATTATAGTAAAATACAGTAATATATTTTTCCTCATATATTGTTTTTTTCTTCATGCTTATATCTGAAAGATCCAAAATTGGGAAGGTGCCCTGGGGGATATTTTTATGTTAACTCTTGATTACACATGATAATAGAAACATTAACAGTATGTGCAAAGAATAATCTATTTACTATAATAATTATATATGACCTATTATTCTAATTAATACAGTAGGATGATAGATCCAAGATGTATTGTCATACTCCACTGATTATTAATATATTTTAAAAATTGATTTGACCATGGACAGACCTCATTTGGACTCCTAGATGGACAATTGGTCTTATCATATCATGACATGACAATAGCAATTCAAGATAGTAGTCAGTACTCTACAGTGTTTAAGAATTGAGAGCTAAGTTTAAAAAGTGAACTTTATTTTACTTATTTCGGGGGTGAGGACTTAGAAATGGAGTAAGCAGTGTAAAATTAATGCACTTAAGGAACTATATCCGTGTCAGACCTATACACGGCAGTAGCGAAGCTCAGAAGTGGCCTGGCCAGACAGCAGGGTAGATGAAAGCAGAGTAGAGGGTATCTGTGAATGGTGATCTTTTGAGCAAACCTGGAGACCGTAAGTAAGGGATAGCAGACTCAGAGAAAGCAGGTGAAACATTCTTTAGGTATTCACCATGAGAAAACTCTTGCCTTAATTAGGAATACAAGACATTTCTAATATCATTCCTGTTGACTTAGAAGCTAGGCTGAATAGTGAAGACTAGGCAATGAATATAGGACTTTTTCTACCAGATTTATTATAGCAGCTGTGTGATCTAATAAAAAGAAGGCTTTCTGGGATGAACAGCCCCGGATGTGAGTCTGCTAGCTATATGATCTTGGGTAAACCTCTCTCAGCCCCATTTCCCTCATTTCTACAGTGGAATGAGAATGAAATATGGCAATATTTAAAACACCTGCTGTGTTATAGGGACTCAATGAATCAAAGTTTTCTTCTTCCTCTTTCTGTATATAAATTAGCACTGAAAAAGAGAACAGTTTTTTTAACATTTAATATTTTACAAGCAAATAAGGGAAGTAGGCTCAAAAGGCAGCATTGGTTTTAAATGTTATTAATGATAGATATCTTTTTTTAATTTAAATTACAAATTAGATTCTAGGACCCTTGGACAGGTAGTTTTGTCAAAAATACAGACTATTTGTAGGAAATTTCATGAAAAGTTGATGATTCTATCCATAAAGGCATAATTCTTGATAAACTTTACAACAGAGCTCTATCTAAATTCTTTTCTTCTACAGGATGGTAAAGAAAGAACAAAGAAAAATATAAAGGTTCTGAAACTCTGTAATAGGAAAGTATGCATAGTTTTTATTAAGCTTAATTGTAGCTTGAACAGTTAATCTCAGAGAGCCCAAGCAAATAGAACCACAAAATTGCACACTAGGGATACCACCATAATCCAGGAATCATGTGGAACCTACAGGACAACAACTCAACAGCAGAGTTTTCATCAACAAAAGATGTTAGAAGACAATGGGACAGTATCTCCAAAGATCTAGGCAAATTTGCAAATGACAGCTAGACTGTCATTCACAAATGGGGTAGAATATTTTCAGACAAACAAAAACTAAGAGAATGTATTACCTATGATTCTTGCTGAAAGAACTACCAAATGATATACTTGTGTAGACAGCAAAATTAAACAAGGCAGACATGAGCTATATAAAGCAATGAAGAAAAACTTTTAAAAATTTTATAATTACTAAAATTGTGCTGAGCGCTACTAAGTTAAACACAGTGTGCTATGAGAATATAGAAGTATTTTGATTGGCCCCAAATAAAGGAGAATGCAACAAATATAAGGTTTGTTGTAGATGAGGGTAACAAATACAAGGCTTATGCCTAATGTGTTCAATAGTAATCATTACCAATTATCATGTCTCTAAAGAGCAAAAAATGTAGTAAACCTTTGGAGCCTGCATACATACATGACCTGTCCCAGAAAAGGTAGCAAAAACATACAAATAACCTGCTAGTGCAAGGACAAGAAATATTCCTTTTCTAAATTCTTCTCCCCTTGCCCTGAATATTCTGTGCCTTCAAATACCAAGCATAAAATTCTGGTGCTCAACATTTATATGCAACAACTTCTTATTCAACTTCATATCATGGATTTCTAATAGGCATCTCAAACATAACATAGCCAAGGCAAGAATAATTGATTTCTTCCCCTATATAATTTGGCCCCTACCAATCTCTCCAGGTGTTAGTAAATTGCAGGTAGGTTTAAAAAAAAAAAAAAGAAACTGGACATCATCTGTGATCCTTTTCTCCTTGCATTACCCATGTAATTTATTTCAAAATCCTCTAGGACTTTGAAATGCAAATTACATCTTTAATTGGACCACTCTTTCTTATCTGCATGTATGCACCTGTAATCAGTAGCAACAGCATCTTTCATCTGGGTTACTTCAACAGTTGTTGAACCTTTGCTTCTAGTTATTTCCAATCTACGCTATATTCTGTCTTGTGAAGCCAGAGGGCTACCTTTAAAGCCTCTGCTGCCCATTACCCTTTGAATAAAATCCGATTAACCTTGACATCATCTGGCCTCTGCCTATTACGCCTGTTCCTTCTACCTTATCTCCATTTCTCTATTCTCCTGCCATAGAGGCATAAAAGTATCTCCTCTGTACTTAAACACACTACATCCCAGGACCTTTGCACGTATCATTTCTTCTGGGAATAGTTGTCACCCAGATTTTTACATAACTGCTGTGACTTACTTAGTCATCCTTTCATTTAGGAAACATGGACACTTTGTAGAACTTTGATATATAATCTCAGAAGGTAATATGTGCTAGTTTTTTTATGTTATATAAACATTTTCATACATCTAATAACTATACCTGCAAAGTTGGAGATTAAGGACGCATGTTCAGAACAGCAAATTTTATTATGGTTATTTCTGGAAGTAAGTATATTAAGGAAAGGCAAAGTTCCTAACACTTAAGACTCAGGTGGAAAAAGGTGACTATGCGAAGGGTTATAACTAATGTATTGCAAAGGGTGGCTTTTACTACACCAGAGTAAATTGTAATAAGACATTTTAACAACATTAAAAGTATATAGTTTCCACAATATACGTTTTCCTTAAGCAACCAAACCAAACCCATTGCCACTGAGTTGATTCCGACTCACAGTGACCCTATAGGACAGAGTAGAACTGCCCTATAGAGTTTCCAAGGAGCAGCTTGATGGTTTCGAACTGCCGACCTTTTGGTTAGCAGCCAAGTTCTTAACCACCATGCCACCAGGGCTCCTTTTTCTTAATGGTTGTTGTAAAATTAATTTTGTTATTAGATTTACTTCAAATACCACAAGAAATGTGTTATTTAAATTAGTCTTTAAGTGAATAATTTTGTAATATAAGAACACTTTCATAGTATAAGGAGCCCTAGTGGTACAGTGGTTAAGAGCTCAGCTGCTAACCAGAAGGTCAGCAGTTCGAATCCACCACCTGCTCCTTGGAAACCCTATGGGGTAGTTCTACTCTGCCCTAAAGGGTCGCTATGAGTCGGAATCAACTTGATGGCATCGGGTTTTGGTTCATAGTATAAACATTCCTCCCCTAATTTTTTAAAATAGTTTGAATTTGAATACTTTACATCTGCTACGTGTTTTCATATCTAATTTCATCTAAACAATAACTCTGCCAAGTAGGGTTTTGTATTCATTGCCATTTTACAGTATGGAAAATTAAGTTCAATGAAGTTAAGAAATTTGTCAAAGGCAACATCTAAGGAATGAACAACACACGTTTGGACCCAGGGCTTCTAAAAATATTGTGGGAGTTATTCAAAAAGGCAAAAAAAGAGTCATGGGCCAAATACATTTGGAAAACACTGGGTTAAGCTAAGTTTTCTTACTCTAGAACTTCTAGGGGCTTTTGATATGTTAATGTGATTATGAATCTCTACAAGGGGAATAGATTTTGCAGACTTCCACATCTGGACAATTGCAGCACAAAGGAAATTTTATTTCAGAATGATTATAGGGTTCCTCTTTGAGTGGTGGTGAAGAACTAGTATTCCTCATACAACATTTTAGGAACAGTATCATCATACTATTATGCTTTTATTATTTGTGATTTTCTTTAAATGAAGCATAAATGTACCAAAAATGTACATACATAATCACATTGCTTTCTGCCACCACCTTATGTGAAAATAATGTCTGTACCTAGATTTTATACTCTCATTTCTCAATTTTTATTTATATTTTCTCTTATCACATAATGATAACTAATTTATTTTGAGAATAAAATAAGGGGAAACATTTTCTTTGCACAATTGTCACATGGATTTTTTTTTCTTTGCCTTGAGATAACAACAAAGATTGTCAGCTGCCAATGCAAGATCCTTGAGGAATTTGGGAATATAAATAATTTTCTTATTTAGTGAGGGAATGTTCTTCAGTTATCAGAGTTGTGAATATAAAAGACAAATAATGGTTGCTAAGGGAAATGTTGAACTAGGGAGTGGCTGCTTACAGAATTTCTTTCCTCTCCACTTCAATTTTGTAATTAACATATCACCAGGGTTAAGGAAGAAATTAAATAAATCATAATTCTGTGGTTTTCTAGATTGTTAGGGACAATAATGGTTATTGACATTCTTATAGTAATTATTTTCTCTAGTCTCTAGTTATATCTATAATCAGTTTAATAGATGCTTAGTAAAGAAACATATATAAGCTGATCTAGGATCAACTTCCAGAAACAGAACCGATGACAGACTGAAGTGATTCTCCCACCGCTCAATTCAAATGCATGAAAATTTTGAATATAATTTTGTATAAAGTTTTAAACACATATTGTTGTTGTTAGGTGTCATCAAGTCGATTTTGACTAATAGTGACCCAATGTGGCACAATAGAACTGCCCCATCGGGTTTTCGAGGATGTGACCTTTATGAGAGCAGATTGCCATATCTTTCTCCTGCAGAGTGACTGGGTGGATTCAAACTGCCATCCTTTCAGTTAGCAGCCGAGTGATTAACCATTGTGCTACCACGGCTTCTTTAAGTACGTAGTTGAGCCCAAAATATATGAATGAACCTCATTCTCCAAGGTATCCTAAATCAGCTTATCTACTTATATGGTACTGAACCTGGATTGAGGACCTAATGGTTAGGAGAAGATTTTAAAGAACTTTTAGGACAAAAGATGTGGCCTTAGGCAACTTGTAATACAGAGATGATAATGAAAATCCTGCGTAAATTTAGAATTTCGAGGGCTGACCTCAGCATGTAAAGGAGAATAGATAACCTCCCTGCCTCTCCCTCTCCCTCCCCCTGCCACCCAATCTAAATAATGTGGCAAAAGTACCATTCATCTGCCAGAGATTCTGCCTGGTAAGGAAAAAAAAAGTCTATGAAAATTAAAACTCAGTGGAGGATCTTAATTTTTACACTAACCACCAAAACCAAAGAAACCAAACCCATTTGCCTTTGAGTTGATTCTGACTCATACTGACTCTATACCACAAGGTTCTAGAATTCTGAACTGAGAAATTAACATGAAAATGACCCCAGTTAGATGAAATCCTTGGAGTTCTCCTATAGAATCATAAAACAAATCACTCTTGGGAAACTCTTACAGTCACACAAACACTGAAGGTTAGCTTACAATAAAGTATTACAACCCACATTAAGAAATAATACATTGAATAGAGTCTGGGTCCTTAACATTTCCAAGGCTGTGATCTTTATGGAAGCAGACTGCCACATCTTTCTCCCACGGAGCTGCTGGTGGGTTCAAACTGCTGACTTTTCAATTAGCAGCTGAGTGCTTAACCATGGCGGCACCAGAGCACCGAAAGCTTGCTAGTGGTCATCTAGGATACAACTGTTGGTCTCTACTCATCTGGAGCACAAAAGAAAGATAGAAACCAAAGACTTAGAGAAGAAACTAGTTTACAGGACTAATAATCTACCCTGAGACCAGAAGAACTAGATAGTGTCTAGCTACCACTATTAACCATTTTGATCAGGACCACAGTAGATGAATCCTGATAAAGTGGGAGAAAAATGTGGAACAAAACCTCAAATTCTTAAAAAATACAAACTTACTGGATAGGTTGAAACTATAGGACTCCCTGAAATTATTGCCCTGAGATACTCTTTCAACCTTGAACCGAAACTATCCCTTGAGGTCACCTTTTAGCTAAATAACAGATTGGCACGTAAAATAAAGAATATCACCTAAGAGTACTGTGCTTCTTTAAAAAATCATCTATTTGAGACCAAACAGTGAACAATTACTCTAAAGCAAAGATAAGAAAGTAGAGCAGCAGGGAAACTAGTTACTGGAAATGGAACAACCAGAACAGAAATAATAAGAATGTTCACACAATGTGAAAAATGTAACCAGTGTTACTGAACAATTTTTGTATAAATTGTTAAATAGGAACCTAATTTAAACTTTTAGTGAAAACTCAATAAAATATTATTTAAAAAAAGAAATAATGCATTGTGACTTATACTTATCCAATAAGATGACCAAGAGAATTAGTAGCCCATGAACTTCAAATAATAGAAAAATATTGGACACCCTAAAGTAAATATGTTGAAAATAATTAAGGAGATAAATAAAAAGAAACTTTAACTTTATAAACACTATAAAAATATACAGGTATATTTGAAAATGAGACAAATAGAACTTCTAGAAACAAAAATCTAGCTATTGAAATAAAAAATAAATGCATTAAGCACTTAATTAAGCATATCTGAAAATTAGAAGCTCATTTTGAGAAAATTATCAGAATACACCATATAAAGATTTAAAAAAGCAAAATATGAAAGACAAACGGAGAAGACAGAATAAGAAACTTTATATCTAAAACTAATTTAAAAGGGAAGGGACAGGAAAAATGTGTAAGAGCCAGTATTTTAAGGAATAATGACAAAAATTTTCCCAGAACTGATGGAAGATGAGCCCAAGATTGAAGAAATGCATTTGTATCACAAGAAGTATGAATTAAAATAAATCTATCCAAACTAAAACCAAAACCAAACCCAATGTCACTGAGTCGATTCCGACTCATAGTGACCCTAAAAGAATATACAAATATGTACTTAAAAAAAAAGTCAGGGCACATAGATTTGTCAACAGGAGTGGTTTATTTAATTGAAAGTTCTAATAATAATAATAACTATCTCCAAAACTCAATTGTATTACCTTTGCAAAATCAAGATTAGGCCAGTATTTATAATGTGGATTCAACTCATTCTAGAAAAACTCTGATATTTTGTAACTTTTCCACTAGGAATAAGACAACCTGGGATTATGTCCTGCATCTGTCACTATCTGTGAGGCTTTGACTAAATATCTGAGCCTCAGGATAAAGTTAATAAGTCCTTTCTTCCAGGATTAGGAGAGATAACAAGGCACCAGATAGAATAAGTGAAGAAATTCCAAATTATTTTTATTAGGGTCACTAATCTGATGGACATCATGCACAAGAGTTTGTGTACAAAGTTTTCACTCCTATATGTCCTGATAAAAGCAATGCCAAAAATTTAAGTTTTTCTGATTGGTAGTTTCCTATGTGCCTGACAAATGCATATATAAATAGCACTGCTTAAAACTAGCCTTCAAAAAGTTCCCACAGATAAAGTACTAAGAATATGAGTTTACAATTAAAGATTACAATTTACATGAGAAAACAAGTAGCAGAGTCAGATGCCCAAAAACTGTAGATAATGAATTCAGCAGATACAAAATATAAAATAAGTGTGCTTAATATTTTTAAAGAAAAGAAAAAGGTTCAAAAGGATGAATTTGGAATGAGAAGCAGTAAGAAAATAATAATCAAGAAATTGCAAAAAGAATTAAATAGACTTCCTAGAATTGAAAAAATGGAAAAACAGTAATTCAGTGGATGAGTTAAGCATCAGAGTAGATACAACTGAAAAGAGAATTAGAAAACTGGAAGATAAATAAAATAAATTAGTTATAATGCATATAAAGAGACCAAAAGATAGAAAATGTGAAAGAAAGGATAAGAGATCATGAAGAGAGGATATCAAAAATAGGAGAGAATAGAGTGAATGGAGAAAAAGCAATACTTGAAGTGATAATTTCTTAGGAATTTCAAAAACTAGCAAAAGACCCAGTATTCAAATTGGAAAATCCAGCAAATCTCAAGCATGAAAAATAAAAAGAATACACCCATATACCATCATAGAGAAACTGATGAATTCCAAAAACGGATAATTTTAAATGCTGGTGTAGAAAGTAGACAGATTACCTACAAAGTGACGACAAATAAAACGACAGCTGACTTCTTAAGAGCAATGGAGGTGGTGAAATAGGATCACAAAAAAATGAAAATGATGGAAGAAAGACCACCCGTGAGCCTAGAATTGTATATTCATAGAAGCTACATTTCAATAATGACATTAAAATAAAGTTTTTGTTTTGCTTTGTTTTTTCCCAAACAAAACTTAGAGAATTTACCAGCAGGAGATTTTCACTGAAGGGCCCTGGGAATTAGCTTTTAAGCAGAAGGGGATTGAACCTGGATAGAAGGTTTAAGATGCAGAGAATAATGATGAGCAAAGAAATCGGCAGACAAAAGGAAAAATTTAAAGAAATTCTATATGTATATAGAGTATGTATATGTAATATTCCTATTATATATATAATATAAGCAGTAAATAGATACATACATAATAGATATATAAGAGCATGACACGCAAACTCGTGAAGTGTTCCATATTTTTCCCCCACATGTCTGTCAGTACTGTGGGGGCTGGTGTGTTGCTGTGATACTGGAAACTATGCCACCGGTATTCAGATACCAGCAGGGTCACCCATGGCGGTCAGGTTTCAGCTGTGCTGACAGACTAAGACAGACTAGGAAGGACCTGGCAGTCTACGTCTGAAAAGAATTAGCCAGTGAAAACCTTATGAACAGCAGCAGAACATTGTCTGATATAGTGCCAGAAGATGAGCCCCCCAGGTTGGAAGACACTCAGAAGAGGACTGGGGAAGAGCTGCCTCCTCAAAGTAGAGTCAACCTTAATGATGTGAATGGAGTCAAGCTTTTGGGACCTTCATTTGCTGATGTGGCATGACTCAAAATGAGAAGAAACAGCTGCAAACATCTATTAATAATCAGAACATGGAATGTATAAAGTATGAATCTAGGAAAATTGGAAATCGTCAAAAATGAAATGGAACACATTTAACATTGATATCCTAGGCATTAGTGAGCTGAAATGGACTGGTATTGGCCATTCTGAATTGGACAATCATATGGTCTACTATGCCGGGAATGACAACTTGAAGAGGAAGGGCATTGCATTCATCGTCAAAAAGAACATTTCAAGATCTATCTTGAAGTACCATGCTGTCAGTGATAGGATAATATCCATATGCCTGCAAGGAAAACCAGTTAATACAACTATTATTCAAATTTAGGCACCAACAACTAAGGCCACAGATGAAGAAATTGAAGATTTTTACCAACTTCTACAATCTGAAATTGATCAAATATGCAATCAGGATGCATTGATAATTACTGGTGATTGGAATGCAAAAGTTGGAAACAAAGAAAGATCAGTAGGTGGAAAATATCGCCTTGATAATAGAAATGATGCTGGAGATCGAATGACAGAATTTTGTAAGACCAATGACTTCTTCATTGAAAATACCTTTTCTCACCAACATAAACAGTGACTATACATGTGGACCTCACCAGATGGAATACACAGGAATCAAATCTACTATATCTGTGGAAAGAGATGATAGAAAAGCTCAATATCATCAGTCAGAACAAGGCCAGGGGCCGACTGCAGAACAGACCATCAATTGCTCATATGCAAGTTCAAGTCAAAACTGAAGAAAATTAGAGCAAATCCACAAGAACCAAAGTACAACCTTGCGTATATCCCAACTGAATTTAGAGACCATCTCAAGAATAGATGTGACATGTTGAACACTAATGACCGAAGACCAGACGAGTTGTGGAATGACATCAAGGACATCATACAAGAAGAAAGCAAGAGGTCATTAGAAAGACAGGAAAGAAAGAAAAGACCAAAATGGATGTCAGAAGAGACTCTGAAACTTGTTCTTGAACGTCGAGTAGCTATAGCAAAAGCAAGAAATGATGAAGTAAAAGAACTGAACACAAGATTTCAAAGGGCGGCTCAAGAAGACAGAGTAAAGTATTATAATGACATGTGCAAAGAGCTGGAGATAGAAAACCAAAGGAGAAGAACATGGTCAGCATTTCTCAAGCTGAAAGAACTGAAGAAAAAATTCAAGCCTCGAGTTGCAATAGTGAAGGATTCTATGGGGAAAAAAATTAAAAGATACAGGAAGCATCAAAAGAAGATGGAAGGAATACACAGAGTCATACCAAAAAGAATTGGTGGATGTTCAACCTTTTCAAGAGGTAGCATATGATCAGGAACCGATGGTACTGAAGGAAGAAGTCCAAGCTGCATTGAAGGCATTGACAAAAAACAAGGCTCTAGGCATTGACGGAATATCCATTGAGATGTTTCAACAAACGGATGCAGCGCTAGAAGTACTCACTTGTCAATGCTGAGAAATTTGGAAGACAGCTACCTGGCCAACCGACTGGGAGAGATCCATATTTATGCCTATTCCCAAGAAAGGTGATCCAACCGAATGTGGAAATTATCGAACAATATCATTAATATCACGTGCAAGTAAAATTTTGCTGAAGATCATTCAAAAGTGGCTGCAGCAGTATATCGACAGGGAACCGCCAGAAATTCAGGCAGGATTCAGAAGAGGCATGGAACCAGGGATATCATTGCTGATGTCAGATGGATCCTGACTGAAAACAGACAATACCAGAAAGATATTTATCTATGTTTTATTGACTATGCAAAGGCATTCGACTGTGTGGATCATAACAAATTATGGATAACATTGCAAAGAATGGGAATTCCAGAACCCTTAATTGTGTTCATGAGGAACCTGTACATAGATCAAGAGGCAGTCATTCGAACAGAACAAGGAGATACTGCATGGTTTAAAGTTAGGAAAGGTGTGTGTCAGGGTTGTATCCTTTCAACACACTTATTCAATCCATGTGCTGAGCAAATAATCTGAGAAGCTGGACTATATGAAGAAGAACGTGGCATCAGGATTGGAGGAAGACTCATTAACAACCTGTGATATGTAGATGACACAACCTTGCTTGCTGAAAGTGAAGAGGACTTGAAGCACTTAGTGATTACAATCAAAGACCACAGCATTTAGTATGGATTACACCTCAACATAAAGAAAACAAAAATCCTCACTGAACCAATACGTAACATTATGATAAACAGAGCGAAAGACCTCTTTAAAGTGTTGAAAAGCAAAGATGTCACCTTGAAGACTAAGGTGCACCTGACCCAAGCCATGGTATTTTCAACTGCATCATATGTATGCATGCGAAAGCTCAACAATGAATAAGGAAGACGGAAGAAGAATTGACACCTTTAAATTGTGGTGTTGACGAAGAACACTGAATATACCATGGACTGCCAAAAGAACGAACAAATCCGTCTTGTAAGAAGTACAACCAGAATGCTCCTTAGAAGCAAGGATGGTGAGACTGCTTCTTACATACTTTGGACATATTTTCAGGAGGGATCAGTCTCTGGAGAAGGACATCATGCTTGGTAAAGTGGAGGGTCAGCAAAAAAGAGGAAGACCCTCAAGGAGATGTATTGACATGGTGGCTGCAACAGTGGGCTCAAGCATAACAATGATTGTGAGGATAGCGCAGGACAGGGCAGTGTTTTGTCTGTAGTACATACAGTCACTATGAGTCAGAACCAACTCGATGGCACGTAACAACAACAAATACATAATGTCATATATATATATAATTATCTAATGTTTGTATTAAAAATCAGAACAGAACTAAACTACTTGTCACCAATGGCATGTAAGTTGAGAATGAGGTTGATTGAAGTTCGTCACATGGTTTACCTACTACCTTTCTGGATGCCCTTGTCAGTCTTCTTTGTTAGTATCTCCTTTCTAATGCTGGGAAATGCCTCAGTGCTCAGTCCTCGGACATCTTGGATTTTCAATCTACATTCACTGCCTTGATGTTCTCATCCAGTATAATGACTTAGTACCAGCTACATTTTTATATCCAGACCAATCTTTTCCTCCGAACTATGGTGACAATAGTGTCCTATCAGATTTTCTGGTAAAAATCTTGAAGTCATTCTTGACATCTTTTTTTTATATCCTGCACCTAGTCTGTGACCAAGTGCAGTCTGTTCTATCTTCAGAATATATTCAGAATCTGATTGCACCATACCCAATGCCATTTCACCACCCTGATCCAAACCACCATCATTTTTCTCCTGAATTAATGTAAAAGTCTCCTAACTCATCTCCCTACTTCTACCTTTGGTGGTGCAAAAGCTTTGTGCTCGGCTACTAACCTAAATGTTGGCAGTTTAAACCCACCCAGCAGCATCAGAGAAGAAAGGCTGGACAATCTGGTTCTGTAAATATTACAGCCAAAAAAACTCTCTGGAGTGGCTCTACTCTGTAACACATGGGGTCATCATAAGTCAGAATCGACCCGGCAATAAGTTGTTTTTTGTTTGTTTGTTTGTTTGTTTGTTTCTATAAGGTCCATATGAGTCAGAATCGACTCGACAGCAACAGGTTTGGTTTTTTGGTATTGCTCAGAAGGAGACCTTGAAAAATTCATTGTGCATCTTAATAATTTCAGAGTAACTATTAATGTGATACAAATACAGTATAAAAATTTTGAAGTAGTAGAGGGAAAAATAAATACATAATATATTCAAAAAAACTGAATAATCCAAACCCAAACCTAAGCTTAAGAACATTAATTGAATTGGCTGAGTATAGTACGTAACTAAACTAACACAGGAATTTGAGTTTTCTGAATGTCTGTAGTCCACAGCCATTATTTGTGTATTAAATAAGGTGGCAATTTCAATTTAATACTCTTTGAAGTTCAAACAAATTTCTTATTGTAAATAATATTTATATATTACCTCAGAAATATTACCTCAAATGGGTGACTCTAAATAGCACAATAAATGAAAAATATGAGAATAAATGTGTTAAAATAAATTTACTGCTTATATTAACATTAACAGTTATTGTATAGTTAGGCTGTGTCTATTTCAGGTACACAATTTTATATGTTGTTTATCTTCTGAATTAAAGTTGCAATAATACATTATAGCTGCAATTCAATTTGATGTCAAATATATAAATACACATAAAGGAAATGTAATGTTTCCTTTCTTATAATAATATATTGTGTGCAATTTTATTATAATATGCAAATTTAACAAATTATTCAGGAAATATTTTGATGACAGACATATTAATAAATATATGTTTTTTTATAAATTTTGGATGTAAACATAAAATTAAGTCTGATACATTATTAATATGTTCAGTTTTATTATTATATAATTTTCTTGGCGAATTAGAATACACCCACTCCTAACTTACTGACAAGATTAAGTTCCAAAGACCAGGTCATTACCCAAAAGTCAGTATTATGCAAAAATGGAGGATAACCACATCAGATCACAAAATGGAGGATGACTCCATCATTACATAACTGCCAAGTTGCATCATTACATAACTGCAAAATTGCACATTATATAACTGCCAAGCCACTGAGACTCATAGCCCAGCCAAGTTGACACATAACCTTAACCATGACAGCCGGCATTACTCTCACCTCATATCTCGACAGTCATTACTATATGTTGTTAATGCGCAAAATAGTAAGATAGTAGATTTTTTACTATTACCGTAAGTGTGAAATGTCGGATAATGAGATAGTCGATACGTGAGAAATAGGTGTACGTATAATCCTTTTTGGCATCAAATGAAGTAATTTTTTTTAATAAAATTAATATTCTCCTCCTTAAAATGCCAAAACTTTGACAAATTAATGAATTTGATAGAACGGTTTGGAAACAATGCATTACTTCTCATTTTGATGAAGGAAATTTTTCTTAGTTTTAGTAGCATGAGTATGAATATCAAATATTTTATTGCGCTGTAATATATTGATTCTCTCTGGGGCTAGTTAATGGTGCAATACTAAATTTTTACGAAGCGTTCCTCTAATCCTTATAACAATCTTACAAAATAGACATCAGTAACCTCATTTTTAAAAAGACTAAAATTTGTCAAACATCTTGCCCAAGATCCTACAAAATTAAGGCTAAAAATTCTAGCATCAAGATATATTTATTTAATTATTAAATCCACAAAGAGATTTTTTTTTCTTTTTTATTGTAGATGTGGTAGGGGCTGGTATTATACTGGTTTATTCTTCTTCTTCTTTTTGGTTATTTTTAATAAGAACCTCCCAATAATGTTGAGGATACAACGAAATCAGAATTCCATACAGTTACTGGGAAACTGTAAAGAAACTCAAGTTTTTTTTTTTTTCTTTTTTATTATTATTATTTTTTTTTTATTGTACTTTAAGTGACTTCCTTTCTAGGTTAGGTGTCACCCATGTGCTCCTAGGTCAATAATGGAAATAAATAAGCTTTCTTCCTTTTAAGTGCTGGGAAATGTACACAGGAAAATAATTGTCATGGGGTAAAAAAGCTAATTATATATATAATTCAGTAATATGACTGCATAGTTGAACTGAAAAGGCTATACATGTCATCTACTCAGCAAGGTTGTACCAGAGAAAAGTTACTCCCAGTATAAAATGACGGCTTCGGGAGGTGTGATATGTTCTGGAAGGCTACTCCACAGAATAAATTACAGCTC
This sequence comes from Trichechus manatus latirostris, assembly GCF_000243295.1. Taxonomy (NCBI): domain Eukaryota; kingdom Metazoa; phylum Chordata; class Mammalia; order Sirenia; family Trichechidae; genus Trichechus; species Trichechus manatus. The sequence continues at coordinate 2,294,730 of NW_004444095.1, read as the reverse complement.
ATCTCTGCAGGGAACCAGAGCAGCATTTTCCTCCCTAGAAACAGCAGGAACTGGTCATTCAATCAACAAGACTAGACGTCCTATGCGTGCAGAGACAGTGATGGCGGTGAATGCTTTTGCTATAAACACCATTGTATGTGTATTTGATACATTGAAGTGCCAGAATTAACTGACTGTAGAACTCTTATCTCCTTTCTCCAGGGGCTTGACACCTGAATTGCCATGTTTGCTCATCCCAACTGCAATCTCACTCTTAACTATCACTTAGAAATGGAAATGGCATGTAAATCAGCCTACAGCTATGACACTGTCTCCCCACTCATAAGAAAGCATCACTAACATTTCATTTCTAGTCAATTTTTCAAAATCCTATGTGACCCACAAAATGTAAAAATTCTATAAATGATTTACTTTTGGAATTAGATTGAAATGTCTATTCCATGTGTATCAGTAACTTCAAAAGACACAGTTGCAGCTGTAGAATTTATATATAGATGGAGTTTGGCATCTGCAATAGGTTGAGAGCAGTGGGGAGGAGAGCTAAAGAACTTGTCTCGCGCTGGGCTCAGTTTTCATAGTGATTTCACTGTTGTTTTTTGTTTTGTTTTTAACCTAGATATGTTTCTTTGCTCAGGCTTTGGTGGGGGGGATCTAAAGAATATTATGAGTGCCCTACATCCCGTGCCCTCCTCTCCCCCTATGCCTTGGCATCATCACTAATTATAGACGCTAAGCCAAGCCTAATGAACAACTTCAGGAAGGAACAATGAGCATATTTCTACTTGCGGAGATTTGGATTACTGCCTTAAATTTGCAGCTACTAACTAGTTCAGTGATGATGAATAAGTCACTTCTCCTCTTTGGAACTTAGTTTATTCCTCTAAAAAATGAAGACATTGTCCTAGCGCACTCACTGGATTCTCTGGGTGGTACAAACAGTTAATGTGATAAGCTTCTAACTGAAAGGTTGGAGGTTCAAATCCACCCAGAGGCACCTCAGAAGAAAGGCCTGGCAATCTACCTCTGGAAAATCAGCCACTGAAAACCCTATGGAGCACAGTTCTCTGACACACATGAGGTCACCGTGAGTCAGAGTTGACTCAACGGCAACTGGCTTAGCATACTCACTAGTAATAGTTAGAAATTACTGAACACACACTATGTACTAGGCTCCATGCTACAAGCTTTACATATATTAATTTATTTGTTTCCCACAACTCTGGAAGGTAGGTGCTAGTATTATTCCTGTTTTTCAGATGAAGAAAATGAGGCTCAGAGAGGTTAAGAAACTTGCCCTAGATCATCCAAGGAGGAGGTGGCAAAATCCAGATTTGAACCAGTCCCATACTCTTACTTTTGTGCACTATTGCCTCTAATAATGTAATACTAATAAGCATAACATTAATAGAAGCTGAGTTTATTATACTTGACAATCTAATAAGCCTTACTACAACTGTGTGAAGTAGCATGGATAGTATCATATCCACTTTTCCGATAAGGAATTGATACTAAAAGATGTTAATGACTTCCCAAATATTACTCCCTGGAAGTTCTGCATTCTTTCCTCTACATCACAATGCTTTCTAATAATCAAGGCTGCACTATTAAGTTCAGATTAGCTTGCATTTAGTCACCAAATATTTCCTGAAAGCTTACATGTTCCAGGAACTGTACTAAGATAAAACTGATCCAATGAATCATGTTTGTCAACAGGAATACAAGTACCATTTAATGCTTTCAGCGTTATTCATCAGGGATGACCTTTCCAATAAAGTGACTTCTTAGTACAACCTGAAGAAAATGAGGATGCACACTTGGTATCTTGGAGAAGAACCTTGCAAGCAGAGGACTGCAAAGTCCCTGGGATGGGCTCATGCATGGTGCATTACAGGAATTGTAGGTTGGCCAATGTATTTTGGGCACAGTGATCCAGAAAAATAAACATTGAGGTCAGAGAGGTAATAGGTGACCAGATAATATACAGTCGTATTAGGAACTTGGATTTTACTCTAATCAAAATAAAAAGCTTTGGGAGGTTTTCATCAAAAGAAAAACACATGATCTGACTTAAAATATACTGTGGGGGATCAAGAGTTACAATAAACACAGGTGGTCCCTCACATAGGATGGGATTCCGTTCTGAAGACTCTGTTGTAAGCCCGTTCTGATGTTAAGTTGAATACCTTTTTTATTTGTTTTTGTTATTATTGCCTTTTGTTATCAGTATCTTTATAACTCTGATCTTTGAACATTTACAAGTGAACATCTGAGAATGATAACATCAGAAAATCATGCCCTACAACATTGTGTGTAATACATATTACTAATGATAAGATGTACAAAAAAAATGGACTGTCTTAAGCACACTTCCTAGTAATTTGAATATATCGTCTAAGTCAAGGACCACCTGTCCATTGTCATTATAAATTTACCAAGTATTTTCCAGAAACATTTTCCAGTTGTCCTGATGTTTTACAGAAACATTTTTAGCAAAAACTTCTTTTTAATAGTAGTCAATAGTGAAACTTGAGATTTAGGGATTCTTCTTTTCCTTTCTCCTTCCCTTCCCCGCCCCCACTTTCAGATTCATTCTGGAGCATAGGATAATAGAGAACCAAACTTGATGTTTGGAGACATGACTTTGTGTCCCCTGTTATAATGAGGGTCTAAGAGCATGATAACCTCCAATAAATGATCTATAAATAGAAGCAGTCTTAAGCTGAATTCAGCATTATTGTAGAGTGTGTTATGGGAAGTCTCCAGGGTCTATATTTGAGTCAATGGCAGGATATATATAGACACTGGCTCAAAAATAGAATAATGGCCTTGATCAGAGTTTCTCAACTTTTATTGGCCATGAGGTAAATGATATTCTCACATGCAATATACCCCTCAAGGGCCTTTTCGCATAGAGAAAATTGGATGCAAGGTATACTTATTTCTCAGCACCCTGGTTAGAGTTCCATACCTTCTCTTCCACTCGGAAAAGCGTATTGGAATACAAGTGGGTGTGAGAGGAAGAGATTTTTATTAGCATTGTTGGTATACCAATATACCTGGTCCAAATGCTCACCTGAGCTAGACATGCAAGGCCATTTTTCTATAATTGAATTTAATTTGCAGGTGGCAAAAATTTAACTCAATCAATATCAGGATTTCCATCATGTTCTCCAGGCTGGTGTCCATCTGACATCTCCTGAGATGTGCATTATCCCTTCTGGTCCCTAGTGGGTGATTCATGAAGAACATAATCCCGTCATCCCTCGATCTCAAATGCAGGGCTTCTTTATTTACACTTCTCTTTAAAGCAATTCTTTGTGCCTTTTAGGAGCATGAGCAACATTTAACTCTCCTTCCCTGAACTGTTCTGATTGTTCAAGAAACAAAGCAGGGCTTTCAGAGGACCTTTACTGCCTGTGTGCTACTCTCAGGTAGCACTTCTACTGCTGCTATGACCTGCACAAAAACACAGTGCAGGGTATCTCTAAAAGGCTCTCTTAGGTCCATCTTCCCAGACACACAACTTGGACATTTCTTCTAATCCCTCACCACTCTGTGCTGGAGGCAATTTTACCTCTTTCATCCTCTCAGGCACATGGACTTATTCTCATCTCTGCTTCCCAAAACTATTAAGGACATAGTGGTTAAAGTGCTTGGATGCTAACTGAAAGGTCAGCGGTTCAAACACACTAGCCACTCCATGGGAGAAAGATGTGGCAGTCCACTTCCACAAAGATTTACAGCCTCGGAAACCCTATGGGCAATTTTACTCTGTCCTGTAGGGTTACTATGAGTCATAATTGACTCAATGGCAATGGGTTTGGATTTTTTTTCGGTTTATCATTCTATGCAAGGGCAATGTTGGTTCAGTGGTAGAATTCTTACCTTACGTCTTAGTTATCTAGTGTTGTGATAACAGCAGTACTGCAAGTGGGTGGCTTTAACAAACAGACATTAATTTTCTCACAATTTAGGAGAATTATTGAATCTAGGGGAAGACTTTCTCTTTCTGTAGGCACTTTAGGAATGTCTTTATCTTTTTTGAGCTTCTGCTCCTCAGTGATCTTCATGTGACTTGGGAATTCTCTTCTCCCATCTCTGCTTGCTAGCTTGCTTTTAATCTATTTTATATCTCTAAAGGGATTGACTTAAAATAAACCCTACACTAATTCTGCCTCATTAACATAACAAAGACAATCCATTCCCAAATGGGATTATAAACACAGGCATGTTGCTGTGTTAGGTGCCATCCAGTCAGTTCCGACTCATATGGATCCTATGTCCGTATGAATGAATCTGAGGAAATTCCTTCTCCCTGCCATGGGTGCCACCAGAATGAAAAACTACCCAGTCCTCACAACCATTACTATGTTTGAGATCATTGTTTGCTAGTAACTGTACTTAGGTGGGAACATCTGCCCACTGATGAGCTCCTTGGAGTTGTAGCAGGTGAATTTATGTAGGAAATACAAATCCAAGTGCTTCTTCTTGAAGAGAGAAGAAGCTGCGGAAGAGGGGGAAGAGTTCACTTAGCACTCTTTCAATTTTTTTCCACCTACCATTCAGGAAACCTAAGTAAATTCATTCCTTCATTGGGAAAATGTCTCTTCCTCACCTCCTTTCTGCTTCTCCAGTTTTGACTTTGCAAGGTGCCTGGTAACTGTTAGTGCCTGTAGCTGGGCCATGTGTCTGCAGGCATGTTAGGTTGTTTAAGAACAAGGATTGATCAGGTTGGTTGATTATGTGGAGGAAGAGCAGTTACAATGTGGCATGTTGAGAGGTCACACTCCTAAAAGCAGATGGCTTATTAGGACCTGACAAAGAGCTTCTGCTGCTTCCTAAGACTCTGTCACCAAAAAGATATCCTGATCCTCAGAGTCGTAGGGAAAAACAGCCATGGCACCCCGCTAGTACAGCCAAGGGATTAATTCAACCATTGCAATGGGAGAGGCCTATAAACCTGACAATACTGATTTGAGGCTCTCTGAAAGAAACATAAATATGGGCAGGTTATAGAGGACTCCCCCTTCCTAGAAGTATATCCAGTAAGTACACACACACAAACACGCACTGGGGAAGTTATCTGGTAATAGCTATGACTGTTGTAGGAGGGAAGTGGGATGATTCACATCTCTACTGGGATTTCAATATGGTCACATAACCTTGGAGGGATTTTAGGCAAGTAAGATTCAAAATAGTAAATAATAGTGAGGGCTGGGAGAGAACAGAATGAGCCACTGAAAGGGGGTGTCCATGGGGAATGAATTTGAGGAAATTCCTTCCCCCTGCCATGGGTGCCACCAGAATTTAACATGGGAAGATGAACAGGGAGGGCCGGTAGGTCAGTTTTAGCAGGTGTTGAGGAAATGTCCCCTCCCCCACCCATACAGTTGCTAGGAGTTATGCTTTGTGATGTCTGAGCCACTCCAGAGCTATCATTGGCTGGGGGAGTTACTTGATGACCTAACAAAGCTGAAGGGTGTGGCTCCTCATTGTCTGGGAGGGTATATATAGGAAGGTCAGGAGGACTGGAGGAGACCACTGCTGGCTACAGCATGGACGAAGTGACTGCAAAGTCAGAAGAACCTGACACAGAAACCGAGCAACCAAGCACAAGCACAGATCCACCAATCTCAGGCACCACTAGGAGAAAGAAGACCTCCTATCAACCCAAGACCACAAAAAATGACAAGGTCAGATCACCAGACCCACGCTCCTCCTCTTCTTCTCCATCTATCCCACCTACCAAACACACACACAAGACTTGTACCCTGTCCGTGCCTGGTACATATCCCCTCCTCAGCCCACATCCCTTCTCATGATGCTCCTCTTTTCACCCAGTCCCCATCTTTTCTCAAATTAATGGTCTTCTCGGCTCACTCTATTTCACTACCAGGTCGAGAAGATGCTCAAGAAAGTACAACCAATCCTTCAGCAGATTACAAGTAAAGCTACGGACACAAAAAAGCCAACAATATTGATCTTTTACTACCGGAAGAATAAGAAAGAAAAAACAGCTCCGCTACAGCAGGAACAAGATACCGTGGAGAACTCCAGCTCTCCAAGTAATGCCGTGGGCGTAGCAAGTCCAAGAGAGCCAGAAGAGTCTGAAGTGTCTTCAGAGGAGGCCCTGGAGGAAAACTAAACTTTATAGAGACCAGATCTTACACCGACAGGGTACACTGGCGATGATGATTACAATAAAATCAAAAGGTTGAGCAAAGGAGATGTGTGTGCGTGCGAATTTTCCGATGGTGTGGAGGGAGGGAAAGAAGGGAAGAGGCAGATGCGGGAGAAGGGAGGGATGTGGGGTCCTGCAGGGTTGGGGGCCGGACTGGAGGTCCACAGTGAGCCAGACATTGGAGATGAGGACTTGGTGAAGACTGAGTACTGAAGACAAACGTCGTCGTTAACCTGTTAACCCACAGGCAAGGAGGAAAAGGGTGTGGTGTTTCTGCATGTGTTTGGGTATAGGTGGATAGGAGGGGTTTAGAGTGCCCGGACTCAGTTGGGAAAAGGGGTGATGTGTATGGGATGGAAGTGTGTAATAGTCTGACTCCATTTTTTGATGTCTGACTGCTGACAGCTTTTAAGCCATGCCTACACCTGGGCAAGCTGATAAAAACAACTTGGGAGCTTCTGAACATAAAATAGAGACAAACAGATATGCCTAACCTTAGCAATCATAAATATTGCCTTGCCTAAATTTCCACTAGCCATAGCACCCATTACCCTAAAAGGTCCTATAGTGAGCATGGACACTCTGACAGCAAGAATATCAAATTAAGTCTTTATCACTTACAATCTGCTTGGAAAAATGGGACACCATGGACCTTCCTCCCAGGTTTAAACAGTTAATAATTAACATCTTCCTCTCTAGTTAAAAAAAAAAAAAAACTCAGTTAATACAGGGCCTTCAAGGATTGAAACCCATTATGCAAGACCTATTTAGAGATGGAGTGATTATCCCCACTGCTTCTCCATTTAACAGACCAATTTGTCCGGTTCTTTTTATTTTATTTTATTGTACTTTAAGTGAAAGTTTACAAATCAAGTTAGTGTCTCATACAAAAACTTATACATACATTGTTATATAACCCTAATTGCTCTCCCTATACTGTGACAGCACACACTTCCTTTCCGCCCCTGATTTCCTGTGTCCATTCAACTAGCCTCTAACTCTCTCTGCCTTCTCCTCTCACCACCGGACAGAAGCTGCCCATTAGTCTCATATATCTACTTGAGCTAAGAAGCACACTCTTCAGGAGTATCATTTTATGTCCCATAGTACAGTCTAATCTTTGTCTGAAGAGTTGGCCTCAGGAATTTAGTTCTGGGTTAGCAGAGTCCGAGGACCACACCTTCTAGGGTTCCTCCAATCGCAGTCAGACCATTAAATCTGGTCTTTTTGCTAGAATTTGAGTTCTGCACCCCACCTTTCTCCTGCTCCATCAGGGACTCTCTGTTGTGTTCCCTGTCAGGGCAGTCATTGGTGGTTTGAAAATCTCTTTTGTTACAGGTTTATTTAGTTGTTCTAACTCTGTTTGTGTTAGTTTAGGTAGGTAGTGAGTTTCTAGAAATTTGTCCATTTCCTCTAGGTTTTCAAATTTGTTAGAGTACAATTTTTCATAGTATTCTGTTATGATTCTTTTAATTTCAGTTGGGTCTGTTGTGATATCACCCGTCTCATTTCTTATATGGGTTATTTGCTTCCTCTCCTGTTTTTCTTTTGTCAGTTTGGCCAATGGTTTATCAATTTTGTTGATCTTTTCAAAGAACCAGCTTTTGGTCTTGCTAACTTTCAATTGTTTTTCTATTCTCTATTTCATTTAATTCTGCTGTAATTCTTATTATTTCCTTTCTTCTGGCACCCAAGGGCTTCTTTTCCTGCTCTCTTTCTACTTGTTCCAGTTGTACAGTTAATGTTTTGATTTTGGCCCTTTCTTCCTTTTGGATGTGTGCATTTATTGCTATAAACTGACCTCTGAGCACTGCTTTTGCTTTGTCTCAAAGGTTCTGTTAGGATGTGTTTCCATTCTCATTTGATTCTTTGAGTTTCTTTATTCCATCCTTAATTTCTTCTATGAGCAAGGTGTTGTTCAGTTTCCACATGTTTGATTTTTTTTCCCTTGCTTTTTCTGTTATTGAATTTTTTTTTTTTATGGTCAGAAAAGATGCTTTGTAATATTTCGATGCTGTTGATTTTGTTAAGGCTTGCTTTATGGCCTAGTATGTGGTCTGTTCTGGAGAATGTTCCATGTGCATTGGAAAAGAAAGTGTAGTTGGCTGCTGTTGGGTGGAGTGTTCGGTATATGTCCATGAGATCAAGTTGGTTGATTGTACCATTTAGATCTTCCGTGTCTTTGTTGAGCTTCTTTCTGGATGTTCTGTCCTTCACCAAAAGTGGTGTGTTGAAGTCTCCTACTACTGTTGTGGAGCTGTCTCTCTTTTCAGTGCTTTTAGAGTTTGTTTTACCTATTTTGGAGCCCTGTCGTTGGGTGTGTAAATATTTATTATAGTTATGTCCTCCTGGTATATTGACCCTTTAATCATTATATAGTGTCCTTCCTTATCCTTTGTGGTGGATTTTACCTTAAAGTCTATTCTGTCAGAGATTAATTAATATTGCCACTCCTGTTCTTTTTGATTGTTGTTTTCTTTATTTTTTTTTCCATCCTTCGAGTTTTAGTTTGTTTGTGTCTTTAAGTCTAAAATGTGTCTCTTGTAGGCAACATATAGATGGATCATGTTTTTTTTTAATCCATTCTGTCACTCTCTATTTATTGGTGCAATTAGTCCATTTACATTCAGCGTATTTATTGATAGGTATGAGTTTAGTGCTGTCATTTTAGTGTCTTTTTTTGTGTGTTGTTCACAGTTTCTTTGTTCCACTTAATTTTCTGTGCTGAGTTGTTTTTCTTTATGTATTTTCTTTTAATCTTTTTCATTGTTGTTAATTTTATATTTTCTTAGTCTTTATATTTTTCTTCTTTTTTATTTTAATGTGTAAGATTGTTAGTTTCCTTTGTGGTTACCTTAATATTTACCCCTATTTTTCTAAGTTCAAACCAGTCTTTTATTTCTTTATATTGCCTTAATTTCCTCTATATATGAAAAATCTATGACTACATTTTTTAGTCCCTCTTTTTTTTTTTAATGTTGTTATCTTCTACATATTGACATCTCTATTTCCCTATTTTCAGTGTTTTAGCTTTGATTTATTTTTATGACTTCCCTATCTGGGTTGATATCTGGTTGTTCTGTCCTGTGTTCTAGTCTTAGGTTGTTATTTGATATTATTGATTTTCTAACTGGAAGACTCCCTTTAGTATTTCTTATAATTTTGGTTTGATTTTTGTAAATTCCCTAAACTTCTGTTTATCCGAAAATGCCCTAATTTCACCATCATATTTGAGAGACAGTTTTGCTGGATATATAATTCTTGGCTGGCAATTTTTTTCTTTCAAGGCTTTATATATGTCATCCTATTGCCTTCTTGCCTGCATGGTTTCTGCTGAGTAGTATTCTTATGGACTCTCCTTTGTAGATGACTTTTCATTTATCCCTAGCCGCTTTTAAAATTCTCACTTCATCTTTGGTTTTGGCAAGTTTGATTATAATATGTCTTGGTGAGTTTCTTTTGGGATCTACCTTATGTGGGGTTCGATGAGCATCTTGGATAAATATCTTGTCATCTTTCATGATATCGGGGAAGTTTTCTGCCAACAAATCTTCAACAATTCTCTCTGTATTTTCTGTTATCCACCCTGTTCTGATACTCCAATCACTCATAGGTTATTCCTCTTGATAGAGTCCCACATAATTCTTACATTTTCTTCATTTTTTAAAAATCCTTTTGTCTGATTTTTCTTCAAATAAGTTGATGTGAAGTGCTTTATCTTCAATCTCACTAATTCAGACTTCTGTTGCCTCAATTCTGCTCCTATGACTTTCTAATGAGTTGTCTAATTATGAAATTTTATTGTCAATCTTCTGGATTTCTGATTGCTGTCTCTCTATGGATTCTTGCAGCCTATTAAATTTGTCATTATGCTCTTCTCTAATCTTAAGTTCCTCTTTTGATTAGTCTGAGTTTTGCATCATTTCCTTCCTGATCTCTTGAAGAGTTCTGTATATTAATCTTTTGTATTCTGCCTCCGGTAATTCCAAGAAATTCTCTTCCTCCGGAAAATTTCTTAATTCTTTATTTTGGGAGCTTGCTGAAGCCATCATGGTCTGCCTCTTTATGTGATTTAATATTGATTGTTGTCTCTGAGCCATCAATAAGTTATTGTATTTATTTATTTTATGTTTGCTTACTGTGTCCTAGTTTCTTGTTTTGTTTTGATATGCCCAAATAGGCTGCTCATGTGAGCTAGTTTGATTATTGGCGCCTTTAAAACACTAATGTCCTGTCACCAGGTGTTTAGAGCTGTTACTAGGTATGTGAGCTCATCAGTACACCTACTTCTCCTGTATGGATTCAGCTCAGGTGCCCAGGTAGATAGCCACCAAGTGTGTGGTGTAGGCTCTCACTTACAGTCCTAGACACTCATGGGTGATTGGTGTAGGGACAGGTATCTGGCTGCATAAGGGGCCACAAGCTGAGCAAGGCAGGGGCCTGACGGCTGCCCCTGAATGTCTGGGAGGAAAGCATGTCCCTATTCCCTAGAGTGCATAGGTGGGTGGGTTTTGCAGCTGGACTATGAGCACCCAGTGCTGTTGGCAGTAAGGACTGGGGGGCACCACTTATTCTTGAACCCCTGTCGTGGGTGGCTAGGTGGCATGGGTGGAGCCACCAGTCCTCAGGCCCCTGATGTGGCTAGGTGAAGACCCTGCTTAATGGGCAGAGCAGTGTCAAATGTCATGAACCAGCCAGTTCACCATATAGCTGAAACAGTTGAAGTTAGACTTCAGGTATATACCTTGTTGTGCTGTGGTAATGAGGGCCTACACTGTTGAAATTGGCCCACACAATTCTATGCAGGGATGAAAGGCATTCAGAGTCTGTGGACCCATTACGCCTGTGCCTAGGCAAAGGAGCTGTGCCTACCCTGAGTTCGTGGCTTAGGGGAGATGGCAGATTATTTTTTTTCCTGTTTGTTAATTTGTTCCCTTTCCAAGGCTGGGAGAATGGCTCAGGGTACATGACAGGTCCTACTTCTGGCCCAGGGGACTCAGCAATCTTTGAAGCCTGCCCAGGACCCGGTGCAGAGCGGGGAGGGGAGAGGTAAATGGGAGAGAGGTTTTTCCCGAAAGAGGTGTTTTTTGATCCATGCGGTAGGCCAGACACAAGTACTTCCAAACCATCTCTCCCTCCCCCTGCCACGCAGTCCAATTCCTCAACTTTACCTTTGATGTTCAGGGCTCCTAGATTGTCATATATAATCGATTCACTTGTTTTTTCGGGTCTTTGTTGTAAGAGGGACCACAGGAAGCGTCTGACTGCTCCGCCATCTTGGCCCTGCCTCCAGAAACTCAAGTTTTATTTTTGATAAATTGAATTTGTATTTCTTTCATTCAGCAAACATTTATCTAGTGCCTCCTATGTGCCAGACAACATAAAACATAAAATAGCAGTGGTGAATCCTTAGCAATCATACAAAAGACATGATATTTGATAAATATAACTCATACAATGAAGGGAAAAAATGTAGAAGAATTTATACACAGCAATTTGACCTCCGTTTCTAACACAATATGAAGTGTTATTTTCTCATATCTAAGTTTTCTTTCAAAATATGGAACACCAGCTGTAAAGGAGCTGAGATGATTTCTGCAGTGGGTTTGGAAATATCCTTCTGAGCATGCCCAGAACAACTGATTACAAATACTTAAATCATTCACAACATCTGTGAATAATTCTGATTCTTCAATTATTACTTAAGACTCTCATTGTATGGAACATATTCTGAGAACAGATGAATAAAATTAATTCAAGTGTAACGCTTTCCCCACTTTGATTTTCATAAAACAACAAGGATTACAATGTTTCCAACTTTGTGAATTTATCTTAGGCGTTTTCTATCCTCCTATATGAGCCAATAGGAGTCCTGGTGGTGCAGTGGTTAAAGCGCTTGGCTGCTAACTAAAAACGTCAGCGGTTTGAACCCACCAGCTGCTCCTTGGGAGAAAGATGTGGCAGTGTGCTTCTGTAACGATTTACAGCCTTGGAATCCCTATGGGGCAGTTCTACTCTGTCCTAGAGGGTCGCTATGAGTTGCAATCGACTCGAAGGCAGTGTTTTTCTGTTTGTTTTGTTTTGTTTTGTTTTTCACTTTAAAGTTTATTTTATGTTTTAAACAAAAGGGTAATTGATTCTTTTCATTTCGACCAATTATCTGGTGAAGGTGCAAACTTTGGTTGTCTTGCCAGAGGACATAATGATAGTTAATTAAATTTTTTGTTGTTGTACTTTAGATGAATGTTTACTGAGCAAATTAGTTTCTCATTAAACAATTAATACACATATTGTGTTGTGTCATTGGTTGCCAACCCCACGACATGTCGACACTTCTTGCCTTCTTGATCTTGAGTTCCCCATTACCACCTTCCTTGTCCCCTCCTCCCTTCTCGCACTTGCCCCTAGGTTGGTGTGCCCATTTAGTCTTGCTTTGTTTTATGGGACTGCATAATCTTTGGCTGAAGGGTGGACCTCAGGAGTGATTTCAGTACTGAGATAAAAGGATGTTTGGGGGCCATACTCTTATGGTTTCTCCAGTCTCTCTCAGACCAGTAAGTCTGGTCTTTTTTTGTGAGTTAGAATTTTGTTCTACGTTTTCCCCAGCTCTGTCCAGACCCTATATTATTATCCCCATCAGAGGAGTAGATGATGGTAGCCGGGCACCATTTAGTTGTGCTGAACTTAGTCTGGTGGAGGCTGTGGTAATTGTGGTCCATTAGTCCTTTGGACTAATCTTTCTCTTGTGTCTTTTGTTTTCTTCATTCTCCCTTGCTCCAGATGAGGTGGGACCAGTGGAGTATCTTAAATGGCCGCTCACAAGCTTTTAAGACTCCAGATTCTACTCACCAAAGTAGAATGTAGAACATTTTTTATAAACTATGTTATGCCTTTTTCTTAGTTTTATTTTTAAAAATAGAAATGCATTTATTTATGTCAACTTCATTATGCAATGTAATTTTGTGAAAAAAATCCATGATTTATGTCCTTTTATTTATCTAATCTTTTGTGTATATCTCCACACCCACTTAGTAATAGACAGGTATCTAATAGAGAACTAAATAAAAATCTTAGTTGATTGCATTCTCAAATTTAACACCAGATAATATAATCATGAGCAAGTTTTAATTTGTTTTAAACGGCCATTTCTAAACATGGAAATTTATACATAGATTGTCCTTTATTGTTAAATTATGACTTTCTCCAGTTTGGGGACATTGAAATGGCCTTTCTTTAATATTCCTTAAATTTTATTATAATATCCTTGACTACAAAAAATAAAATTTGGAATATCATGAGGTTCCCTGACATTCTTGGTGGTATTTTTATTGTCCTATGAAATGCAAAGTCAAAGAACCAAAAACTTATTGATGGATACATGTATTTCCTATGAAAAGGCAGCATTCCTCCCAAGTTTCTAACTATGTTGGTTTTTTGAAGTTTTTATAATTAGGAAGGGAAAGCATTAAAAGTCTATTATCACCTCCCTTTTATGGCCTTTGGTTTTCCTTTAGGAAAACCACATGTTTTATCCACGGAATAAGAGTCTGGAATTTCTCTTGTGACCTGTAAGGGGCAAATACACCAAGATCAAATATGTAAAAAGGATACAAGGGTATCACAATACTTATCTAACATCTTTTCAGTATATACACTTACATATAACAAATGCGAAGTGTTCAGGGTAGTGCCTGCCGTATATTAAGAGCTATATTATTATTAGCTCCTATTTTTATATGTTAAGGAGCACTGGTGGTTCTGTGGTTAAGCGCTAGGCTGCTAACCAAAAGATCGATGGTTCAAACCCACCAGCCGCTCTGTGGGAGAAACATGTGGCAGTGTGCTTCCTTCAAGATTACAGCCTTGGAAACCCTGTGGGGCACTTCTACTCTGTCCTGTAGGGTCACTATGAGTCAGAATCAACTCAAAAGCAACAGGTTTGATTTTCATATTATTACTGGTAACAGTGTTTATAATAGGAACTGAAAAGATATTTTGACCTATTTTGCTGAGGTTATTTCTACCAAAAACAGTATTTGCTCATTTATAAACATTTTCATCCTCTGGATTGAAATATTTTTTGTTTGTTTCAAAGAAAATATAACCCATAATAGCATCACTTGGCAATGCTGCTTTGGCCCCCAAGAAATAAAATAAATTAGTTTAACACAGAAAAGTTACCTTTCCTTTGGTTTGTCAAAATTAAAAACTGATAATGTGAAAACCCAAAGTTATAAAAGTTCAGCACTTTTTATATTAATATACATGCTTTTCTTACATTCTTCATTTCCAAATAAATAACTTTAATGACAAATACTTAGCATAGCTCTTCGTGATTTACAAAATGCTTTTGCATACATCATTTTATTTGATCCTTATAGCTTTTTAGAAATTTTTTATTTAGATATATATGGTGAGTAATTAATTAAATTCTGAAAAGTTTCAAGGAATGAGCAATTAATTTCTTTTTTCTATCTGGTGAAACTCTTTATATCTATTGTAGATGCTTTTACAGTTTTTTGGGAAAAAATACATGTCTAAGACTTATGTTAATTATCCTTTTGAAATATATGGTCAAAAACAGATTTAAAAGTGATGATGTGAATATGGTTTCTTAGAGTTAAAACTTGTAAATTTGCTGGGCAGAACACTGCAATTTTATCTTGAAATTTTTGCCATGGGAAAATACAATTATAATTATTTTCTGGAACAATGACAGGGAATAAGCTGTTTCAGGAGAAACTATCTTGATTGTAAAGTGTAGCACATTAAGCCCAAGGTGTCATTAAATGCACAAAACCCTAAGAAAGAATTGAGTGTAATCTTTGGTAAGAAAAAAAAGGTTTTGTTCAGTGATGATTAACATAGTTTGCAAAATTATTTATAAGCTGGTGAAGTCTATTATTTTGTAAAATATATTATTTCATGCAATGCTTTCTATACACAGAGCAGCTTTCATTTATCCAGAGGTCAGATGGTCAGATGGGCACTATTATGAATTATCTAGAGCACAGACAAGAATCAGAAAATGAGCAGAACAAAGGGCCTCTGGAATCCCTAAATTGATTTTATAAAGTTCATGAAGTTCAAAGCTTACTTACATTTCTTTATGAGATAACCTTTCAAGTTCTTTCTTGGTGATTTTTTTTTTTTTTTTTTTTTGCTGATTATAGTGATTATTCTAATAAACTTAATTACCTCATTTTTCTCCCCACAGTAGTAGTAAAAAGGAAAAGGAAAGGATAAATGACAGAACCAAGAAATAATAGCTGATGGCTTGGTAGTGAGGCAAAAAGGGCCTATATTATAGCTTCTATAGGTGTGTAGGAAGGAGTCCTGGTTAAGTTCCCAGCTGCTAACCAACAGGTTAGCGGTTCAAACATGCTAGCAGCTCCACAGTAGAAAAGACCTGGTGATCTTTCCAGTAAAGATTTCAGCCTTGGAATGCCTATGGGGCAGTTCTACTCTGTTCTATAAGGTCATTATGAGTCGGAATACTTTCAGTGGCATATAACAACAGCAATAACATGTATGCAGGGACATACAGCCCTGAGAAACTCTTTAGCCTAGGACAACACAAATTATAGAGTGATGATAGAAAGAAATAAACAGCACAAATTTTTTGTTTTTTATTATTATTTAATTTGGTTTAACTTATCATAGATAATGTAAGTATTTTAACACTTTATTCCCAAATCAGGTTAGGAAATCAAGTCACTAATATCTCACCTTTTATTTCTAAACGTGTTTAGCACATAACAACACATGGCATGTTAGGTTCCTAAATTCATAAATAATGTTGCCAGCTGATATATACCTCTGTCTATAGCTATATCTATGTGCATATATGTATGTGTGTATATGTACATACACCCACATATGTTTATATGTATACATATAAATTTGTTCTGAATAGTTTCATACATAAGTTTACTTTGTAAAGTATATAATTAGCTTTTGAGAAAATGCTTGTTGACCTCACTGAGATAGTGATTTTTGTAATTTATTCTTCATTTGTGAGAGAAGTTCCAAAATTTCTGTTTTGTAGCTCCCTACTTTTATTGCAGGCATATAAAATTATTGTGAATATTTTAAAAGAGACTAGAATGTAAAGTAGCTCTCAAACTCATGCTATTTGGAATTAGGTCATTATGACCTTGTAAATATTATCATTATATTTCAAGGTTATTATCGGAGCCCCTTCAAATTAAGGACATGTAGATAAACGTGGCCTCATATGTCAGGCCAATGAAATAGGAAAACTTTTCAGGCTTATGAGTATATAGCATTGAAGCAGTCATTTTAAAACTGGAAATAAACAAATAAACAAAAATCCTGGTCTTTTGTTGATTGTTCTAAGCTTAGCTAAGTGCCTGCTTCACTTGAGTATTTTTCCTGGTAGTTATTTTTACATTCATTGATTAACGGCTTATAAATTGCACTCTTAACATCAGTCAAAATAGATCCAATATTGGATCTTCTCACATAAAAGCATTGTTTTCCATTTTCTGTTGAGGTTCCTCCCTCATTTTCAGGAACCTCAAACACCTAAAATTAATTCTCTTTGGATCATGTGCAACAGAAGCCACAAATCAATGTCAGAATTCTTCAATCAGTTATGTAGTGATGAGTACCAATGTTTTAGGTGATTGGATTCTTTCCTTGTAGGTAGTCTTGGGCATTCTTTGGTTTTTTGACTTATAGATAATCCCCACATGGTATTTATTTCCCTCCATCCCATGTAGGCAGGCCTCTGTGTCTAATCTGTTCTTTTTATAACTCAGAAGTGATTAGATTTAGAATCTGTCCTACTGGGGTACAATCTAATTAACAAAAACAAAAAAAAAAAAAAAAACACCAAATGCATTGTCATCCAGTCGATTCCCACTCATAGCGACCCTATAGGACAGAGTAGAACTGCCCCATAGGGTTTCCAAGGAGTGGCCGGTGGATTCAAACTGCCCACCTTTTGGTTAGCAGCTGAGCTCTTAATCACTGTGCCACCAGGACTCCAAACATAACAAAACCTTATTTCCAAACAAGATTACATTCATAGGTGTAGGGGTTAAAATTCCAACACATATTTTGATGAGACATAATTTAATCCATAAGAGTGATAATGCAAAATTATTTCAAAATATGTTTGCCCTGCATGTTTAAAACTGCCTTCATATTTATTCTGTCTTGGTCCATGTTTCTGTAAGTTTCAGAGTCAATTAATGTACATGCTTTACTGCAGCTCTGATTGAAATGAAATCAATCTTTTACGGTAAAGTCAATTGCAAGGGGCCATGCCTACTGATAAATAGGTTACATGAAGACTTTTTTTTACCACGGAAATCTCTATTTGTCTCTACTAGTTAAGGCTAGTTCAGAGCTTTATAAGGTTATTTTTAACTTAATAGAATATTATTTTAACAGTTCAAACAAGACAAAGGTATACAAAGAAAACATTAATACTCTCCATTTCTTTCTCTTGCTAAATCCATCCTCTCTGACATAACAAATGTTTACAGTTTGGTATTATCTTTTCATACAATAGTTTCTGCTTCTTAGTGATATATATTATATATAAATAGGTTTTCTCTCTTTTTTAATATTGTCTCATTCTGTTTATGATTTTTAAATATAGATCCAATAAAACTTTTTTAAAGCCTTAGGAGATTATCCAAAATGTATTCAATCATTCCTCTACATTTCTGGATTATTAGATTATGATCAGAAATGGTGACCTCTAAAATCTCTACTTTTGGTTCTTTTTAAAGATTCCTTTATGGATACATGATCTTTATCTTTCCAATTGTATAAAATTTGATTTTTTTAAATTTAATACAAAGTATGGATTTAATTTAGCTTGTTGGTTTAAATAAAATCATCTCTATCCTTATTTATTTTTTTTGCGTACTTTGATCCAACAGATTCTGGAAGAGATGTACTCAAGTTATCGATCATACCTGTGATTTTAACAAAGTCTCTTTGTGTTTCTAGTAGTTTTTACCTTGTGTAGAATGCAGCCAAATTTTTGAGGGCTTAACAT
Organism: Trichechus manatus latirostris; assembly: GCF_000243295.1. NCBI lineage: Eukaryota > Metazoa > Chordata > Mammalia > Sirenia > Trichechidae > Trichechus > Trichechus manatus. Next base: position 2,276,512 of record NW_004444095.1, on the reverse strand, counting down.
TTAATGTCTGCTAAGTTTTTTTGTAGGGAATGTGACTTTGATCACTTTATTGGTTCTCTTGGACCCATTTAATGCTCTGTAGCCTTTAATTATTCTTTTAAAATTTAATTAAAAATTGACAAGAAGGAGGAGTTGAATCAAGGAGTTCATTTGATATTATTTTGACTCTTGCTTCTAAACTTTATCTTCCTGATGTAACATCACCCATAATTATATTATACACCGTTATCACCTTGCTTGTAGATGCATTTCTTGCAAACAAATAATAGATGGATTGTGTATTTTAACCCAATCTGAGAGTATTTTGCCTTTTGATGGGAAAATTTAGTCCATTTCATTTTTGTTATGATAATGCATAACTGCGTAATTGTTTGAATTCCTTCTATCGTATTTCATGACTACTATTTTATCATATATTTTATTTCGTCCTATCCTTGTTCATAATTTTACAATTCACTGTCTTCTTTGCTGTACCCTTCTGCATCCAACCCCCCTTCCACTGTGCCATTAGGGCTCCTTCAAACCAAATTATAACCCATTTAAACTAACAATTTATAATTTTAATACCTGGTTACTATTGTTTTCCCTTATAGTGTCTGTTATCTAGTTCAAGAACTCATGTTACCATTTAAATTATTGTATTATAATTTTTCATTAAATTTAACCTAAAACATCACAGGGTTTATTGTTCATCACTGTTTCTTTGCAATCTTTATTATACTTTTACATTTGACTGAAATATTTTAGAAATTTCCTCATAAAAATACATAAGGGTGCATATTTTTAAATCCTTGCATTTTCAAAATAATCTTTCTTGTGCCATCATAATGATAGATTTACTGGCTAAAAATAGCATTCTTGAATATCTGGCCTCTTCTTTTTCATAGTCTAGGTTGAGGCCAACTGTTTTCTAGCTTCCAGTGTCTTCTAACTTCCATTGTCTTTTAACTTCTTTATTGCCAATAAGAAGTTTGATGATGGTCCAAGACTCATTTCTTTATACAGACTGTCCCTGGGTTATGAACATCTGGCTTATGTACAACCTGTAGTTACAAACCAACTCCCATAAATCCTATTATATTAAAAATTCGAAGTAAATACAATGGTTCATAATAATAAATGAGTGCTACTTTGCTTTTTATTATTATTACTGTATTATTATGTTAAAGATGTTTTAGTGTATCTGAAAGTTTTTCTGTAATTTTTTTATGCATAGAAAAGTACACTATATACTATATGCTAAAAAAAACATTTGATGAACTGACATTACATACAAACTGTACCTAACTTCTAATTTATGTACAACTACAACTTAACAGATTTAGGAATGGAACTCATTCATAATCCAGGGACTACCTGTATTTAAATTGTTCTCTTTGTCTCAAACTCTGAAAGATGTCCCTCTCCCCACCACTCAGAGTTCAGAAATTTTGTTAGGACATGACGCAGTATGTTTCTATATATGTGTCTTTAATTGTTTTTTAATCCTTCTTGGTACTTAGGTAATGTTTTCAATTTAAGAGAAATAAATTATTTTTTTAGTTCAGAAAAATTTTATCTTATGATTATTTTAATTATTAGTACTTATGTTCTTTACATATTAAAAGCCTTTAGTCTATCTTCCAAGTCTCTTATCTTTTCATTTATGATTTCAATTTCTTGAAATTGTATCCTTGAATACTTGTTCTTGAATTCATTGTGTTCTTACAAATGTTTTTCTTTTTTTTGTCATGCTTATATCAAAGGGTGTGGAATTCCTTAGCACAAATACAGTTCACTTTTTGGGTTTCTCTTGTGTAGTGGTTGATCGAGAAACAAGAAAGATAGAAGTATTTATTCTGGTGAATAATGGGTTAGCAAGCCAGGACCTCTCAGGCTAAATGTATGTGGGTAAGCCTCTGATCTTATGAATGGAGATGGAAAGTATAAAATTATAGTGACTTTTAAAATTGAATTTAGTAGCCACTCTTAATTACCTTCTGAGGAAAACTATAAAAATAGATACGATACAACAATTTTTTCTAATGTTAAAAAATTTCACATGAAAATAAAATTCTTAGTTTTTGCGTTTTGAGTCTTTGTATTATTAAAAATTGAATATCTTGTTATGATTTTTATCTTATTTACAATTTGAGGAAGAACCCATTGTTTCTGTTTATTAGTTTGTTGTGTAATTGCCATTATGAAAGAATATTAACTGAGTGTCCGTTAGTCACCTTTGGCCATAATAAGTACTGGACATTCCATTGGGTGAAAACTGAGTAGGATAGGAAAACTATCTCTGAGCATATTTGAGCATTAACTTTATTTCTGAAGAAAGTATATTGGATTGACTAGGCCAGTGCCGACCAATAAAACTTTCTGCAATGAGGGATATATTTTATATCCACAGTGTTCAATACAGTAGCCACAAGCCACATGTGACTACTGAATACTTAAAATTTGGCTAGTGCAACTGAGGAACTCCATGTTAATTAAATTTCCTTTAAAAAACATAGATTTAAATTTAAATAATCACGTGGCTAATTGCTAAGATATTGGACAATGCAGTCTAGATATCTTCACCATCACTGTCATTTCTAATAAACAAATCTTTTTCAAAAATAGAAATATGGCACATGCATATTCAGACATAGGTAGTGAGTTGCCACATTAAATTATCTAGAGATAAATGGTGGCTATATATTCTGAAATCCTTGCGAAGTGTAGCATAAAAATGAATAATATACTAAATTGATTCAGCAAAATATGTTCAAACTGGAAGATCCACAGGAGAATATAAATTAAGGGATTATATAATTGCAGAATGTAAAGTAATTCCATACTTATTTTTTCTTCTGTTACTTTTATTATCACGTTTAACTAAATACATGTGTATGTGTGTGTGTATTCTTTTTCACATATGAAAATATTCCTATGCCAGAGATTCCCAAGTTGATATTTTCAGGATAGCTTAACTTGTTCAACCTGCTGCTGTAGAGTGAATTCGACTCATAGCAACCCTATAGGACAGAGTAGAACTGCCCCATAGGGTTTCTATGGAGTGGTGGGTGGATTCGAACTGCCAACATTTTGGTTAGCAGCCAATCTCTTAACCACTGTGCCACTACTGTTTATATAAATGAAAAAGTCTATGTGAAGGGTCTGGGAAGAGTTGATAGGTGCCTTCGAGTCGCTTGACTCATAGCAACCCTATGTACAACAGAACGAAACACTGCCTGGTCCTGCACCATCCTCACAATCGTTGCTTCCTATAGGAAGGGTTAACAAGGGTTAAAAACTTTACTTGACTGCAAATCTTCTCAGAACCTTTGATCTGCTAATAAGCATTGGGGATCTCCAAGAAAAAGGTGAAATTAATACCTCCTAGATGAGTTTGGGATACACTACCTCAAATAATTGCTTCTATTTGTGTTCGTATACAATGTTACATTAATACCTTAAAGACAACTGAAGAACCAAAATATGTATGTGCAACAGCATTTTGGTAGTGTGACTTAATCTGGAGAAATGTGACATAGTCACATCAGACATTCCTTTTAAATATATACCCATGAAGATTAGGAAGAAAATATTTCTGTTTGAATACTTGGAAATCTGAAATGGAAATTATATTATGAATGTAATAAATAAATTAATTAAAACAGTTGCCATTGTGTCAGAACAGAACTGTGCTCCACAGAGTTTTCAATGACTGATTTTTTGGAAGTAGATCAGCAGGTCTTTCTTTCTAGGTGCCTCTGAGGGGACTTAAGCTGCCAACCTTTCCTTTAGCAGCCGGATATTTTGAAAATTCTTCTTTTAAGCTGATAATGAGTTTCTTCATTCATTTATTCAACAAATATTTCTGATAACCTACTATATGCAAGGTGTTCCTGGTGGCACAAATGGTTAAGTATTCTACTACTAGCTGAAAGATCAGCCGTTCAAACCCACACAGAAGTGTCTCAAAGGGCAGGTCTAGAGATCTGCTTCTGAAAGGGCACAGCTTTGAAAACCCTATGGATCAGTTCTACTCTGCGCATATGGGGTCGCCATGAGTTGGAATCAACTCAGTGGCAACTAAAAACAGCAAACTATATGCTAGGTACTATGCATGGGCCTTTGCTGCATTTATTTTGTGTTGTAAGGTAACTAGCATATACTGTACCCTCTTATCAATTAAATTATCAATTTCTTTTTTTGGTGATTTCCTATAAGGCAGTCCATATGTGTTACATGTTAGCACTTATACTGGTGGGAGCCAAAGCCCTTTTCTTTCATTTCTCTCACTGGCCATACTTAGTGACTAAAATTCTACCAACTTACTAATTTATGTTAATTCATTGTAAATCCCTATTAAAATGCAAATGTTATCCTGTGAAGGAAAACACTTTAAACCCCTATAAGCCATTAACACATTATCAAGATTCAGTTTATCAGTTTAATTAGATGGTAATTTAGCTTGGCTCTGAGGAATTAGGGAAATTTGATGCTGTGTAAGGGAAGAATCAATAAGAGGCTGGTTCGCGGACAGATCCAACCAGACATTTTATTTGGTACGCTATACATACCTGGCCTACTGCAAGTGGGATGTACTTAAACTCTGGCAAATCCAGCTTCACCTCTGTATCTTTCAGGGACAGCTTCCCAAATCCAAAAATTCATTTTAATTTTAGAATGTAAATAATATGGCTATAAAGGATAATTTTCTGAATATTTACATTGACTGTATTTTAGTGAATTTTATTCTTTCTTAACAAATAGGGTACATTATAAACTTAATATTGCTTGTTAATCAATTACTTGATGTTCATTTGAGGGTCGATGCTCTTGTTTTTGTTGCATAGTTTCACATATGCAATTTTTTTTTAGATGGTGGAATCAGAGGAGGGCCACCTAAGAGCAAACACTCTCTCATTGCTATTATCTCTATGCAGGATCATAACCAATCTACTTGGATTAGTTAGATTAATTAATTGTTCAAGGTCTTTCTACCCAGTGTCTTAATTTAAAAAACAGGATTCCAAATACTGTCAAAACACTGGTGTAGCCATGCCACTATTGTGTGTTCAAAATAGTGCATATGAAGACTAAACCCGTGCCTATCTCATTTGTGCTGTATTCTTGTTTTTTGTATATTTTATCATGTAAGACTTTTTTTCTCCCTATGGATGAATACAGGTTTTTTGTTGTTGTTGCTTATTTGTTTTTGTTTTGGCCAAACTTGATTGTTTGATTTGTCTTTTTGTGCTTATGACATCTAAAATGATCAAGGAGAAATAAATAAAAATAGCTCACTGTCATTACTGTAATGATCCCTGGAAGGAACTTTAATTGTCTTTCTCTGAAGACTTTTGAGAATAAGAGAGAGACTTACCTGTCTAAGATAATTTAAGTCCTTACATTTCCATTTCATTTATGATTCATCAGAGCCCATTTAAAGTCTGTAATCCTACATAGGATTTACATGCCACTGTGTTAATATTTTTAAATATCCTATAATTTCTAAGAATGTACTTCTGAGGAAAGGTAATCATATATAAGTTAACAGATTTTCATATCAAGACTCACTTTAAATTATTAATAAATAATCTTATTTTATTTTGAAGATTTGCCACATCTCCATCTTTATCAACACCAAGAGTAAAAAAAAAGTTTCATCAATATATCACTTTTTTTTGGTCCAGATAATATCCTATTTTTGATAGACTTTGAATGTGTTGACATATTTTCTATATACTATATTTATGTAAGATATATAAATATTTTTGAGAAGTATGTCATAATAATATGGCATGCAATGCATTTTTCTTCTTGAGTTTCTTTGACCTCATTACTCATAAATGGGCCAGTAACCACAACCCACTTGAAGGTTTTATATTAAGGACAGAAAAGTCCTTTAAATCACTGAGGAAAACACTTTGTTTAAAAAAAACTTGGATATAATGCATTTGTTTCAAAAACAGGATTACTTTTATCTCATACAGTTATGCAGCCTTTCAAGAAACACATTTTAAGTAATAAAAAGAACGTGATAACTAAGTTTCAGAGAAACTAAAGTTTATTGAAAACTTTATGAGTGATACCTGTGCTTACTCACATAGCTCAACACCTCAAAACTGTTTTGACTTCAATTTTAGGTAATACAATTCATAGTTTTGCTCTATAATAATCATTTTTAAGCATTGATTGAATTTCCAATTTTTAATAAAAATGGGTACTTTGGGGCTTTCTTCCACATTTCTTCATTTTTGTTCTCATAAAATGAGGACACTATATTCTTTTTGGTATATATAGTTAGAAATGAAAATTAACAGAGAAAAATAAAATGAATTAGTATGGCTATAGCGCTTCCTTGCTAATGATGCATGAATATCTGTAATGATATAAGGTGGTAAAGAACATTAACAAAAGCAAGTTGATCTTCAAAAGGTTAGACAGGATTTGTATACATCAGAATTCAGAAAGATATAATTATTCAAGGCAGAGTTAATGAAATTCAAATGAAAAGGCTTAATCTGAATATGAGCGCATGGATTTTGCATACAGAAGAGAAAATGAATGAACGGGATACTTCCAATTACACTGATTTTTTAATAACTGTCAGAAATTTTTATTAAACGAAATTAAAGTCATTTAGTGGATATAGTTTATTCATTATAAACCTGCATGGCTGTGCCAAAAAGAATGATATACTTTTAAGAAGTAGATAGTAAACTAGACCTCCAAATGGCTGACTCTCTTTTGATTCAATTTTTGGCAGTTTCTTGTCTAGAACATTCTGTTATGTTTCCATATATTAAAAATCATCATCTCTATTAGAACTTTACAGTATGAGAATATTCAATATTTATAAAATTGTGTTTGCTGAGATATGAATTAATAGTTACCCAGTGGTGTTAAGGAGTCATTTTGAAATATTTCTGTTTCTCATAAAGATTCTACAGTATCATTCCTTAGACTTTCTGTATTTAGGTGATCTGCACCACTTCACTTCTGCTAACTATGATGACAAGATACTATGTATCAAGTTGGTAGGAGAACCAAATCCTATAATACATCAGTCTTCATTAGATATATTGAATTTGTGATATTAATTTTTTAGGGTTTACTTATAAAATATAACTGTGTCATTGCCCACGAGTAACTCTAACCAAAAGTCATTTTAGGAATTATAGATGTTCTAATTTATTTTTTGGCAAGAGATATAAAAAGAGAAAGAGAGTGAGGGAAGGAAGGAAGGAAGAAGAGAGAGGGAGGGAGGGAAGGAAGGAGAAAACATTTTTCATTCAGATCTTTTCTGAAGGAAATATACCATACCTTTTTTCTTATTTGATTGTTTTCAGCAGCCAATAACAGTTTTAATATTTCTAAATGCTCTGGAGAATCTCTTTATGCCATGGCTGATCATGAATTGACTAGAACGTACCATGGTTAGTTCACTTATTTCCATAAAGTGATATCAATTGCTTTGAGACTTATCTATGATAGTCTTAAAAATAATCACAATACGCATATTAATATAGCATTCCCTACCTGCGGCGCAATGACTAATGTGTCTTTGAGAGGTATTACAATAAGGTCAATAAGGGCTTTTCATTAACGAAAAAAAAAAGCAAACATGGTTTCTAGAACCAAATATAAAATTACAATTATTTGAAAAATTTAGGTTTAAATTGATTCTATATAACATTCCCTGAAGAGAGATTTCCATGGAAATACAGGTGAAAATGTTTTTCTCTTGATGTGTTGATGAATAAATATTTATTATGAGGAAAAGCAGTTTGTGAATTATTATGTAATACTATGATACACACACGGAGCCAAGTAGTGGAAACGCTGAACAAATGAGAGTCCAGAAAACAATGTATTGCCAACAGTGTTAGAGCTGTGGTTCAGGACCATGGCTGATACTAGGTCTTAATTGCTAAGACATAGCACTTCACTGTTTGGAAATGTGTGGTCAGTACAATTATTATTTAAATAAATCACAAAACAAAATGAAATTAAGCACAAATGTTAAAGTAGTAGAAATTTTCAATTAAATCCAAGGTCGCAGTCAAGTGTGAGTTTATCTTTAATGTCTCTTTTCTATATTGTTTTTAACTCTTCAGTTAAGTTCCTAACTATAGCCATAGTCCAAAATTACTATATTATGACTTTGAGACAGCTGGGAGTATCACAAATGTAGATAATGAAGATCAAAGAAACCACAGGTCAAAGAAAGGAGATATAAAGGAGAGCAACTTAGAATCAATTTCCTTTCAAGAGAAAAGGAAAAGGACATGCATTACAACCTTTTGAAAATCACACTGATGTTTTTAAGGGAAACTCAGATTTTTAAACAGTATTTTGAAGATACGTCTAATTCTAAAACAGCTATCTACGTTAAAGAACAGCAACAACAAATTTTTTAAAAAGGGGAAACTATAGCTCTCTCATTGGTTAAGCTTTCCAGTACGTGGCTACGTGTGTGTGTCCTCTCTGCAACTCTATTCCTAATAAGAAAAACTGCTGTTCTATAAAAACATACTGGTATAAAACACATATCATTAAAAACAAAGATAATTGTCCCTTTGTATAAAAATGTGTTAAGAAACATGCTTCTTTTAGAGAATGTGGAGCTATCTTTCCCTCATGAGTTCAGAAAGCAATGATGCAAATAAAAAAGACAAACGTATTAACTTGGAAATTTTATTAAAAACAATGTAGTCACCAGTCTAATGGAATGAATGAAAGTCACGATAAACTTGTTTGACATTTGTTTTTGACTCTGCTCGTTAGTGTTAAACCCAATATGTCAGTGGAAATTTCATATTCAAATAGTCTGCTTACTTATTTTTCTTTTAACTGGGTGAAATGGTTAGTTTGAAATGAAGAGACTGATAACTCCATTTAATTATATTACCGAAACCAAATATGGCTGAACATTGAATTGTCCTCATCAAACTGTAACCCAAGTTTATAATATCATTTTAAATGTAAATTTAGAAATAAATGTAGATTATCATTCCATTTATCATGAATGTACAATGTATTTGGCCAAGAGGAACACAGTAAACCAAACATTGTAAAAGGTAAAACTGTGTAATCTAAACTAATATGTGTAAATCTATGAATTTGCTATTTCTTAAGTAGATGAGGAATCTAAATCGGAATCTATTCTACTTTTATGTCATGTGGGAATTGAGTACAAAAATCCTGGACATGAGAAATTAGAATGAAAACATAAATGGACCTGCTTATAATTTTATTCATCTGTGTGTGGGATTCAGTCTGAGATCTCTAACTCCATTTAATTACATTTCTGGGGAAAAAAAAGATTAGAATCTTGTTATAAAAGGCTGTGCAGTAATAAATGGCTTTGTTAGCATGCTTGTTGTCAGAACTTCTGCAGAGACCCTGCCACTGAAACCCTCAGCTGGCCCCATCAACAGGCAGGTGGCAGTTGATCAATTCAAAACAAAGTTACTGGGAAAAATAATTTCAATTACAAGAGTTTTGCTGCCATAGTGTAGACAGAAGAGAGCAGAGGTCATCTATCTATCTGAATTTGCTTGCCAAGTAGTCTTTATTTCTTGCTCTTATGAGGAATTGGGAAAGAGGCATTACTGGGAAACACCACAGGGACCTAACTTCAAATTTCCATAAATCCTAGCACTTGGATCCCAAGTAGGAAACTGTAGATGCAGGAGCCAAGGCTAGTGTGCCCTTAGATGTTAGGGCTTTCTGGAGATCCCTTTAAAATATAAATTCCGCCGTTAGCCCTACTCATATCACACCTTAATTAGCAGCATAACGTAGCAAGAAACTAGCATCAAAGAGGGGAGCAGCGTCTTTAAAGTGGAGTAGAGGGATGCCTAATAAAAAGATACCAGCCCCAAATACCTTGCGCCTCTCTTACCTCAGTCAAGATTATTGTTGTTAATTGCCGTTGAGTTGATCCCAACTCATGGTGACACCGTTTCTGCAGAGTAGAGCTGCTCCATAGGGTTTTCAACCTTTTGGAAGCAGATTGCCGGGCCTGTCTTCCAATGTATCTCTGGGTTGATTAGGGGAGGAATGTACCAGAAAGTTTCCTTTGGTATGAATACCATAGGTGTTGGCCTCTCTCCCCAACCCATACTTAGGTTGCCAGGAAACGAGGAGTTAAATTTTTAAAATGAGTTGCAAAAATGATACTTACCTTAGTATAAAAATACCCTTATGACTTTATGGTTCTTGGTTTTCTTATATTCATGGTGCCAGTGTGTATATGTCTCAACATAAAATGCTTCTAACACTTTTTTGGAAGAAAAAGGTATATAAATAATAAATAACTGCTTTACTAGACTTACCATCATGCATTTTTTAATCCGCTTTCAGCTCTTTGTCAGCTATAGACTGGGACTTATATAACTCAGTTGGGCTCCTATCATTATTAGGAAGCTAAAAGAATTGTTCTTTTGTATATTTATACCAGCACACTCTCCATGAAGAAACGGTGATGGTGATGACTGAAGACATGCCTTTGGAAATTTCTTATGTGCCTTCTACTTATCTGACTGAGATCATTCACGTCACACAAGCCCTATCAGAAGTGGAACAACTTCTTAATGCACCTGATCTCTGTGCTAAAGACTTTGAAGATCTCTTTAAACAAGAGGAGTCTCTGAAGGTAAAAGCAAAGCACTTCTGTTCAGATTTTACAAGATGATCACATTGATCCTTTTCATAGTACCATAGCCATTGACTTAAATGTATACAGTAAAGGCATTTTGACTTACACAGGGAATTCTTATCTGCACTTTATAGGCTGTTTAGCTTTAGAATTCCAGATTAAATTAGAAGAGAGTATTTTATAATATTTAATGTTGAGAGGGAGCCCTGGTGGTGCAGTGGTTAAGAGCTTGGCTGCTAACCAAAAGCTCAGCAGTCTGAATCCACCAACTGCTCCTTGGAAACCCTATGGGGCAGTTCTACGCTGTCCTATAGGGTCGCTATGAGTCAGAACCAACTCAATGGCAACAAGTTTGGTCTTTTTGGAATGTTGAGAGATTTCCTAAAACAAAAGTATACACAAAAATCATAGTTTTCACATATATTCATGGCAGAAAGAGCTCACCAAAAAAATGAGCTTTGATAAAGGAACAGTTTATTCCCAGCCAATATGTTACTTTCCTTTTTCCCCAAAAAGAAAACTAAATGAACTTTCAAAGTATCTCCATTGTACTTTGTTTTAGTCTTATATTTCCCATTTATAATATACATCTTCAATTTCAAATTAATATCAATAGCAATACTATCATATATGGAGTATAATATAATGTCTTTAAAACTTCCAACCAAAGGCTACCAACCAAATCCAGGTTTTTTTGTTTTTTTTTTTCAAGCCACCAAAAGCAAGCTTCTAAATTCTGAACTAATACAAACCATAATGAGGGAATAGGCCATGAATTTTAGAAGGCCGTGTCTGAAGATAAATGAATGTAGCATCAAGAAAATGTACACAATAATGTGTATCTCAAGATAATTTTTGTGATCATACATTTTACACTCAAAATGAAATATTATTATATAGCCAGAGCTTAGTATTTTCCTATGCAAACAGCATAAGATTATAGAAAGAAGATGAGTGTGCTATCAGCAGCACCCTTTAACTAAAGTATTTTATATTCTAAATAATTTATCAGGAGTTATTCCATATCATACATTTGTTTGCACAAATATACAAATAGATAAAGCTACTTGTTTGTATGGGAAATCGGACTTGCAATATCTTGAATGACTTGAGTTTAATATCTTAGGTTATATCCAATAAGCTATAAAATTACATACTAAAAATAAGAGTGACACTGATCTCTGGAACGAGTTCATCCATTTCAGTACGGTATTATTCCTTATTCCCTCCAAGGTAAAAGTCAAGTCATTTCTGAGTACAATGAAGAAAAGGTCCCAAATCAATTGATAAAGGAGACATGTCACCATTCTTGTCATTATTCCCATTAAGTAATTACTCAAGACAGCACAGTTAGCAAATTCAACATTGTCATTCAACATTTAAATCACTCCTAATGAGCTAGTTTTCACTCCTGTCCATGTTCTTGGACATATGGGTCATGAGAGCAGTGACCCCGCTTATTGAATCTCTCTCTCTTCATACCTCTTAACCTGGTGCCCTTGGAATGCTGTACCTCTGGCTACTCTCATAGTTAATCATTTATTCATCTAGGTATATTTAGTATTATTATAGCTGACACTAAATTGTGATGGTATTGATTACTGTGGTTTGTAAGAAAGTATTATTGCAACTTTAATTTAGCTGGATTATTGAATCTTCATGAGATGCAGTTATGGGCATAGTTCCATCTGAATCCCAACAAATCTCCTGCAGCAGTCAAATGGGATTCTTATTTTCTTGGACTTTTTAAGTGGGGATAGTTTTGATCTCAGTTTTGACAATGAATATGTATTTCCTCCCAAAGGCATTCATAATTGTCATTATCCAGTAGTAAAAATAGAAAAGCAGTACATAAATTGTACAGCTGCTGGTTGGAAGGTTTGAAATTAAATTGTGGTTGATTTTATTCCTGACAGATTTGCATAAATCAAATTGCAGAACCGTAGTAGGTATTGTTGTGGTTTAATGTACGTATTTCTTGAAAGTGTAATACAACACAAATAATGTATAATAAGTTAAAATAATTACCTTCTGAATAAAATATAACTAAAATAGCATATATGGTTTCCATAGATGTATTGAATTAGAAGACAACCTAATCGTTTGGACAGGGACTAAGCAGATAAAAAACTATTTACCTATGCAAATCTTCATTTAATAACTAATACTCTAGCTAAGGAATAACTAGAGATGGATGAGAAGCAGATATACATAAGGCATATTTATTCATATTTCAAAGTCAGTATTAGCATTATTTATCAAATGATTGTGATTGTTTATATATAAAAAGTTAATAATATTTACTGTATTGATGTTATTAATTTTAAAAGAGTAATATTTTCAAAAGATTCTAATAGTATTACAGAGAACTTGAACTTTATTTTTAAGAAAAAAAATGATTGTTTAACAAAATTCTTTAGAATAGAATTACTGTGTTAAATAATCAAATCTTGCTTTAAAGTATCTCATTGAAAGTATGAACATAGAAATTTTTAGCGTCACTTGTTCTAAGTTACCAGAAGTTTTCCCCCTGAGAGCTTTAAGTATTTGAAACCTTGTTATGAAAGTAGAAATGATCCATTTAAGAGGCCCAATTGAAAAAATTTATGCTAGTACCTTCATACACCTGATTTTACTAAAATCTTCACTTCCATTGGTGTATGAGACACCCTTGAGGCCTCACTCATAACATCTCCTCGCTCACCATTGCCTATATGCTGACCAGGAGCAGCCAACTGTGACTGACTCTTCGCTCTCTCTAGTCAGCAAAGCCCACAAGTTTCAGGGAGTTAAAGCTCTGCCCCCACATATCCACCAACAGCCTTAAACCAATGACAGATGGGTTTTGGTGGATAAATGCCACTTGTCACTCACCTTCAGTTGGGGTAACTTTGAGGCATGTTCTACATTGTGATCCCGAGATCTTCAGTAGGATTGAGTCCCCAGTGACCACAGTAGAAACCTGCCTCATAACATAGTCTTTACTGGCTTCTTCTCCTGCCCTCCTCACTCTCTTACCAGTGCTTCCCAGGATCATTCCCAAATAAATGACTTGCATGCACGTTGTTATCTTAGGATCTGCTTCTAGAGCAACCCAACTTAGGACAATTAGGGAAGAAATATATACTGTTCAGTCATTACTTGTGAACAGAAATCTTGGAAAATACTGCATGGAATTCTGTGTAGAATTCCCCAGTGCTGCTGCTGCTCTCACCAAGAAGTTCCTTAGTTATTCAACCAGCCTTTGGCATTGATAAACATGAATTTGCAGGACCAAAAAAAAAAAAAAGAGCATGGTTTAGAATAAGGATGGAAACTAGACTTTCCTTTTCTCAATAATGAGAATCAACTTTTATATAGTGCTTAATATGCTTTAGGAGCTCTTCTGACAACTCATTTATTTTAACTCATTGGCTCTTCCCCACAACTCCATGAATTATCTAAAATTATTATCCCCATTTTATAGATGGTAGCAGTAGTTAAGCACTTGGCTGCTAACCAAAAGGTTGGCGGTTCAAACCCGCCATCTGCTCTTCAGGAGAAAGATGTGGCAATCTGTTTCTCTAAAGATTTATAGCCTCAGAAACCCTATGGGACAGTTCTAATCTGTCCTACAGGGTTGCCATGAGTTAGAATCAACTAGACGGCAATGGGTTTTGGTTTTTTGGTTTTTTTTTTTTAATGTAGGTAAGGACACTGAAGTAGTGTAAATTAAAATAACTTGACAAAGTTGGCACAGTCAGTATTGGTGGAGCAAGGGTTTGAACCCAAACAATGTAGTTGCAGAATCTGTACCACCTCTCATGAGGCTGTTTCTAGTGTGCTATGTTTAGCCTACACCAAACCAAAACAGAACAAACCCGTTGCCATAGAGTCGATTCCAACTCATAGCGACCCTATAGGACAGAGTAGAACTGCCCCGTAGGGTTTCCAAGGAGCAGCTGGTGGATTCTAATTGCTGACCTTTTGGTAGCAGCCGTAGCTCTTAGCCACTGCGCCACCAGGGCTCCTGATTATGTCAGTGTAAGGTGTGTCATAAACAAATCACTTCTGAGATATAAAGAGCTGGAGAGTAGTGAGATAATGTTCTTGTTGTTAAGTGCCATCTAGTTGATTCCAACTCACAGCAACCCTATAGGATAGGATAGAGTAGAAGTGCCCCATAGGGTTTCCAAGGAGCAGCTGGTGGATTCAAACTGCCAACGAATTATGGCAAAATAAGGCAGAATACTAAGGTCTGTCATGCTCAGTTTATAGGATAGAATCGTGGCTTCTAATTCTAGATGAATCCATTCCAGTTTTAAAAGATTTCAGAGAAGGAAGGAAGTAAAGGAAGAAGGAAAATGGAGAGAAGGGAAGAAAAAAAGAAAGGATAGGAGGAAAGAAGAAAAGAAAGGGAAGGAAAGAATAAAGTCAGGTATGCATAATTTCAATTGCTCTGTTTTAGGTGGATAAAATGTACTGTTCTTGGTAACCAAGAGGGTGAGGAGAAGTGTAGACGTATGAAGAAAGCTCCCAGATGTTGGTAGGAGACTTGGTGCCAGTGTAGAGTTTAGACAAGTCAGGAAGTAAAGGCAACACTTGTTCAACCTCAATAGCACTAAGGAGAGCTGTTGGTGAACTTAAAGGGACAAAAAGACGTGTGAAGCAAAATTGTTTAAGCCGTCTCTGACTGCTTCAGTTTCTATGCATGGCTCTTGAAACCAAAAGTGAATTGTCAGGGCAAGTGCTAATCTAAGGAGTGTCAATTCATTCATTCAACAAATATTTACTAAGCTCTTGTTATGTGCCAGTCACTGTTGTAAGTGCTTAAAAAATAGTGAATAAAACTGATGGATCCCTCCTTTCATATAGCTTACATTTTAGCAGAGGGAGAGAGTAAAAGCAAACAAATAAATAAGTAAAGATTGTATATTTAAAAGTGACACATGCTATAGAAGATAAATAAACAAACAAAAGAAAACCTTAAAGTCAGGTAGGAGTCCCTGGGTGGTGCAAACGTTTAACCTTGTTTAGAGGTGTCTCTGAAGAAAGGCCTGGTGATCTTCCAAAATAGCATCCATTGAAAACCCTAGGGAGCACAGTTCTAGTCTGACACACATGGGCTTGCCAAGAGCCTTAGTTCACGCCACAGAAACTGGAAAAGAGTCAGGTAGAGGTTTAAGACTATAAACTTTAGGTGGAATTGCAAGAGGTAGGATTGCATTGTTAAATAGGATGGAAAGGGTGTTTGAGCAAAGGCTTGAAGAAAGCAATGGAGTCAGCTTTGCTCTCTGGGAAGAGGAAATTTTCAGTGCACAGGTCCAAAGGCAGGAACATGTCTAACTTATTCAAGAACAGAAAGTAGGCCAGTGTGACTGGTAGAGAACAACCCAGGGAAAGGTTGTAAGGAATAAGGTCCAAGGGACATTGAAGGTCCAGATTATGGAGGGCTTGGTGGGCCAGTGTAAAAACCTTGACTTTGACTCTGAGTGAGATGGAAGCCATTACAGGGTTGTGAGCAAAGGTGTGACATGAACTCATTTATGTTTTAAAGGCACCATACAGGGTGCTGGGTTAATAGTAGAACTATAGAGGAGAAAGAGTAGAGCAAGGAGAAAGACCAGCTGTGTAAGCGATGTTGGTGGCCTGGAACCAGATGATCGTGAGAGATTGTCAGATTCTGGAAATACAGAGGCAATGGGCTTTTATCTGTATTTGCACAGAAATTTGAGCATGTGTATAACAGACACATTTCCAGAGAATGTGAGGCTAAGTTAGGTGAATTTTTGTGTCCTGTGAACTTGGTAGAGGATCCCTTGGGAGAATATTTCTTATTGATATCTTTGTCTTTTATACTCCAGTCTTCCCTTAAATCAGAGGCAAATGTACTGGAAGCAGGGATCTTAGCACCCTGGTCAAGACCTTTCTCCTTTGGAATCTATTTCATAACATGTAAACAATCACTTGAATGAAGACAAAACTTATCCCATGAGCAAACTGATTGTTTTTCTATTCTGTTACTATGGGAATTAGGCAATAGCAGGAGGCACCATATGTATAAATCTGAACAAAATGTCTGAAATAAAAGAAAATAATGACTGTTTATATGCCCGTTGTAATACAAGGGCATGCTAGATAAAGGGTTGAATTTTTCACCAGCTTAAGAATATTACAAACAAAGAATATTACAATTATTCTAAATCAAATAATTAATCATGGATCATATAAAAATTTCAAAGCAAAATTTAATTGCAAATGCCTTCTGAATTTTACTTTAAATGTTTTTAATAGAACAGCTTGGTACATGGTAAAATATAACTTTTATTAATGTATTACCGTATTGTAAGAACTGATCTTTTGGACTACATATAAACTATTTTTCATAATGTAATCATTTAGTGATTTCTCTGAGGAAAATTGAGTTTTTTTTCAACTAACACTTTTATTCAGTTATAAATACAATTCCTTTCTTCAGCTGCTTTTATGAGTTGGGATTTATTTGTTCAATTTCTTATTTATATTAGTGAAAGATTTTACAAATATTACCCTGTTGGCTACAATTTAAATTATGCTTAACTCCTTTCTATAAAATCTCATTTTTCATTTATCTTATAGTTAAGACATTATAGATATTTACTGCATTATAGTCATGCCCAGTTCATATTTATATGCCTATAGTATGGGCTCCCTTTATATTTTGTACATGTCTTTCTTTTATAGGAAATGATTCATTCTTTTCTCCCTCATCCCATTATTTTATCATGCCCAGCAGTTGTCCTACTTTGACTCATATGCTGCGATTTACTCCCAACTTGGCTAAAACGTATTTTCACAACTCACTCCTACTCCTTCCATTGTCCCAGCAAGACTACTTTGATAATCCCCATCCTATAAATTCTGGATGTCTGAAACTCATCCATATTATACTTTACAATTCCTGAAGCTATTAGAAATTAGGAGGCTGCAATTAAGTTGTGGGGAGGTTTTCCTTCTATTCACGAACTATTCAAGCTGTGCTTGACCAATTACGATGTCACTTTTTGATCTGTGATATATAATTACCGATTTTGTTATTTATGCAAAGACAACGCATCATCCTATGGAGAATTTTCTTGCCAAAATATATATTGCGTTTAGGAAGGGTTTTTCACATGTGGACCACAAACCATGCAGAACAAATCAAAAGGGCAACTTACCACAGGGCCCACTAAATATAACTTTTTAATTTGTTTAGAAGCTTAGGAAAACTTAATTAACGAGTACTTGAATGTCTTGTGATTGAAAACTCTTCCCAATTTGACATGTCATTATTGTAGTGCCTGGAAGCTGCATGGGACGTAGAGTTTAAGAATTAGATTTATATAGGGTGTTGCCTTCATCTGTCAGATAAAGACAGATTCCAGAGAGTGAAAATGAACTGGAGTTTGAGTCTTTGGTACTCCAATTTCTCTTTTTCAATTTTAAGATAGATCTACTCCCCAACGACTGCTGTCATAACAGCTACTAATAGGTTTCTCTAATCCTTTTTTCTTTAGAAATGAAAGTTATGTGCTCTTCTGTTAATCAAGTTACAAAGGGTCTCAGCACTTTTCATACTGAAAAGTGCTTAAAGCTATTATTTCCACCTTCCCAAAATGTGAAAACAAGAATTCAGTGTTTATAAATCTAAAAACAAATACACGTGCATTTAAGTGTATGTATATCCGTTCAAAGGAGCCCTGGTGGCACAGTGGTTAAAGCACTCAGCTGCTACCCAAAAGGTCAGCAGTTCGAACCCACCTGCCACTCCATAGGAGAAAGATGCGGCAGGCTGCTTCTGTAAAGATTACAGCCTTGGAAACTATATGGGGCAGTTCTACTCTGTCCTATAGGGTCGCTATGAGTCAGTGGGTTTTATACTCATTTAGTTGCAATGCTACATTTATCAAGAGGATAATATTGATTCAGCAACTGCAAAAGATACAACTTTCAGAGTTCCCACTGGTTTGCAACCAGCATGTACTCCCTCTGACTTGTACCCTATGGTGACCAGCATCCGTCATATGTACAACCACCAGGAAGAAGAAAAAAACAGTATCTTGTTTTTCTTGTTCACCACTGTATCTAAAATTGCTAGAACAATGCCTAGGCACTCAATGTGTACCTGTTGAATGAATGAGAGTTAGTTATTCCAGGTATACACTCCATGATCTACGAGGACTGAGCAATGCTGACCTATCAGTGCCTAGATTTAAAAAAAAAAAAAAAGCTTCTTTGTCATTATATCCTAACTAATTAAGTCATCCAGGCATGTGTAGTCTAAAAATCTACATGTATACCAGTGTGGAGACTTTGCTATAGGTTTGTACATACTAAATTTTGAACCAATCATTTATCAAAGTGTGGCCAGGAACACACATGCAATTAAAATATTAGTATATTTTTCCTGATCGCTGAGCTTGAATTATATGGTGTGACTGGCAATAGGCTAGAGACGTTGGCAAAGCACTGGATTTGAACCTAAAAGACGTAGATTTAGGCATCAAATAGGACTCTTACTTGCAGCCTTGGGCAAGTCACAAAAAATTTCTGAGTTTCAGTTTTATCAATTTTAAAATTAGGCCATGATAATACATGTCCCACCCTACTCAGCAGTACTATTGTAAAGAAGGAGTGAGATTATGTAGATTTTATAGAAAAAGTCTTATAAACATGTATAATTATATACGTTTCAAGGCACCTGAAATTTAAATTTATCATGGTTCATCAAGTACCAAAATCTCTCTTTAAAATATTTTTATTGTTATAAAAACATATATAACACAACATTTGCCAAAATTCTTAAAACTTATTGTAAATTAAATTTTCATGTAAAGAATCTTAAAAATAAATTACCTTTAAGAATGTATTAAACCTTATAACATTGTATTACTGTATGTAAAAATTTCAAATAAAATGCTAACAACAGCATAAAATATACATAAAGTTATTTCCAGATTTAGCAAATAGCCTAAAGGGTTTTTTAAAAAAAGTTTAAAGTACAACAAAACAGAAAACACCAAGACTAAAAAAAAATTTCCTTTTGACAAATAGTTCTATAAGAAAAATCATATATATTTTCAATCATATTCCTTTACTCTATATCCAAGGCTAAGCATTACTTTTACAGGGGGATTTTTTTTTCATTCTTCTATTTATTTTATATGCCCAGCTAAATAACACACTTTCTTATATTTATCTTGAGGTACAGAAATGCAAACTTTAAATTGTTGCAAGATTTCATGTACCATGGTTTTTATCAAGAGCAGGATGTTGCTTTTTTAGTTTGTGTTTTTATTTTGCTTGCTTGATTTGTTTTCTTTGTTTGTTTTTAATGAAATATGCTGAATTAATGTTTCTAGGTCTATATCTGTAATTTAAAACCCCTTGTTCTATTTCTAAGGAGCCCTGGTGGTACAGTGGTTAAGCACTCGGCTGCTAATCAGAAGGTCAGCAGTTCAAACCCACCAGCCACTCCAATGGAAAAAGATGTGGCATTCGGCTTCAGCCTTGGAAACCCTATGGGGCAGTTCTACTCTGTCCTACAGGGTCTCTATGAATTGGAATTGACTCAATGGCAACAGTTTTTTGGTGTTCTATTTCTGAGTTCAGAACCATGACTTCAGTTGTTTAAAAGCATTGAAACTCTAAGTGATGAAAAGTTTAATCCTAGTGTTTTTTTCTTATTTCCTTGGGGTTTTAAGATTAGTTTTTGTTTATTTTGTGTTGTTTTTCTTTTGCCATTTTAAAAAGCTAGTTTGTATTCACTTTTTCTGCTTAAATTTATAATCATGAACATGTTATATTATTACTTTTGTAATATTCAATTGAGCCTTATAAATTGTCATTTTGTACGTCAAAATGGTCAAATATTGGCAGTTTCATAAGGTTCAATCTAATACAAAGACTTCTACCAAAGTCAGCTTATTTCTGAATCCTGATGAATATCATTAAACATTCTGGGGGGAAAAAAATCAAGAACGCTGTATTGTAAATCTCATATGTTTAATGGGTAGCAATTACTACCAATTTCCAAATATAATTTGCCAAACATTAATTGAAAGGGTAAAGGATACTGTCACCATTAGAGGACTCTGTGGAGCTTCCAAGAAGGTAAGGAAATGGAGTAACATGTTAGATTCCTGTTCCCATATGATCTTTATTTTGGGTGTTTTGGTTGTTTTTCATAAGATTTATGCATTTAGATACGTGACTATTGTATGAAACAGTGGTTTTGATCTTATATCACCCCATATAAGCACTAAGATGGAAAGCATGTTCTGACATCAACAGCATTAGTCATTTATAAAATGACATAACATTACCAAATATTTTTCCAGAATATTCTACTGTCATCTGTATTAATTTGTGGCTATTTGAGTCTATACTCTTTGTATAGTAGCTGCTTGTGAACTTGCTTGATCACTCATACTAGGTTTTCTGTTCTTTATCAAAATAATAAGATGCTCTCAATTATAAATTTAAACAGGATAAAAGAATATAAAGTAGAATGAAAAAGAAAAACAACTCACTTTCATTTCCTAATTCCACTCTTCAGCAGTAATCAGTTTCTTAGGTTCTGTCGAATTGCTTTATTGACTTAGACTTTTTCTCCATAAAATTTACCTGCCCCTCTTCTGCTTAGACTTAAAGCATTTCTTGGTTCTAAAAAACGTGGAAACATCAGTGCCGTATGTCTGCTTTTTAACAAAGACAAAGCACTTGCTTCCACACAACTCTCCTTTGACCTGAGCAAGAGCTAATTTTTCTGTCAGGACTCTCTGGAAAATGATTTAGACAACGTGCACAACTTAGCACATGTACCTATCACCAAATGACTTGTGAAATCATTTTCAGTTTCATTGGTGCTGATAGACTAGTATCATTGTCCTTGTGGAAGAGTTGGAGCAGTGAAGCAAAGGTTTTCATTTTTGTTCTTACTGGTGTTTTGTGGCATCAGGAAGACTTGGGCAGACATAATTCTGAAAGAAGGGCTGTGTTTATTGTTAGGTATCTGAGGTACTGTGAGGAAACCATGGGGGAAACACGGCCAGGAAATGCAGATGGACTGTTATTTCACTATTTCTTCTAATACTTAAATTACAGGAAAAGCGAAATAGAATAAACAGGGAGATACCTGAAGAGCTCACAACATCTGCTGGGGCTTCGATGCATTTCTGCTATGGTTCAAGAACAATGTAACAAATCATAAAGGTTCAATGAATCTATCCAAATTGGGTTTTCATAAGCAAGATAAGATTCAGAGCTTAAACTCAACAAGCATTTATTAAGGCCCCAAGTACTGTGCTTAAAATGCTAAAAGATAGAGGAGAAATATAAGGCATGATTCTTGCACTTTAGTAATTTGTAACATTAATTGAAGATTTATGTCATAGTTACACAAATAACTTAGAAAGTAATAAAGACAAGATATAATACAAGCCAAAATATATACCATAAGGCATGAGTGTAACTGAATTCATGAAGCGGATAAAGCAATGTAGCTTTATCCAGATTCTAGCTCCAGAGTCTCTCTGCTCTTAACCACCATACTATACAGCTTCTTGATATAGAGGTTTTCAAAGTTAGAGAAATAATGTTAGTAAAAGCAAAAATTTGTATTGAAGCAAAGTATTTAAGGAGTAACAAAGAGGTTTATCCTTCCCAAACCAAAGTGTCTTTGTTGGCAATGCATAAGGAGATCAAGATGGATAAAAACCGGGATTCAGTTTTTTCTGGAATCTTGAATGCCACAGGTAATTATTGAAGGATTTTGGTCAGGGAAAAACCTGAAAGTAGTAGAAACAGTTGGAGACAGGAAAAACTAAAGAGATAAAAATAAAGAGATATTTGTATTCAGCCTATCTGATCTCATTTAGAAATCATACCCTTGATCCAGGTAAATGGGCCAGGACTCACATTATTAGAGTGTGTTGGGTATACCCAACATCCTATATACCACACACTTTCATCTCTTGGTGCAAAAATTTGTAGCCTAGATTTCAGATATGTTTCTGTCTAGTTAGTTGAACACTCCAATTGGTGGATCAAGGGTTTTCTGGGATATTTATTTAACCTCACAATGTTAACAAAACCAAGACTCTGTGATTGAGCTTCCACCAGCCAGTAGCCTAGAGTTGCCTCCCTGCACCTTGTTTTTGCTCCTCCTATTTCCGTTAGCCCACAAGCACCTTGCTGTAGCCTCAAACAGAGTCAGCCATTAAATGGCTAAGTACTTCTATCTGTTGGATGCTTCTTCTTTTGGGCACCATCAGTAGTGCATCTACGCTCTCATCTGTACATCTTGCTCAACGTCTTCGCCACCTCAACAAAACACTCAGGTCAAGGTGATATTTAAGCCATAGGAGTGTCTGCTATTGCACACAGAGGTGTGTTAGAGAAAAAGAGGGCTAGGAAAGGAATATAAGAAAGACCCATATTTTTTGAGCAAGTGAGGAAGAAGACATAACAAATTACCACCAAACCAAACCCATTGCCATCGAGTCGAGTCTGGCTCATAGTAACCCTATAGGGTAGAGTAGAACTGTCCTACAGGGTTTCCAAGGCTGTAATCTTCATGGAAACAGACTGCCACATCTGTCTCCCACGGAGCAGCTGGTAGGTTTGAACTGCTGATCTTTCACTTAGCAGCCCAGCACTTTAACCACTGTACCACCAGGGCTCCTAAATTACCTCCAATGACTTCAAAATGTATATCTCTAGTTGTGACTTCTCTCCTGAACTCTGACCTTTATATTTCAGACTACCTATTTGATACATCCACTTGGATGTCTAAGAAGCATCTTAAATTTAACTTGTCCAAACTGAGCTAATAGTAAACCTTGCCCCTAAACCTGATCCTCCTGCAGTTTGCCACATTATGGCTAATGGAACTCCATTATTCCAGTTGTTCATGCCAAAAATTTTAGTGTTATTTTTGAATCCTCTCTCTCTCAACCCACATACAATCTGCCACCAAATTCTATAGTCTCTATCTATCTTTATAATGTGTCCAGAATTCAACCCTGCCATCACTCTGGTCCAAACCCCCATCATCTCTAGCATGGATGATTGCAATGATTTCCTAACAGGTCTCCTTCCTTCTGCCCTTCGCCCACCTAGTCTGTTTTCAACACCATAGCCAGAGGGATCCAGTTAAAAGAAAAGTCAAATCATATCACCCTCAAAATCCCCAAGGCTCCCCATCCTCATCTAAGTAAACATAAAAGTCCTAATTATGTCCAATGGCTCTCCTTGAGTTGCTTGCCCCATTCTCCCTCTGATATTTTCCCAGATACTCATAAGCCATAATCATTGGCTTCCTGTTCCATGACCCCTCCAAGCACACTCCAGTGTCAGGGCCCTTGCACTTGCTTTACCTGCCTGGAAAGTTCTTCTCATGATTCTTCTTCACATGGTTCACTCCTTTGTTTCGTTCAGATCTTAACTTAAAAAATCAGTTTCTTAGTGAGGCTTCCCTGACCTCCCTACCTAAAATTTCAACCCCAACTCATACCCTTCATACCTTCCTTCCCTGCTTTACATTTGGCCTTAGCACCTATCACCTTCTAATTGAATAGAAAGGAGCCTTGGTGGCACAAAAGTTAAGTGCTCTGCTGCTAACTGAAAGGTTGGAGGTTTGAATACACCCAGCGGCTCTTCAGGAGAAAGGCCTGGCAATCTGCTTCCATAAAAATTACAGCCAAGAAACCCCTATGGAGCAGTTCTATTCTGTCACATGGGTCCCTGGGTCGGAATCAACTCAATGGCATACAACAAACATAATAGACTACAGAGTTTACTCATTTATCCCATTTGTTTCCTTTCTCCCCCAATAGAAGGTGAGATTCATGAGAGCAGGACTTTGTCTTTCTGGGCTCATTACTATATCCCTAGTTTGTAGAATGTGATTGATACATGATATGTTTTCAATACATTTTTGTTGAGTGTGAATGAAGACTGAGCTATAGCTCTCAGATTATTTAGGAGGAGAGAGAGAACAAAATTAGGTAAAACTAGGGAGGCAAGGGCTGTGTGATGAAGGCTATGCTTAACAGTACTGAATGCTTCAGAGTAGTGAAAAGATGCAACAAAGAAGCTATTAGTGAGCCAAGAAATAGAGTTTTCCTTCAGGAAGTAAATATGGTAACAAATATGAATTATAGGTATTTATAGTCATCTGCTGATGTGAGTCATTCTAAGAAATGAAATGTGAGGAATTGCTAGAAAGCAATTTTATTATTTCTTTTTAAAAAATGAAGTTTAGCACACTTCAGATGAGAACATCATTGAGATAGAGAAGTTACTTTTAAGAGAAAGTACACTAAAACAACAATTTCATATTATGTTATAGTTTACCTGTGTTTCATACATCTGAAACTACATCGTTTCAATTTTAAAATGACTTTTTTTTCCCTTATTGAAACTTTTAGACTAGAGAACACTGGCATATTTCCATGTAAATATTTTATAACTAAGGACCAGCTCTTTAAACAGAAGATGCATCACTTAAGATCTTACCTTGAGGAGTGTTGTAACTTATGAAACTATGTTTGAGCTCGACTCCTTGGTGTGAAATACAGGACTCAATTTTAGTGTTTGCGAATTGAAGTTTAAGCGCGTGCTGAATTTTGTTTTATGTTTTGAAATTGTGAGATGCCCTTTTATGTTTCATGACTGCAGAGAAGGCACGGGAGAAAATATGCTATTTTAAATTCTAGAAACCATACTGGAGAAATTCATAGTATATGTGAAACAAAGAACTGAACTGCAGCTTTAAAAAAGATGTTACAATTCACTAAGTTCTTTTTAAGTTCACTTTTATCAGAAGTGATTAACAGTAAGTCCACTTATCAGATATCACTATTCCCTACTGCCCTGTTCAGTTTCTACAATATCTACTTTGACATCCATACAAATAGGTTTGCTATTTAGGTGAGTAAAGGCAGGCTCTGTAATAAAACACTTTGATAGCAAGGGAGTAGTTGTCACTTTATATTAAATAGGAGAAAAACTAAACAGCAGAAATCTGCCTCTTATGATAGAGAACAGAACACGGATAAATTAAGCGTTACTTGAGATCCTTATCTCAACCTGATTAGATGATGACAGTGCCCCGTATTTAACTCCCTAGATAAATTGTGGTCTCTAGTTTCTCTTTTTAGCCCATTGAAGCCATTTAGTACATAATCCTTGAATAAA
The DNA here is from genome assembly GCF_000243295.1 of Trichechus manatus latirostris. Taxonomy (NCBI): domain Eukaryota; kingdom Metazoa; phylum Chordata; class Mammalia; order Sirenia; family Trichechidae; genus Trichechus; species Trichechus manatus. The sequence continues at coordinate 2,250,669 of NW_004444095.1, read as the reverse complement.
CAAAGTGCTTTTAGGTTCAAATTATTTGTGATTCCCTTTTGAAAGGGAGACTTATGTTTCTAAATATTTATGTTTCTGTCTCAAATGTGAAGCCTATATTATCATGTATGTGTCATCAATGAAATCTTTGTTTAAATACACTTTTCAACTAGAAATAAGAATTGAAGCAGCATGATCCCTAGACTTCTGTTTTTTCTAGCTTTAGATATGTGGATTTCATCTTTCAGTTGTGAAAGATACTTTAATATCTAATTTTTTCTCTCTCAACAAGGTATAAATACAGGCCTTTTTTAACTTATTTACTTCTATGAACCAGAGTTGCAATGATGTTGTTTTTAAATTATTAAGGACTTAAATTATATAAACTGATATACGAATGTTTTCCAGAAATTAGAATGTCTTCTTATGGGAAGAAGAATGGCTAACAAATAAAATCAGAGAGAACTGAAATGGGAGAGGGGGTGAGGTCAATTGATAGGGGCATGTTCAAATTGAGAAGGAAGTTGACTAAAAAGTGAATACTTCATTATTTTGACAACATATTTTCAGGTAAGATAAGGTACTACTCAAGAAGAGAAACAAAAATGCTATATTCTAAAGTGATCCTAGGGATTCTTCTATTACCATAGCAACTACAGGGACTATGATTTCATTTTTAGAGTGTCAGAAGCTATAAAGATCACTTATTTACTGATAAACTAAAGTAGTAAAAAGCTATAAGAGAGCCCATCTTTGACTTTAAACTGTGGAAACTGCTACAGAATTTTCTTTGGTGCATGTACCATTTTTCTGTGTGCAATGCCTCAAGGACACGAGCATGTGCAGGGACTTTAAAAAGGGTTTCCTGGACTTCAGCCAATTTTGACAGCATTCTCTGAGAATGCACCAAGGAGCTATTATCTAGATATTCAGGGAGTATGACATCCTTTACCCCAATTTTTGCTTTTCTCATTTAAGATAGAAAGTTTTCCTGCCTTTGCAACATGCTGCCCAGCATTGCTAAAGCCATTCATAACTCGATTCTGAGCAATTCTACCATTTTCCAGTGAATTGGGATCTTGCCAGAGATTTCGATTAAAATCAGGACACTTTGCAAGCTTAAATCCTCAAAGAGTGAATATATATATGTGTGTGTGCATATATATATATATGCACACATATATGTATATATATACACATATGTATATATATGTATACAGTCACTCTATATGACTTTGATGTGGAGATATATATATATATCTCCGCATTAAAGTCTTAGCTGGATAACTTTTATTCTGGTAAGGAAGAGCCTCTTTCCCTTTCCTTGAATCTCTTCCCCATAGGAGGTTACAGTAATGCATTTTAAGTGTTTGGACTCCCAATGTACGGACTAATGTGGCTCATTGCCTCAGTGTGAATTTAAGTAATCCACGAGTCCATCAGCTGTCTTTGTGGGATCAAGTGGAGAACTTGTCAGAGTTCTGGATCTGTGTCCATGGACTGGCAGCCAAGCTAAGATGGAGTCCATGACTTACAGCATCAGGAGTTGAACCATACCAATTGCTTGTGAAATCAGGCTGCCCAGGTTAGGCGAGTTACAGAAGCAGCAAAGAAGACATGCTGGTGCATGTTCCTTATCTCATCAAGCTAGTAGGATAGCCCTAAATATCCATCCCATCCAAGACTCCAAACTTAGAGCCATCAGATGAAAGTTGAATTTTACCAGGTAAATAAAAGAATATAAGAAGCATGCTTGAATTCAATGACTTTTAGGGTATAGATAACACATCCACCCAATTTTTTTTTAAATTTGTTTTAAAGTATTAGTTCTGTTCTTTATTAGTAGTGAACTTTTCTTGAATAAGGAAGCATCTGGTGCCCAATAAGACAAACTGCAAAGTGAGTTGTTGTTAGGTGCCATTGAGTCAATTTTCAATTCACAGTGACCCCATGTGACAGAACAGAACTGCCCCCAGAGGGTTTCCAGGCTGTAACCTTTATAGAAGCTGATTGCCAGGTCTTTCTCCCACAGAGCTGCTGAGTGGGTTCAAAATGCCAGCCTTTCAGCTAACAGCTGAATACTTTAACCATTGCGCCACAAGGGCTCCTAAACTGCAATGTACTATTAAGCTAGTTTCTGTTTTGTAGTGAAAGCAATTTAAAGTAACTTTAGTTACTTAGAATATTGTTTACTGAAATGGGGAAAACCATGGGAGAAGCAAGATTAGAGGGTGAAGTTCAGAATGTTATTTGGACCACATTGAGTTTGAAATGCTCATAAGACATCCAAGTGTCAAGAAAGTAGTTGGATTGTGAGCCTGGAGTTCAGAGGAGAGGTCATAACTGGAGATAAAAGTTGGGGAGTCATTGCCATAAAGAGTATTTACAGTCATGAGGTTGAATGGGAGGGGGATATAGAGAGAGAGATGGAAAGAAGTCCCAAGGTTGAGCCAGAACAGTCCAATAAAGAGATTCAAACCAAAAACTCTTTGCTGTCTAGTTGATTCTGACTCATAGTGACCCTATAGGACAGAGTAGAACTGTCCTATAGGGTTTCCAAGGAGTGGCTGGTAGATTTGAACTGCTGACCTTTTGGTTAGCAGCCAAGTTCTTAACCAGTTCACCATAAAGGGTCCAATAAAGAGATTAGTAAGAGGTGAAGTATTATACAGTAAAGGAGACTGAGAAGCAATGGACAAGAAGGTGGAAAAAAAAAAGAGTTCAGGTTACAGAAGCCAAATGCAAAAAATGTTTCAAGACGGAGAGAGTGATCAACTGTATCAAGATGAGGACTATGAATTGTCTATTGAATTTGGCCATGTTGAAATCATTGGAAATCTTGACCAGGGCTGATTTTAAAAGTGAATAATTAAGAACCACAAGTCAGTTACTTCTATGGGTTTATATGTTTCCTTTTTCCTTTCCATAAACAGATGATTAATTTCTGATTTATTTTAAAATTTCAATATTACAGGATGTGAAAGACAACCTACAACAAATCTCAGGCCGGATTGACGTCATCAACAAAAAGAAGACAGCAGCATTGCAAAGCGCCACACCCACAGAAAGAGCAAAGCTACAAGAAGCTCTCTTGCAGCTCGATTTCCAATGGGAAAAAGTCAACAAGATGTACAAGGATCGACAAGGGTAGGTAACACTTTCATTTTATTGCATGATTGCACCTATTTTCAGGGAACTCTAAAATTCATTTTAATTCTCTCTGTAGAAAAAAAGAGGTAGGGAAGAAGAGAGGGAAAGAGTATCACCATCACTGGAAAAAGGTAAGTGGAGTGAGGACAAATCATCATGAACAGTTCAGTCTAATGAGCTGAATTCTAGAAATTTTTCTGTACTGAAATCAGCATTATGTTGGAGTACTATATCATCCTCTCAACTTTCAGGTAATTTCAAAGCAGTTTTGGTCATTTATTTGGGGAGGTTTAAAAAATTGTACAGTATAAAGTGTATATCTTTGCATATTTTTAGTCACATCTGTGTCCTATATGTTCCCAGTTTGATACTCATATTCATATGTTTGAAAATGATCCTATCAACAAAAAGTTGGTTTTCATCTATTATTTATATTTCAAAGGGCAATATTTTATGATTTATAGTCACTTTTTTTTTTACTGTGGGAAATTTGTTGATTTAAAATAATTTCTTAGTGCCTACTTTAGTTAAAATATCTAGCTTTGACCTAAATTTTTTCTGACAAGAATTCACATACATTCTTTAGCCTCACACCACAAGAAGGTGAAACTTTTTTTTTACCTTTTTACATTTGAGGTTAAAAGTAATAACATTCCCTAATAGATTAAAATAATTTCTTTCAAAGTTCTGTTGTCTCAGGTCAGTCTTCTTTATTATTCCCAAGGGAAATTAAATCAATTTTTAAAATAACTATAGGGAACCTCCTCAGTATCTCTCATATCTGTCCATTTCTAAGCATCCCTACTTCTATTTTCGTTCTTGGTTTACTACATTAGCCTCCCAAACAAATATTTCTAGCAGACATCTCAGTTTACTCTGGTGACCATTCCAACTTTGTTCCCAATTATCATTCATCCAGGATTGTTTTTCAAAAGTATAAGAACTTCAGTGCTGTAATCCTACACTCCTTAGAATAAAGTCCAGACTCGTTAATTGGGCATATAAGGCCTCCACATGATCACTGCTCATCTGGTCAGCCTCATTGCTTATCACTTCCTGCCTGAACTACAACTCCTCCTATTACTGCTCTAGCATTATTGAATTCATTTGTGATTTCCACGTGCTCTGTGCCCCCTCTGGCCTACCTGTTATATCCTTCTTGAAATCCTATTGGAAGACTATTTGTTGATCATAAAGTCTGGAAACTTAGTATTGTTGAATCATTTAATGTAATATAATATCGATAAACCATTTATGTATTTGTAATTGTTGCCAGACTTGGTGGCTACCCTGTACAGTGTATGCTACCAAGTGACTTACTCCTAGAACTTATCACACAAGAATCATTTGGTTTATCTACCTTTTTGTCTCTGTACGATCTCCTTAAAGACAAGGGCTGTGTTTTATTTGTGTGGTATTCTCAAGCTTATAAAGTACTGAGTACGAAATGGGTGTTCAGTATGTCTGGACTCAAACCTCTTCCTAAAAATCTGCGGCTATTTCTCCTCTGGATGGTCTAATAGGTTTATCTCAACTTACTTGAGAACAGTAGCTGGTCTCAGAGCACCAGAAAGCAGTCATGATAAAAAAAAAAAAAACTCAGTAAGCCTGTGTATATACCACAAAAGACAACCTTAAATGCATACTGCCACTATGGTGTACTTTCTCTCAGTATTCCACACTGAGTTGTCATGAGCTTCTGCAGGCTACTCCAATGAGATCAGTTCCATTGCCCTCTTTTGGGGTGCTCATTCCACTGTTGGGATGTTTTTGTCTCCTTTTGTTTTCTTCCAGGCAGTGTTTTCTCCCAGCCATCCAGGCCACCCAGACGGTCCCCTACCAACCTTGGGTGTGTGTTGAGAAGCCAGTGATTACTGTGCTTCTATAGGTACCTACCATTATTGCAGTAAAGTGGAGGTAAAACTTTCTGCTTGTTGAAGCTTCTCCCATACTTTACCTATAAGTTATCTTCAGCCAATTAACTAGGTGTTCCCTTCCCACTGGGTCACGCAGCCATTTCCCTTTCAGTTCACCTTTATCCCTGGACTCTAAAAGAAGCAGAAGCACTAATGCCATTCAACAGAGAGGGTAGCTGAAATCTCACCCCAAACCTGGGGTCTTTGCTACTTTTGTCAAAGGGTAGAATGTCTCTGACACTAGTAGTACCCTCCTTCCTTACCCACAGGCCATATAACTTTACTCCAATTTACCTTCTCTAGGAATGGGTTGGGAATTATTACACATTTCCTAGGGAATTTAGTTTAGTCTCTGTTTGAGAGATAAAACTAAAACTGTTTTATGTGACTGGTTATGAGCACAGGCCCTAGAGTCCAGCGTGTTTTGGAATCCTGGCTCTGCTGCCAACTACCTGTGTGTCCCTGAGCAAGTTTCTTGTCTTTACTGCTCTGCTATTTCCTCTTCTATAAAATGGGATAAGAATAGTGTCTGTGTTATAAGCTTATTGTGTCATGGATACTGTATTTTATGCAAATAACACACATCTTCTAAGTCTGTTCTTCCAACAGCCCCCTCCCCACTGCCAGGTATTTTCATAAGCCCACTATGCTAATTTTTTACAACAACGTGTAAAAGAAATTGGCATAGTGATACCTGGGGAGAGGAAGTGCTGGCAAACAAACGTAGAAAGCACACGTTGTTTGTGTAAAATACGGTACATGACATACTGCATGTAGCATACTTAGTGGATTGCTTATACATGGTAAGTGCTTAATTAAGGTTGGCAATTTTCATGATGAAAATTATGATCTATGGCCCTGATAGTCATCATGCCTGTTAATTCATTCTTAAAATCTTTCAAATTTTCCTGAGTACCACAGAAAGCTGAATTAGACTCAGTTCCTGCCTTCAAGAATCTCTCAATCTGGGAGAGAAAATGAGTGACCAGCCAGTAATATAATGGTTGAAAGATACAGGCTATGCTAGAGGCGAGAACAGGATTCCTGGGAAAATGAATAGGAGAATGGTACTCATACTCAGGGATAAGCAAGACCCATGGACCAAGGTTTTGAGTTGCAACTAACAGACAGTGACTCTGGCTACATTAACCAAAAAAAAAAGCATTGCCATTGAATCAATTCCAACTCATAGAGACCCTATAGGACAGAGTAGAACTGCTCCATAGGGTTTCCAAGGAACATCTGGCTACCTTAGGCATAAATAAATTATTTACTGCAAGAATATCAGGTACTCCATAGAATCAGTGAGAAGATCTGAGAGCCAGGTTTTAAAAATGGGTAGAACTACCAGAGAATACCAGGCTAGGCATCCAAAAACACATCCAGTATCAAGCCACAAGGTGAATCTGAATTATAAACTGCTGTCATGGCAGTTGTGCACTGGTACACCAGGGTCACCAAAGCCACTGGACATTGTTTGCTGCCATCAATACCAACTGGTGGTGCAGTGGTTGAGCATTTGGCAGCTAACCAAAATTCTGAATCCACCAGTCACTTCTTGGAATCCCAATGGGGGCAGTTCTACTCTGTCCTATAGGATTGCTATGAGTTTGAATCCACTGTGCGGGAACGGGTTTTATCAATGCCAACATGTGTCTACACTATCACTTTTCTTTTTGTCAGCCATTCTAGAATTAAGGTCTCTGGCAGGAGCACCTGAAAAGACAGGGGTTGATTTTTTTTTCCTGTAAAGGACAGATAGTAAATGTTTTAGTCTTTGCAGGCCGTATGGTCTCTGTCACAATTATTCAACTCTATTATTGTAGGGCAAAAGCAACCATACATAATTACATAATATATAAATGAATGTGCATGGCTGTGTGTCAATAAAACTTAAAAAAAAACAAAACACACACACAAAAAAAAAAAACAGGCCATGGGTCAATTTGGCTTGTGAGCCATAATTTGCTGACCGCTGTTATAAGGCAAGGTTAGGTCACAGAACTATGTTCTAAGTGCCAGTCAGAGAGAATGAATAGCTGCAATCTGGACTCTATTGTAGCAGGAGTGAGGGCCTTGTCTCTCTCCAATGCCAGTACAATGGTAGATTCCTGAAACCTTAGAGGGATTTAGAAGCTATGCATCCATAAATAGGCAAATGTCCCGAAAGCCATCTTGTTGGATTCTCAACAAAAATCTGCTGAATTATTTAATAAACCAACCTGAGAATCAAGCAAAATACCTTTGAACCAGTAAGAAGGGCTATCTAGTCTTTTTCATGTATGATCCATGTATGATAGTGTATTAATCAGCTATTACCACAATAATGCTGTGGAACAAATGATCTAAAAACTCAATGGCTTAACACATCAAGCATTTATTCTCATGCTTATGGTTTTTTAGATTGCTTGTGGTTTGGCTGATCTGGGCTGGGCTTGTCTGGGCAGCACTGCTTCAAGCTGTGGGTTAGCTGGACTAGGCTCCCGGATGCATGTTGGGGTTAGGTCTCCTGCATATGTCTTTTTTCTGAGGGTCATGCTCTTTTTATGATGAATCCCTAGAGCATGAATCAAGGCTAACCTCCTAAGAGCACTTACGGCCTGTGCTCATGTCAAGTATTAACATTCCATTGGCCAAAGCAAATCACATGGCCAAACCTGACATCCATAGAATGGGGAAGCAGTCTCTTCTGACAGTAGAAATGGGAGAGGAGTGAATATTTGCTCAACAAAAATCTAAACTGTTATAGATAGCTAATAATAATAAAAATATTTTTTTTTCCAGCTAGAAAATATCTTAGTGATTCTTTTTTGTTTCATTATCTTTTAGGGAAGAAAACTAAACCCAAAAGTTTTAAGTGACTTGCCCTAGCACATACTAAATAGCTCATCTGCATATTTATTCTTCACCAAAATGCTTATCTCTAAAAGGTTTGCATATTATACTCGCAAAGAATTAAAAATATGAGAAAAATACACTAGACTCTTGGCATTCCTAAGACATAGTTTCTGAGACCGTCATTAATCACCAAATTCACAAATGCCATAATTGCAAAAACTCACCTTTATTAAATGTCATAAAGTAAAAGAGATGTTACTGTTTAGGTGAGGACAAGTAGAGAAGTAAAAGTTAGATTGATTTATAAATGCTCACTTATTGTCTGAAAAACCAGCTCCCATACATTATCTTCCAGCAAACAGAATTTCAACATATATCTCAGCAAAATTATAAATGATCAAAATATTAAAAATGGCTCCTTTCTGTTCATGTTCTGGTTGCTCACAGTCAACAGTAAACTTTAAATCCGCGTATCCCCATGAATTTAGGGATGAATATACATATATGTGGTGGTATAGTGGTTAAGAGCTCAGCTGCTAGCCAAAAGATTGGCAGTTCGAGTCCACCAGCCACTACTTGGCTGCCCTATCGGGCAGTTCTACTCTGTCCTATAAGGTCGCTGTGACTGAAATTGACTAGATGGCAACAGGTTTGGTTTTTTAGTTTATACATTTTCTTAGCCCTGGTGGCGCACTGGTTAAGCATTCGTTTGCTAATCACGAAGGTCACCAGTTCAAATCCACCAACCGCTCCTTGGGAACCCTGTGGGGCACTTCTACTCTGTCTTATAGGGTCACTATGAGTCAGAATCGACTCAATGGCAACTGGTTTGATTTGGCTTTAGTATACGTTTATCTATTCCAGATACATTATATAAGTGGGATCATACAATATTTGTCCTTTTGTGACTGACTTATTGCAATCAGCATAATGTTGCCAAGGTTCATCTATGTTGTAGCATGTTATTGCTGTGCTACAGTATATACTCGCTGCTCACAAAAGATACCTACAGGAAACAGATGAAGGTAAAGAGAAATAATGTGGGTTCTACCTAGTATTAGGGAAACAAAGTTCATTGCTTTTTTCGACAAACATTTAAGGGAAGCCTGCTAAGTGCCAGATACTACACTCTGTTATCTTTACTTTCTTTCTCATACCATCTTTACTATCTCTCAATCAATTAATGAATCTGCCCCACTTTCACGAAATTAGTCCCAAGCCTAAGAGGCTGGTACAGTTCAAATGAGATAATAAAAATGAAAGCAGTTCGTAGACTACAAATTTCTGTACAGCCATAAGATGGCATTATTGTGTAACAGCAACGTTCTGGTCTTCAAGGAAGTGATTTTTTAAAATCAACATTCCTTTTTGGAATTCCATTTAGTCAAATAATTTGGGATAGTTTGCCCATTCATATAAGTAGTCAAATCCAAGATGATTCTGAGCTTTAGATCTGATCTAAAGAAGCCGTAAGACCAAGAGTAGTGATTCCTATAATATTTAATATCTAGGACAAAAAAACAAACAAAAAAATTTAATGGGGAAAGCGGTGTAAGGGTGTTTAAAATTCAAATTCTATTAGCAAGGATATGTCATTAACATGTTAAACATAGGAAGAGGAGACTCACACAAACACAGTGTTGTACAAAAGAAGTCAGATACAAAAAACCTCACATATTGTATGAATTTATTTATATAAAACTCAAAAACAGGTATATTGGGGATTAGAGGTCAGAAGGTGGACCTTTGTAGTGAGCAGTGAGTGGCAGGAGTAGGAGCGGGTTTCTGGGGTTCTGCTTACTCTTTTGTTTCTTGATCTGGATGCTGGTTGTGTTGCTTGTGTTTCTTTTAAGAAGGTGCATGGAACTGTACACTTGTAATGTGTACGTTTTTCTATGTGTATGCTATACTTGGAAAAATATATGCTTGTTAAAAAATAATAAATACATACTTTTTAAAGTATAACCAGTTGTTGTCATCAAGTGGATTCTGACTTGTGGCGGCCCCATCTGTGTCAGAGTAGACCTGTGCTCCATAGGGTTTTCAATGTCTGATTTTTCAGAAGATCACTAGGCCTTTCTTTTGAGGTGCTTCTGGGAGGTGCCTTGGTGGTGCAGTGGTTAGGACGTACGGTGTACTACAGCTGCTAACCAAAAGAAAAAAAAAAAGGTTGGCAGTTCGAATCCCCCAGCTGCTCCTTGGAAACCCTATGGGGCAGTTCTACTCTGTCCTGTAGGGTCGCTGTGAGTTGGAATCAACTGGACGGCAACTGGTTTGGTTTGGTTTGGGTTTTTTCTGGGTGGTGTTCACTCTTCAGCCTTCTGTTTAGCAGCTGAGAGTGTTATCCATTTGCACCACTCAGGGACTCCTTTAAACTAAAGGAAGGACCTAATCTCAGAATTAGAAGGAAAAAATGATATAGTCTTAGAAAAATCATACTAGATAGTTCTGTTTTGGGCATTTTACTATGGACCCCTGAGCATTTTATCATTGACCTGTACAGACTCTCAGATAAGTATGTGGGCACCGCTGAATTTACCACCATCCTGCTGGGACCACACTGCCTCATGTCAACAGGGTGTTGGGGGTGGGCGAGCTGGAAGCTGCTTCCCCAGGGATTTCTCCATTGTTTAATTTCCTTAGTGCCAAACCTACAGCATTAAAGCCTTTACAGACTCTTGCTGCCATTTGTACAGCATGAAGGAAAACGAGACAATAAAGGACATAAACAGGAAGAAAACGGGAGTAGAAAGCAAAGAAATCTAATTTGAAGAGAAAGTACCTTCTTAATCATCTCTGTATTCAGACTCTAAGGAACACGCATGCAACTTTGCAAGCCCACTCCTAACACAAACTTCTTCTAAATGTTTGCTATCTCAGTTGGAATTTTTCTACTGAGACATACACTAAATATTTTTCTCTCATGTCAGGGTGAGTGAGATAACCCCACACTACCCACAGAGGGAAAGAATAATATACTAATCCTTGTGTCATCACCATACAATTTTATCCTCTAAAGTGGAAGCAAGGGGGACAGATGCATAATCTGGGAGCTTTTCCAGAATTGTTTGCTCCTAAATGAGACATTCAGTTATAGCAGCATTAAGCAGCCTCTTCCATTTGTCACAATGCCATATGTAGTTGGAAAGATACACGAGAAGCACATACAGGAGGCTGACAACTCAAGAAAGATTCACAGTGCTGTCTTAGAATTAGTCTCTACCAAATTTCAAGATTTCCATGCACAACTGGATCTTCATTTTTCCCCAGGTATATGTATAGGTGCCAATACACAATTCTACTGTTGGTTTTGGAGCTTGGTAGAATTAAAAAGTAAGAGGTAAGAAACAATATATCCTAAACACAGGAAAGTTGTTTATATGATGTTCCTGAATCTTTGTTGTACAATGGATTATGGAATTGGATATAAACTGGATAATTTGGAAGAAGATGTGTTTAGATTGAGGAAGAAGTGACATTTTCTATTTATGTTTTTTTTTTTCACTGTTGAGACCATGGTGTATGGAAAAACTACTGTTTTGTTACTCATCATCAAAATCTAAAAATCATTAAGTCATTGATTTAATATAATTCAGGTTTTTTAAATTAAAGAGTAATGTTTCACTTAGCTATCTATGTAAAGAGAATAATTGAGCATTTATCTCCATAGATGTGACAGTAAATATTCTTATACACAGGACATATAGATAAACCCACCAATCCACCTAAACACTAGAAACATTTAAAAGTGTATGCTTAACCTTCAAGTTTATCCCCAGTTAAATACCTTGTTCACTATCTGCTCTCCTACATTCATCAACATTGAGTTGTCTGATTAGTTTTATTGGTTCCTGGATGTCAGAAACCATGTCAATTTTGCTTTCTTGTCCAATGCCCAAAACAGTGCACGTGGGTAATAGATACTATTTGATGATGATAATGATGCTGATGAAAACTGTAATTTGACAGCATCAACATAACACATATGCCAGAAATACACCATCATAAAATTTTTTTAAAAGGTAAATTTATTGCTTGTCTTTATTTTGTATAATATCCTTTCACCAAGCTTACCCTGTATACTATCTTCTCTGCCAGATCTAAATTCCCTTTGGTATATTTCAGTTTAGGGCTCCCCTCCTCCTGCACCCTACCTTCCATTTCATGCTGCTCTGTTCATCTGGATTTCTGCTCAGGCCCTGTATAATCTAACCTAACCCCTAGCTATTGTGAATATCTTTCACCGGCCAGCCATTGCACTTGGCACACCACTGAGAGACCCGAGTGTGAGCCAAATAGAGGAGCCTTTGTTTCTACTCAGCAGCCCAAAATGAAGTGTAGGATTTAACTGTTGAAGCCAATTAAATGCAGGTTTGACCACCAGAGGCCAAGCTTTAAACTGCAAATGATTAATCCCATATAGTGGGTATTAAGAGGCCTTGCATTTTAACATATTGATTATCAGTCTCATTAAAGCAAGCCAAACATCAACAAACAATATTCTTATCTCATAATTGTGATTTTTTGAAACTCAGTATAAAAAATGAACCTAGCAGTGCAGTATAGCATTTGAATTAGATACCTAAACTAGACCTTGGTTTATATTTCCTTATTCACTTAGAAATATAATTTCTACTAAATTAATAGTGGTTCAGAGCAGGTGGCAAAAGAATTGAATGAAGGGGATCTGTTGTATTTATTTAATGAAAGGGCTTTTTGAAATGCATTAAATAGAAGTTTGTTTCTTCCCATCAGCTTATCTTCTGTATGTTCCAATTGCTAGTTCAAAGCACTCAAGAATTGCAGAGTGATTTGCTTTTTATGATCGCCATTTTATACAGGCTCATTTGCCTTATATCTTCAACATTTTTAGATTCTTATAAATCTTTACAGTTCACATAGAGGTTAGTTTAAAACTTGCTTCAGATAAGAAATTGACTAGATATAAAATTCACATAATCTCAGAGATAACCATAGATCAATATCCTGAATCTTTTTCTCAAAGTAATTGAACATTTTTGTTTCCCAGGATAGCTGTATACATACATTTCTATTCTTCACTGTAGCTGATTCTAGTTCTTCAGTGTACAGTGGGCTCTAGCTTGCTTGTTTGTTATCTAAATAAGCTTGTATTTTCATTACTGGCAAAGAGAAAAGACTCTAATACAGAAACCGATTTTATGCCTATGGGACTAGGCTCATTTTGGAGATAATGTCACTATTTGACTTTACCCATCATGTGTTTCTTGGCTTTCCTGATTGTGTCATGTGACAAAAGTTCCTTCTCTAAATATACTAAATATACATTTTTTCCTCTATGTGAAGTAGATGAGTCTTTGAAGAAGTTACTATAAAGCTAAAATGTGCTAACTGTAATTTTCCCAGTAACTTTCTTTACTTTATCTATTAGAATTTATTTTGGCTGAGAGAAACAGAGGCTTAATGTAGCAATGTCTTAAATATGACAGAACCATATTTCTCTCTTCTGTAGAAGCCTATCAGTATGCAATCAAGGCAGGTTGATGGCTCTGCTACTTCTTGATTTCTACCCAGCTATGCCTATGTGGCTACCACTCGTATTCCAGTTTACCATATTGCGGAAGCTGGAAGCTATGCCACCAGTATTGCAAATACCAGTAGGGTCATCCATGGTGGACAGGTTTCAGCAGAGCTTCCAGACTAAGATAGACTAGAAAGAAAAGCCTGGAGATGTACTTCTGAGAGTTAGCCAATGAAAACCCTATGCATAACAACAGAATATTGTCTGATAATAGTGCTGAAAGATGAGCCTGCTAGGTTGAAAGGCACTAGACAATAGCTGCAACGGTGGACTCGAGCATACCAAGGATCATGAAGATGGTGCAGGACCAGGCAACATTTTGTTCTGTTATACATAATATTGCCAAGAATCAGAGCTGACTCAACAGTAGTTAATAACAACAACATCCCTATGTGGTGGGCTCTTATCCACAAGTTGGAAGATAGAGCTCCAACCACCTTCACTTTCCAAGAAGCAGATGGAGGAAGGTCAGGAGAAGTGCTGAAGGGTACAATAATAATTGTGTATTTGGGAAGTTTCTCAGGAGCTAACACTTTATGCTTCCATTTATACTTCATTGGCCAGAAGTTAGCCATGGAACTGCACATAAGTTACAAGGGAGGCTGGGAAATGTTGCATTTGTTCTTGAATGTTATGTGTCCTGCAAAAAGTGTATGACTATGAAAGACGGGGAGGATGGATATTGGAAGAGAACTTATAGTCTTCAACATAGACATAAAAAAGGGTGTTTTGTTTTGCTTTTTCAAACAGCCGTAAGAAAAGTGTTGATATGTCTAGGATTATATGCTTCCCTTGCTTTCTTTGTTAACTTTATGAACTCTGATTCTGCTAAAATCTTACTCTGGCTTCCCGAATCCTGCTGACATAAAAGTAGAAATTTTTGTTCATTGTCTTAGATACCCACCTGTCCTATGTCTCCACATTGTCTAAAATAATTCCTCATGAATTAGCTTTTTTCTGACTCTGCCCTCTCTTTCCAACAATACCACTGCTTAGTCAAGGAGAGGAGCCCTCGTGGCACAGTAGTTAAGAGCTTGACTGCTAACCAAAAGATCAGCAGTTCAAATCCACCACAAGCTCCTTGGAAACCCTATGGGGCAGTTCTACTCTGTGCTACAGGGTCACCAGGAGTTGGAATCAACTCAATGGCAATGGGTTTAGTCAAGGAGAGATATGGAAAACTACTAACCTGCAGGGCTAATGCTCCCCTCTCTTTTACTAAAGTTGGGTCATGGATAAGTTTTAGCAGTTTAGATTACTAACTCCCAGAATAACCATTATAAAAAAAGAAGCCTAAAGCTAAAATTATAACAACATATCAAAATTTCATGACATCACCTTTTCTGGACTCATAAGATGGGCTTCGCATAAGATAAAAGAGCTGCTTCGATTTTAACAACTTCTATGTGCCAAGTGTGCACTCAGCTCAGTGCTTTACATAGATGATTTAATCTTCAGGGGAACCTTATTTTAAAGATGAGGAAATTGAAGTTTCAAGAGAAGAAGTATTTTTCCAAGTTCACACAGGAAGCACATGCCAGAGCCTGTGTTTGGACCCACTATTGAACTCTTGTCTGCTGTACACCCTGCCTCCAGTGCATCTCATATAGGATTTCTTTATGCTCGAGGGTTATGTTCTCTTCTTCTATACTTTGTTCTTCAGTAGCATCAACAGGGATATATAGAAAAACTGTTTTTAAACTATTGCATCTGAAACCCCAGTATTTAAAGAGATGTTTGAAATTTAGAAGGAGATATCTTCACGTTGTGGGTAGTGGTGGTTCAGCGGTAGAATTCTCACTTTCCATACAGGAGACCTGGGTTCAATTTCGGGCCAGTCCACCTCATGCACATTCACTACCTGTCTGTCTGTGGAAGCTTGGGTGTTGCTATCATGCTGGACAGGTTTCCGCAGAGCTTCCAGACTAAGATGGACTAGGAAGAAAGGCCTGGTGATCTACTTTCAAAAATCACCGATGAAAACACTATGAATCACAATGGTTCAACCCACAACCAATTGTGAAGATGGTACAGGACCGAGCAGAGTTTCTTTCCATTGTACATGGGGTCGTCATGACTCAGAGGCTGACTCGAAGGCAGCTAACAAGGACAACAACAACATCTTCATGTTCAATATCTGTAGATGATATAAACTGTGCTTACATAAGATATTTGGCAAAACCAATCAGTAAGGCATCTACTGAAGTGCTTGAGGAGCCTTTTTTCTTTAGCAGTCAAAGTTCTACTCATTGTTGAGCACCCAGCACAAATATCACTGCTTGGAATCCCTCCCTGATCTCAATCAATTATTCCATCCTGTGTGTTCCTGGAGCCCCGGTGGCACAGTATTTAAGAGCTCAGCTGCTAACCAAAAGGTTGGCAGTTTGAATCCACCAGTTGCTCCTTGGAAACCCTATAGGGCAGTTCTACTCTGTCCTATAGGGTCACTATGAGTTGGAATCAACTCAACGGCAATGGGTTTGGGTTTGGGGTTTACGTGTTCCTGGAAGTCTTTGTTTGTGTACTTCTTTCACAGGTACTTACCACAAGCTTATGTTTTTCCTAGCTGTGTGCAACTCAATACCATCCAGTACAGTTTTTGGCTCTATAGGGCAGAAACTGTACCATACATCTCCTGTCACCCCTAAGCCAAACCCATTATCATTCCCATGGTGTCTTGTTAATACATATTTATTTTTTACTTGATGAGTCCTTAGATGTAACTGATAAACTGCTCATGCAAAAGTTTTAATATTTTGGAATGAATAAAGTTTTTGAAAAATGCTTTGGTTAACAAGAGGTTCATTTCCACTATAGTTTATTCAACAAAATATGAATGTAGGGTAAAATTCCTCATATTTACTTTCATTTTGCTACATTAAGGCCAAATTATGACTCTTAGGTATAGATTTAGCAACATATGAAATAATCTGGGATTCTGATATGTTCTTCTAATTATGATATTTGAGAGAGATAAACAGTCTCTCATAGAGAAAAATACCCGTTAACCATTGAAGTCAGCATAACTTTCTAGTGGAATGTAGTTTGTCTCTTTGCTTGTTTTAACTTCTAGTATTCTGGTGAAAAATTTGTTTCCATTACAAAATTTTAACACTTTATAAAATATGTTTACTCTGTGAGAGTTGCAAATTCTTGCCTGTAAGGCAATTTTCACAAGAATTATTTTCTTATTAGTTTTAGTTTATCCATGGACAGTCTCAAATTCCTCTTGAAAATATCAGTTTTCTCAAGGGAAAACTGCCCATTACAAGGCAAGGATGTGGTTTTTGAGAGATTTCTGCCAGGAGCAACAAGTTTTCAAATATTTTATGTGCTTATTTTAAGATGCCTATTGAAATAAATAAGTTTCGGTGAGCATTTAAAACAATTCTTAACATATAGGTAATTTGTATATTTGAATAAAATTAATCTATAATATTTTTCTTCATGAAAGGTGAATTTTGTCTGTTTAGTTTCTCTTAAAATGATTTATTTTTTGTTCTTTTTCATTTGCCTTTCTAAAATATTCAAATATATAGCTTAACACTTGGAAATTTTGCTGTTGTTATTGTTGGCTGCATTGAGATGGTTCTAACCCATAGTGACCCCATGTGATACAGAGTATAACTGCCCAATAAAGTTTTTTAGGCTGTAATATTTATGGGAGCAGATTGCCAGGCCTTCCTACCGCAGAGCCACTGGGTGGGTTCAAACTGCCAACCTTTCAGTTAAGAGTGAGTGCTTAACTGTCCATTGGCCCTTACCAGCATCTGCCATTATTGTTCATCTCTGCTACAATAATGCTGTGTAACAAAGACACTCTTTGGAATTGCTGGTTGACCAAGTAGTTCTGATCCAGGTGTATCATTCTGAAGTCCCAGCTAAAGGCTACTTGGAAGAATTCAGAAGCTCTCAGAAGAGCGAGAAGAAACAGATAATGCTTCTTAAGACCAAGACTTGAAACTGGTGTACTGTCTTTTCTATCCACATCCGATGTCCAAACCAAGTCACATAGCAAGCCCCAAGTCAAAAGACAGGGAAGTACAGTTTGCTCACAGTGAGGCCATGTCAAGGATGTGGATGGATAATACTACTACAGAATAGAATTAGGAATAATCTTTTAAAATACTGCACTACCATAAAAGAATATTACAGTACTGATTAACCTTTTTGGATAGAACACAGATGGACTCTCAGAGAAAGCCCAACCTACAACTTGCTGATTCCACTTGCAAATGTATTCTGAATCCATTTATCTTTTATGTCTAATCCAATGCATTGGTCTACTTTCATTTTTAAAAAAATGTGATATTATGAAGCAGAAGTTTAAAGCCATGAGAAAATCGACTCTTGAAACAAACATGAAGTCGCAGTTTTATTTACCGACTTGAGAGTCTCCTTGTGCTTCAGCACACTTGGAAGTTGGATTTCCAAACAGCATCATGACTTTCCATACCCAGCTGTCTGCTGCTTGAAACTACCATAAGCTGACTATCATGGCTCACAGTATACCCTTGAAGAAGGCCATCTGGTTTATGTCTCTTGGCAAAATTTGTTTAAAAACAAGCAGCTGCATAACAAAGTAAAAAGGAGTCTCTGTCTAGCTGTGGTAAATAAGTAGGTTTGCAATGCACATAATAAAGAATTTTCTGATGCAAGCCAACATTTCCAAAAGGGAAACATTCTTTTCCGACAGCTAAAAAAAAGTCCACAGATTTCAATGAGGAGGAAGGGACTTCAACAGATTTATGTTTTTCAGTGGCTAAAGGTTATGAGAAAAACAAAACCAATCAAAACTCTGTTTGTGATTAGATAAAATCTTTTAGTAATAACTTATCTGTATAATTATTTAGAATCCAGTGCATGGAGATTGTTATTTAATTATTTACATTAAGAAATTCAAATATCTTAATGGCTGATCCTTTGAACGCTAATATTAGTGGTATTTAATGATTTGTTGAATATTCTCTCTCTTTTTCTACTAGGTTTTTTTGTATCCCATTACACTTATTCTTTATTTCAAAAAGAGTACATACTAAATTTTTTGAAAGCATGAATGAAATTTCCAGTCCAGCTGACTTCTTTTCCCTTAACCCTTTTTATAAGCTCAGAATAGCCATTGTTAAGGATTGACTTTGATCTTAATGATAAATGTTCTTGGATTAAGGGTGTCTTGGTTCAGGTTCCTCCAGGGGCAAATCCTGAGACAAAGACTTGAATTCAAGTAATTTATTTGGAAGGTGATCTTAGAAAGCTGTGTTAGGAAAGTGAAGATGAGAGACAGGAAAGAAAAGACATCCTGTCGTTGTTTTTCTCGTTATTTGCTGTTGAGTGGGCCGCTGACTCATGATAACTGCATGCATGATAGAACAAAACACTGCTCAGTCATGCACTATCCCCATGACAGGTTGCAGATTGGACCTTTGTGATCTATAGGGTTTTCATTGGATGATTTTCATGAGTAGATTGCCAGGCCTCTCTTCCTAGTCCATCTTAGCCTAGAAGTTCTGCCGAAACCTGTGCAGCATCAGAGCAACACACAAGCTCACAGTGACAGCGGGTGGTGGCTGTGCATGAGGTATATTGGCTGGGAATTAAACCAGGCCTTGATGCATGAATGATGAGAATTCTAACACCGAACCATCAATAGAATATGTTATCAAGCAAGCCACCACCATGGGGAACTGGAGCTTAATTCCATGGAGAAAGTCTGAGTAACCATAAAACACATGTCTCAGAGCTACTTTATCAAAGGGACAAGGCAGCTATGAGTTTATATACCAGCTCCCATTAGTCATTTTTTGAGGGTTGCTCAGGGTATGGGGGTACAAATTCCACATTGTGGGCTCTTCCATCCTGCCTTACATGTGAACATAACAGCTTTCTCTGATTCCAAGAAATCTCTCAGACTGAGACATGCAGGTACTGTCTATTGGACACCAGCCAGAACATACTTGAGTGTCAAGACTCAAGAGAATTGGTAAATCTCCAACAGTATCTGCTGCAGAGGGTGGTGGCAGAGAGGTGTATTATTCCACTAAACAAGGACCACTGCATTTCCATATCTAGCTGTTCACTCTTCTGTTTATTTGTGCTACTTCTTTGACGCCTGCAGCTCTCTGGATCCTGACTTATCTTACTTAAGATTTGCATTCTCATGATCGTGTGGTTGTGTCTTTCTGGTTCTTCCTCATTGACTTATTTGATTGTTTAATCTTTTACTGATATTTAGGTTTGTTATCTGTGTGTATTCAACTTTGGTTACTCTTTGAACTATTTATTGAGTCTTGCCTTACAATTTTAAAAAGTACTTAGCTGTACTTTGTTTGTTTTGTTTTATTTTTTTAAGTGAGACTCACACCAGTTAATGACATAATTAGAACTAGAAATTAGAGTCATGGATACAGTCCTGTATAAGCCAAATTCTTGAGTGGCATAAAAGACTTAAATTTGTATTTTTCTATCACCAAAAAGAAATCATTTTGGAACATTTCTCAGGGGATTCATTTAAGAAAATTTTATTTTTGTGCCAAGTTTGTTCCAAGTCTTCTACAAATTATTGTTTTTAGCTCCAAAGGAAAAGCTAAGATTGTGATTACTCTTCTATGACCACAGAATCCCTAATGGCCTCTGTTACTTGCTTAGATCATCAGACTTCATGCACAGTGTGGGTTAGATACTCACTACTGGTTCCAACATTTTCAAAGTTAAAATCCCGGAAGATCAAAAGCACAATTCTGGGGATATCCTTAGAGAAGCCAAGAATAAATTAGTTCTCCTCAGAGATGAATTAGGACAAATTTTACTCATTAGTTAATTTTGCCTCCTGATCAGAATTCTTTGCCACATGAAAATTATTTGTTCTGAGTGGTAACATGAAGAGTAATTGAATGATTAGAGGTCTAGAAGACCAGAGCAGGATGAGAGAAAGAGAAAGAGCAAACGTTTGAAATGTATACAGAAAAAAGTTTAAGAGAGACATGAGCAAGGCTTGAAGTATTTTAGGTTTGAAAAACACAGGAAAATGAAATAAGTGAAGTTCAGTAAAAATCCTTCCTTTCCTGAGAAGGAAGAAGACTGCAAAGTGGGTGAAAGTTTTATATTTTGATTTGATTTTGTTTGGTTTCTTAATAAGGAAGTACCTGTGGCAAATCTGGGGAATTAGGAAAGCTAGAACATTTAGATTTTTACTAGCCTCAGTACAGACTGCCTCATGGTCTCTTTGGTTTTGATAACACATATCTATTATGAAAGGAAAAGAGGGTTTTAATCACGTATGCAACTATTGGCTGGCCAGGGCCATGTGTGTTCTTGAAGATATAATCACAAATAAAGAAAAAGCATTAAGAAATAATATGTTGTACGAAGACGGTCCTTACAAGTCTCATCAACGGCTATAAAGTCAGTTTCCTCATATGTGCAACACAAACATGTCTGCTTTTGCTTCAAAGTCATTTTAATTCTAAGAAAGGTCTTTTGTCAATGATATTTGCCAAAAACTTTTATAGAGAATAACTTTGTGAATATTAAACCAAAACCAAACCTGCTGCCGTCAAGTTGATTCCGACTCATAGCAACCCTGTAGGACACAGTAGAACTGCCCCATAGGGTTTCCAAGGCTGTAAATCTTTAAGGGAGCAGACTGCCACATCTTTCTCCCTTGGAGTGGCTGGTGGGTTCGATCCACCAACCTTTCAGTTAGCAGCCAAGTGCTTTAACCACTGGACCATCAGAGCTCCCTTGTGAGTATTAGGAAACATAATAAACATGGGCTGTTTTCCCTGAAATAGCACTCTAAGTGATTTTCAGGAAAACTTTTCTGCCCATGATGTCTAAATCTTTAGGTCAAAGACTGTAAATGGACAAAACCTAAAATATTTAGCTCTTAAATGTTCTATTATTAATAAGATAATGGAGTAGGAAAGTAAAAAGGCAAAAGAAAAATGCAGTTTAGCTTTAGTGCGTAAACTCAGAAGGTAAAACTTGCTGATTATACCGCCTTTTTTTTTTTTTACATACATACGTTGTTTTTCTACAATAAATAAACCTATAGACATTTGATTTTCATTCTCATTTCATTCTCCTAACAGCGGTAGCCTCTTGGACTACATGAGGATAGTTTGAAAGTGAGCATCATTTACATTTCTTCCTTCAGTTGTCTAATATCTAAAACAATGTTTTTTTGCATTTTTTTTATTTTTTCAAATTTTTTTATTGTACTTCAGGTGAAGGTTTACAGAACAAATAGTTTCTCATGAAACAGTAGTACACATATTGTTTTATGACATTGGTTAACAACCCCATGACATGTCAACCCTCTCCCTTCTTGACGTTTTTTTTTTTTTTTGGTGAAAACATACATAGCCAAAGGTACACCATTTCAAAAATTTCTACATGCACAGTTCAGTGACACTGACTACGCTCTTCTAATTGTGCTGCTATTCTCACTATAGATGCAGGTTTATAGAACAAAATAGTTTCTCATTAAACAGTTAGCACACATATTACCCTATGACAATGGTTAACAACCTCACAACACATCAACACTGTCCTTACTCAACCTTGGGTTCCCTATCACCAGCTTACCTGTCCCTTTCTGCCTCCTGGCCCTTGTCCCTGGACTGCTGTGCCTCATTAGTCCCATTTGGTTTTATGGGGCTGTCCAATCCCCGGCTGAACAGTGAAGCTCGGAAATGACTTCACCACTGAGCTAAAAGGGTGTCTGGGGGCCATACTCTCGGGGTTTCTCCAGTCTCCTTTAGGCCAGTAAATCTGGTCTTTTTTTTGTGAGTTAGAATTTTGTTCTACATCCTTCTCCAGCTCTGTCTAGAACTGTCTGTTGTGATCCTGGTCAGAGCAGTCAGTGGTGGTAGCCGGGCACCATCTAGCTGTACTGGACTCAGTCTGGTGGATGCCTTGGTAGCTGTGGTCCATTAGTCCTTCGGACTAATCTTTTGCTTGTATCCTGTTCTCTTCACTCTCCCTTGCTCCCGAAGGGAAGAGACCAGTGGAGTATCTTAGATGGCTGCTCACAGGCTTTTAAGACCCCAGATGCTACTCACCAACATAGAATGTAGAACATTGTCTTTATAAACTGTGTTATGCAAATTGAGCTAGATGTTCCCCGAGACCATGGTCCCCACAGACCTCCGCCCAGCAATTCAGTCCCTCAGGGAGTCTGGATGTGTCTATGGAGCTTCCATGACCTTTCCTTGTACAGGTTGTGCTGGTTTCCCCAGTATTGTGTACTGTCTCACCCTTCACCCAAGACACCACTTACCTATTGCCTATTTAGTATTTCCCCCCCACCCCCCATCCCTTAAAACAATTTTTGAAATCAATAACTGAAGGCTAAAGGCAGGTGGGTAGAGGGAAAGGGAGAATTGGTACAGAGAATAGGCCTTGTTTTCACATGTCTATCATTTGAAGGAAGATATTTCTTACCACTCAACATCCTGTCTTACTGGTCTTACTGTAGGGGAATTTTTTCTCTTCTTTAATTTGTTTTCATGTGTCTATCATTAGAAGGTCGCTATGAGTCGGAATCGACTCAACGGCAACCGGTATCATTAGAAGGAAGATATTTCTTACCACTCAACGTCCTGTCTTACTGGTCTTACTGTAGGGGAATTTTTTTTCTTCTTTCTTTAATTTCCCAGGGCTAACACATGTGTTTCAGCTCTTTAGGTAGTGAAAATCAATTGAGGTTTTCATGGAAATTGTTCTTACTTCATTCTATGAAGGAAGAAATTCCCATGATAATTTCATTTGGTGAAGAGTGTACCCCCCCATAAGCTTGCATCTAATTAATTCCATAAAATGTTAATGGTGTCATTTTACTAAATTTACAATGTAAGAGGCCAAAGTTTGCTAAGTTCCTGACAGTAACGGTAGTGAAATGTAATTTCCATTAGCATGTGTTCAAAAGGTGGTGTGTCTAGTAAGATTGAAAACAAAATGCTGTGCCTTCTTGTACTAAAATTTAATCAGTTATTCTTCCAAGGCATAATGGTGCTCCAATAGCTAACATTCTGCAAAAGATTCTCTGTTATCACAGGCTAAGTGTTAATTTTATCACTTTCTTGTGTTTTCTTTCAAGACTTGTATCCTGCATTTTGTCCTATAAATCTAGTAACAAGGTGGAGGAGCAATGACCAAAAGTGACTGTCATTGCATATAATGAATCTTAATGAATTCTGATACACATTTTCATAATATTATTTAGATGGTTACTTCAGGTATGTAGTTTTATGCTTTGCACCTTAACTTTTCAGCATATTAGGTTGTTGTTATAGATCGGGTTCTCCAAGAAACAGATTCTGAGACAGAGAATTACATGCAGAAGGGTTATTGGGGAGTGTTCTTGAGAACACCTGTGAGGGAGTAAAGGAAGAAGGATTGGACAGAGGGAGGAGTTGTCTGGTGATGCAGTTACAAGAGATATGTCAACTAATCCTATGTAAGGCTGGGATGGTCATTCCAAGTATTTCTGAGTGAGGCAAGGGGTGACGGACCTTTATAGCTCTGAATCCATCAGTTATTGAATGTGAGCCTCCCAGCTACCCCCTTCCAGGCAGGATAATCTTGGGAAAGAAAATTCCCATCTGCTGAAGGAAATGTCTGGGAAGGGCTTAGCTGCGAACTATTAGCAGACACCCTCAGCAACTGGGGAAATGAGTATTTCAGTCCTAATTAGTGAATCTGAATGACACACCACAGAGTCCACTATAACAGTCATTCATACTTTTTAGGCATATATTGTTGTTAAGTAGATTTTTTATAATCACTAATGTATTTAGGTAGTATTATAGACAAGCTACTAACTTTTTAAAACAGCTTTATTGAGTATAATTGACATACAATAAACTGCATATGTTTACAGACGCAATTTGATGTTTTGACATATGTATACACCTGTGAAACCATTACCACAATCAAGATAATGAACACATCCATCCCCCTCACAAGTCTCCTCTTGGTAATCTCTCCCTTCTGCCACTTGCCTCATCCTCATGTAACCATTAACCTGCTGTCTGATACTATAGATTAGTTTGAATTTTCTAGAATTTTATACAAGTGGAATCATAAAATAAGTATTTTTTTTTTCTGATCTATCTTCTTTCACTCAGAAGCTATTAACTTTTATTTTGTGGATAATATGATTGTTGTGGAAGTGAGAACACACATTATATAAGGCAATAAAAGCATTCCAATGTGATTCTGGTAAGAGACTCATGGATCTGGATTACATATTTAAAGATGCTATTGTAACAAGATTAATCCTCAGGTTTCAAATGACCCTGAGGTTCACACAGTTATTGCTTTATATTTGTAATCAATCCTTCTCTTATAACCTTATCTTCTACCAATTATCCCCATATATA
>NW_004444095.1:2155804-2225384 GCF_000243295.1 Trichechus manatus latirostris | reverse complement strand
GTGAAAATCATCAAAAATGAAATGGAATGCATAAACATCACTATCCTAGGCATTAGTGAGCTGAAATGGACTGGTATTGGCCATTTTGAATCAGACAATCATATGGTCTACTATGCCGGGAATGACAACTTGAAGAGGAATGGCATTGCATTCATTGTCAAAAATAACATTTCAAGATCTATCTTGAAGTACCATGCTGTCCGTGATAGGATAATCTCCATATGCCTACAAGGAAGACCAGTTAATACGACTATTATTCAAATTTAGGCACCAACAACTAAGACCACAGATGAAGAAATCGAAGATTTTTACCAACTTCTACAATCTGAAATTGATCGAATATGCAATCAGGATGCATTGATAATTACTGGTGATTGGAATGCAAAAGTTGGAAACAAAGAAAGATCAGTAGTTGGAAAATATGACCTTGGTAATAGAAACGATGCCAGATCGAATGATAGAATTTTGTAAGACCAATAATGACTTCTTCATTGCAAATACCTTTTCTCACCAACATAAACAGCAACTATACACGTGGACCTCACCAGATGGAGTACACAGGAATCAAATCGACTACATCTGTGGAAAGAGATGATGGAAAAGCTCAATATCATCAGTCAGAACAAGACCAGGCGTGACTGCGAAACAGACCATTAATGGATCATTTGTAAGTTCAAGTTGAAGCCAAAGAAAACTAAAACAAGTCCACAGGAGCCAAAGTACGACCTTGCATATACCCCACCTGAATTTAGAGACCATTTCAAGAATAGATTTGACGTGTTGGACACTAATGACCGAAGACCAAACGAGTTGTGAAATGACATCGAGGACATCATACATGAAGAAAGCAAGAGGTCATTAAAAAGAAAGGATAGAAAGAAAGGACCAAAATGAATGTCAGAAGAGACTCTGAAACTTACTCTTGAATGTCAAGTAGCTAAAGCAAAAGGAAGAAATGATGAAGTAAAAGAACTGAACAGAAGATTTCAAAGGGTGGCTCAAGAAGACAAAGTATTATAATGACACGTGTAAAGAGCTGGAGATAGAAAACCAAAAGGGAAGAACACACTAAGCATTTCTCAAGCTGAAAGAACTAAAGAAAAGATTTAAGTCTCGAGTTGCAATAGTGAAGGATTCTACAGGGAAATTATTAAACAACGCAGGAAACATCAAAAAAAGATGGAGGGAATTACACAGAGTCATTATACCAAAAAGAATTGGTCGATGTTCACCTATTTCAGGAGGTAGCATATGATCAGGAACCGATGGTACTGAAGGAAGAAGTCCAAGCTGCACTGAAGGCGTTGGCTAAAAACAAGGCTACATGAATTGACGGAATATCAATTGAGATGTTTCAACAAACGGATACAACACTGGAAGTGCTTACTCGTCTATGTCAAGAAATTTGGAAGACAGCTGCCCAGCCAACTGTTTGGAAGAGATCCATATTTATACCTATTCCCAAGAAAGGTGATCCAACTCAATGTGGAAATTATCGAACAATATCATTTATATCACACACAAGTAAAATTTTGCTGTAGATCATTCAAAAGTGGCTGCAGCAGTATATCGACAAGGAACTGCCAGAAATTCAAGCTGGGTTCAGAAGAGCACGTAGAACCAGAGATATTGCTGATGTCAGATGGATCCTGGCTGAAAGCAGAGAATACCAGAAAAATATTTACCTGTGTTTTATTGACTATGCAAAGGCATTCGACTGTGTGACTCATAACAAATTATGGATAGCACTTCAAAGAATGGGAATTCCAGAACACTTAATTGTGCCCATGAGGGACCTGTACACAGATCAAGAGGCAGTTGTTGAAACAGAACAAGGGATACTGCGTGGTTTAAAGTCAGGAAAGGTGTGCATCAGGGTTGTATCCTTTCACCATACTTATGCAATTTGTGTGCAGAGCAAATACTCCAGGAAGCTGGATTCTATGAAGAAGAATGGGGCATCAAGATTGGAGGAAGATGCATTATCAACCTGCATTATGCAGATAACACAACCTTGCTTGTTGAAAGTGAAGAGGACTTGAAGCGCTTACTGATGAAGATCAAAGACCACAGCCTTCAGTATGGATTACACCTCAACATAAAGAAAACAAAAATCCTTACAACTGGACCAATAAGCAACATCATGATAAACGAAGAAAAGGTTGAATTTGTCAAGGATTTCATTTTACTTGGATCCACAGTCAACACCCATGGAAGCAGCAGTCAAGAAATCAAAAGATGTATTGCATTGGGCAAATCTACTGCAAAAGACCTCTTTAAAATGTTAAAAAGCAAGATGTCATTTTGAGGACTAAGGTGAGCTTGACCCAAGCCATAGTGTTTTCAATTGCCTCATCTGCCTGTGAAAGCTGGACAATAAATAAGGAAGACAAAAAAAGATTTGACAGTTTTGAATTGTGGTGTTGGCAAAGAATATTGAATATACCACAGACTCCCAAAAGAATGAACAAATCTGTCTTAGAAGAAGTACAACCAGAATACTCCTTAGAAGCAAGGATGGTGAGACTATGTCTCACATACTTTGGATATGTTATTGGAAGGGACCAGTCCCTGGAGAAGGACATCATGCTTGGTAAAGTAGAGAGTCAGCAAAAAAGAGGAAGACCCTCAACGAGATGAATTTGACACAGTGGCTGCAACAAGGGGCTGAAGCATAACAACAATTGTGAGGATGGCGCAGGACCGGCCAGTGTTTTGTTCTGTTGTACATAGGGTTGCTATGAGTTGAAACCGACTCAATGGCACCTAAGAACAACAATATGTATATTTGATCTCATTTCTGGGTATAGAAAAATAACAAATTTCCTCCAAAAATAAAAGTGTTTAAATTTTATAATTTAAAATTATAATCTATTATTATATTTTATAGTTGTTCAAAATAATTAGTTTTGAAATGACGTGGTACTCTCCTAACATTCCACTCTACTGCCCACACCACACAAGAACCGCCCAGAAAAATCACAAACTTGCTCTTTCTAACTCAATCATTTTCTTGGAGCAGCCATTGATTAAAAAAAAAAAAAAGTCTTCATAATTACTGTAGGTAGACTTTTGTAGGTTGGTGTTTTAAGGAGTTAGTGCTGTTATTAATAAGGTAAATAATGAACAAACTTGAACATTTTTATAAAATCATCTTAAACTTAACCTTGTCAATAGCATCAGCTCTTTCATCCCAAATTCCTGTTCCTTAATTTTTGTTATTGTGTGCCGTTGAGTTGATTCCGACTCATAGAGATCCTATGTGACAGAGTAGAACTGTCCCAAAGGGTTTCCTAGGCTATAATATTTACAGGAGCAGATCACTAGGTCTTTCTCCCACAGAACAGCTGGTGGGTTTGAACCACTGACCTTTTCACTTAGCAGCCAACTGCTTTACCATTGTGCCACCAGGTCTTCTTGCAGCTTTATTAGGCTTCCCAATTCCATGAACACATCACCATTATTTCTTATAAGGCCCTCAAACTAAAACACTTAGTTTCCTCTTTTTTTGCCTTCATGCACTTCAGTATTTCAGCATTTACCAGGTTCTGTAGGCTTATCCTTTATAACTGTTTTTATGTCTTCCCTTTCTTTTCATTCTCCTTCGTATCAATCTCAAGTCAACAGATTCCTTGTAAGGGGTCTCTCTTCACCCCAAAATCTGTCATTTTGACAGGTTAATCTTTCTAAAACAGTACTTCCTGCTTCAGACTCCCCAGCACAGAAACCTTCAATGGTTCTCTATCAGTTACCTTGGTTTCAAACTGGTGGCCCCTTGAGACCAGAGAGCTGGAGGATATGTTTTGTTTGGTTGTTTTCTTTGGTCTGCAGGGAGCTTTAAAAGGCAGTGAAATAGGCCAGGGGTTGGATAGATGAACACAATCAGTTTAGCACTTATTTCTTTATACCTTGCACTACTTTACAGTTTTATTTGTCCAGCATGTTCCCCAAAGGCATTTGATTTTATAACCCCCTACCCTAGAGGCTAACGTTCAAAATAAATAGCTTAACATTCATGACCCTAACGTAACTTCTCTGAGTTGTATCTCCATTCAACTCTACAGGAAACTGACTTATTTTTATCTAAAATACTTTATCCTATGCTTTTTTGGGATATAATTTCACATATAAAAATCCTCCCCGCCTATGACCATTAAGAAGCTTTGGTTATATGAAGCAGAAAAAAAATCTCTACCTAACTTAAGTGAAAGAATCTATTGGAGATATATAGGATAGTTCACAGAAATAAAGGAAAGGAAGGCACCCATGGCCCAATAAGAACTGGAACCAAGATAGCACTGAGAACCCAAGACTCAAGGAAAGCTACTTTTACGGGTATTGCCATCAAAATGGCTTACCTCTAACTCTATGGTACCTGTTTGTCTTGACTCTAGATTCAAGTTTCTAAATATATTGCTGTTGTTCGGTGCCGTCCAGTCAGTTCCAACTCATAGTGGCCCTACGTACAACAGAATGAAACTGCCCAGTCCTGCGCCATCCTCACAATCATTGCTATGTTTGAACCCATTGTTGCAGCCACTGCGTCAATCCATCTTGTTGAGGGTCCTCCTTTTTTTCACTGATCCTCTACTTTACCAAACATGATGTCCTTCTCTGGGGAGTGGTCCCTCCTGATAACATGTCCAAAGAATGTGAGACCAAGTCTCGCCATCCTTGTTTCTAAGGAGCATTCTGGCTGTACTTCTTCCAAGACAGATTTGTTCATTCGTCTAGAAGTTCATAGTATATTTAATCTTCTTCACCAACACCATAATTCAAAGGCATCCATTCTTCTTCAGTCTTCCTTATTCATTGTCCAGCTTTCCTATGATATGAGGCGATTGAAAATACCATGGCATGGGTCAGGCACAGCTTAGTCCTCAAGTGTCATCTTTACTCTTTAACATTTTAAAGAGGTCTTTTGCAGCAGATTTGCCCAATGCAGTGTATTGTTTCTAAATCGGATTAACCTAAATTGGATCATAGTCCTACCCCTTTATAGAGTCTACAGAGCACTGTGATTGAAAGTCCTCTCAAGATCATGTGGAATGAAGTGTGAGTAGTTCCGTGACAGAAAATCAGGATGCCACCACCCAAAAAGTGGAGAGGATATTCCATCAGAACAATTGATGGTGGCTGCCACAACAAACAAACCGTTCAGTCTCACTAGCTGAACAAATGTTTACTTTGTGCTCACATAAAGTCTAATTTAGGACAAGCACCTCTCCTCCACAGTGATCAAGAACCTAGATTACTTCCATATTATGGCTCTGACTCTCAACATGAGAAATACAGAGTTACTGCCAAAGGGGAACCAAGGAATGGACAGGGTGCGTTGATTCTTATGTGCCTCAGACCAAAAGTAAAATGCCACTTCCCTCACGTTCCCATTTTCCAGGATTTTGTCACATTAGTGCCAATGCAACATCAAAGGAACATAAGAAGCTCACTGGATATTCATTGAGCACTAATTTTCTCTAACACAGAAGGAGTATTGGACAGACAAAAAAAGAAATATATATATACATATGTATATATGGGTACATATGTGTATGCATAAAATTATCTTTCAATGTCTAGCTCAGATCAGATGCTACCTATTCCAACTTCTCTGCACATCTGAAGGATTACATTCCACTTAGTATATACTATCTCATGCTATAACAATTTATGGATATTCTTTATTATACCAACTATGTTATAACCTCTTATGGGACAATCAAAAGTATTAATTTACATATCCCCCATAACATCCAAAGCATAGTAGGGTCTCAGTATATAATAATCTTTGAGGCCATAGTGCTAGTATTTTCTTTAAAACTGTGTCCATCTCAAAGTACGTGATGGATGTTCAATAAAAACATGCTGATTAGCTTCTTTCAGGCGGGCAGCAAATTTCTCACAACATCCCATGTTATGCTATATTTTATTTACATTTTAATCATCATGAATATAAGCTTAATATGATAATATAAATCCAATTAAAGTTAAAGTTAATAAAATTTAACAATTATCTTGTATATATGTTTAAAAAAATTTATATTTCACTTTATGAATGATTACACATAGTTGCATATAACTTACAACATTGCAATAACATGCTCAATATGGAGTTATTTGCATTATTATGCATTCTATGAAAACCAAACCAAACTAAACCCATTTCTGTGAAGTCCATTTCGACTCATAGTGATCCTATAGGACAGAGTAGAACTGCCCCACAGGGTTTCCAAGGAGTGGATAGTGGATTCAAACCACTGACCCTTTGGTTAGCAGCCATGTTCTTACTTAACCACTGCACCACCGGGACTCCAATGCATTCTATTAAAAAAGAAAATAACAACAACAACAAACCTATTTCTGTCGAGTCGATTCAGACTCATAGCAACCTTATAGGACAGAGTTGAACTGCCCCATAAGGTTTCCAAGGAGTGACTGGCGGATTTGAACTGCTGACCTTTTGGTCAGCAGCCATAACTTTTAACCACTTTGCCACCAGGGCTCCAGTGTATTCTATAGAAGTATATAAAATTTAAAAAATTATCACAGATACGTATTGAAAGTAAAAGTAATTAAATTATCAAATTAATATTTCACACTCCTGAATGAGACCTGAAAATATCAGTCATTATATGATACAGCTGAATAGATTTTGAATAGATATAATTTTAATGAGGAATTTGCTGTGATATTTTAGGGCTCTAAAATTGAATGTTTCTATTATGTAACAGAGATTTTAATGCCAAGCAGTAGCTACATTGGTAAAACAAACAAGGTTTACTATGTTATCTTAAGCGTATCCTAAATTCTCTTTAATATGTGGATAAGATATATATGCTTTTGGTTTTCAGCCACTTCTGTTTATAATCATTTAAAATAAAGTATTATTTATATCTAACATGATACCATATGGATACACAATTTGTAGCCCAGGGACATAATTCCATTGAGTTATTTTGGCTGTTTGGTACCTGAAATCTGTTTCTGAATCATTTATTTTTCTATTTATATATGAATAGAGAGAAAAAGTAAGTTGTGCTCATTTGTGATCCTATCCTATTGCTATATTCAAAACACCTCAAAAGAGATATTTTACCCTGGTCTGTAGCATTCTAAGAGAAGTATGTTTTCAGCCGTACAAAGCATATGGGCCTGATAAATTTTATAGCTAACTCTTTGGAGGACAAATTATTTCACAATTATATAGCTCTCCCAAACTCAGGTACTTTCACTTGAAGCAATATTCCTACCCTCATCTTTATTAGGAGAAGAAAACGTGAAACATTGCATTGATGTGGAAATTTCTACTTGAGTTCTCTATCTAATCTATAAGGTAGTGGTATAACTTGGTGATTTCATAATGTGAAAGCAAGATTTAGCTGAAACAATTGAGTCTGGGTATTAATATTGGATTCATTTCATTTGAGATTGTGACTTCAGTGTGGCATTCTGCCCTTGGTTTCGTTTCTCATCTGTAGTCTGAGAACATTATCCTATTTCTGTCTTCCCATGTGAAAGTCCTTTTAATTTATTGAAGACATATGCTGTCTGTAAAACTGAGTAATTAATAGCTTAATTTTCTGTAACAGGAGTCAGAAAACTTAAAAAAAATTCTTTAATTTTATTATGGTGAAATATGTTGTTGTTAGGTGCCATCATTCAGTTCTGACTCATAGCAACCCCATGCAAATGTTCTGCTGCTATTCGTAAGGTGAAGTATATAAAAGAAAAGGTTTACCATCTTAAACTGTAGAATTTGGTGACTACATTCACCATGTTGTGTTACCTTCACCACTATCCATTTCCAAATATTTACATCACCCCAGTGCCAATTCCCTTAAGGAATAACTCCACTTCCCCCCTCCTTCCAGGCCCTGGTAGCCACTAATAAACTTTTGTCTCCATACATTTGCGTATTCTAAATATTTCATACAAGTGGGAACACACAGTATATGACCTTTTATGTCTCACTAATTTCATTCAGCATAATGATTTCAGAGTTCATCCATGCTGTAGCATGTATCAGAACTTTATTTCTCTTCACGGCTGAATAATATTCCAGCATGTGTATATACTACATTTTATTTATCCATTCATCTGTTGATGGACACTTGGGTTGTTTTCACCTTTTGGTTATTGTGAATAATGCTGCAGTGAACATTGGTGTACGTGTATCAGTTTGAGCCCTGGCTTTCAATTCTTTTGGATGTATACTTAGGAGTAGAATTTCTGGCTCGTATGGTAATTCTATGTTTAATTTTTTGAGGAGCCACAAAACTGTTTTCCATAGTAGCTTCACGATTTTACATTCCCACCAGCAATGTACAAGGGTTCCAATTTCTCCACATCCTTTCCAACACTTGTTAGTTTCCATTTTTGTTATAATAGACATTCTAGTGGGTATGAGGTGATAACTCACTGTGGTTTTGATTTGCATTACCATAATGACTAATGACCTAGAGCATCTTTTCATGTGCTTGTTGGCCATTGTTATGTATTCTTTGGAGAAAAATCTATTCAAGATCCTTGCCCATTTTTTAATTATGCTGTTTGTCTTTTTTATTTTTGAGTTATAGGAATTCTTTATATACTCTACGTATTAAATCCTTATCAGGTACATGATTTTGACAAACTTTTTCTTTAAAGGCCAGATATTATATATTTTAGACTTTGTGGGCCAGAGGGTCTCAGTCACAGTATCTTAATTCTGCCATTTTTGCAAAGAAAGGAGCTACCATAGAAAACATGTAAATAAATGGGCAGGATTGTGTTCCAATGAAACTTTATTTACGAAAACAAGAAATGGACTAGCTTTGGCCCATTGGCCACAACCCCCATCTATAATCATATTAATGAGCAATGAATATAGTTACTCTTAGTGCAGTTGGTATAGTAAAAATGGTGGAATAATTATATATATAATCAATCTTTACTGATCCTCCATTCCAGCCCCTGTTGGTGCTTTCACAGTTCTTGTACATATACACACTCACCATATTATAAATTTCATTATTTTTTACTTGTTTGTTTACAAAACTCCCTATTCTCCCTCTCCCTCCATTCAATAACTACACACACACACACACACACACAACACATACACACATTATATCTTCATTTCTTGGCTCACTGCTTGGCCCATAGTAGATACTCAGAAAATGTAATTAGCAGGCAATTGAATGGCTATGTCTTCATTTTCCTTTTCAACAACCACTTCTCATCACTACCACACCGTTGCACAATCTCACATCCCACAGGTCACACATCATATGTAAAACAAGAAAGAATATATAAGCTTTATGAAAACCATTTTCAGAAAGATTTTGAGTTTTAAATATAGTGGGAAAGGGAAATGAGGATGAATGATAATGACACCTGGAAAGGAAAAATGTATAAAACAAAATAAATTTAGATTAATGTAAAGATGAATAATTCTCCAAGCACAATTCAAAGAAGGAGTAGGTCCAGTTGAGTAAGGATATTAACAATAGAGTTGACAATATAAAAGAATGTGACTCTCACCAAGCATATTTTTCCCAAAAGCTCTAGGATTATCTTCAACTCAGCACATTCTGCAACCTGACTAAGTTCTGTCATCTGCCATATATATCTTTTCATCCTCCAAGAATCTGAATAGCATACCATATATTTTTTGGCACTTGACTTCAACGTTCTGCTAAGAGAAGTGCCACCTTAGTCAGCTAAATGGCCATCTAGTAAGCAACTTCTCTTCCCTTCAGCTTGATGGATCAGAAAGGAGTCATGAGCACCCTCAACCCTTAGGCTCCTGATTTTTTTTATTTAAATGAAGATTGGTGTCAGTGATTAATTATTTTCTTTCCTTAATTTACCTTTATTATTTTACAGTCACGCATATTCTTTTCAATTTGCCTGTGAGGTCATTAAAGACCTGGACAATGCCTTTCATCTCTGCATCCTCAAAGCCTTCCACGGTGCCTGGAAGATGATAGACACAAATATTTCCCCTCATTTCCCGGACTCTCCACCAGTAACCAATCCATCAAGAAATATTTATAAATTTATGAACTACATTTATAAATCATGAACTACTTATTAGACATATGCTGCTGTTGTTGGTGGGTGCTGTTGTGCTGATTCTGACTAGTGGCTACCCTATATGACAGAGTAGAACTTCCTCATAGGGTTTTCTTGGCTGTACTCTTTAAGGGAGCAGATCACCAGATCTTTCTCCAGTGGAGCTGCTGGGTGGGTTGGAACCATCAACATTTTGATTAATAGCCAAGCACTTAACTGTTGTGCCACCAGGGTTCACTGGATATATGCTAGGCACTGTAATATTCTTCAGTGAGTAAAGACATTGTCACTTTCTTATTTCCTTCTTATTAATCAATGTTTTTGTTTATTTAACACATGTTCATTGGCTTTTGACTTTTTTCCAAGAACTCTACAAGAATGAACAAAATACACATTGTTCCTGCCTTCTTGAAGCTTACTGTCTGTCTTAGTCATCTAGTGCTGCTCTAACAGGAATACCACGAGAAGTTTATTCTCTCACAGTCCAGTAGGCTACAAGTCCAAATTCAGGGCATCAGCTGCAGGAGAAGGCTTTCTCTCTCTGTCGGCTCTGGAGGAAGGTACTGGTGACACATCAGTCTTCCTTTGGTGTGGGAGCTTCTCTGCGCAGGAACCTCAGGTCCAAAGGACACACTCTGCTCCTGGCACTGCTTTCTTGGTGGTATGAGGTTCCCATGTGTCTCTGCTCGCTTCTCTCTTTTATATCTCAAAAGAGATTGCATTAAGACACTATCTAATATTGTCAACCTCATCAGTATAACCTCATCACAGTGTTAGAATTTACAACACATGAGGAGATCACATATAATCTCATCATAGTGATAGAGTTTACAACACATAAGGAAATCACATCAGGTAACACAGTCATACAATACTGGGAATCATGACCTAGCCAAGTTGTTACACACATTTTCGGGGGGACACAATTCAATCCATGACACTGTCTAATGAAAAAGACATATTTTAAGGAAATAATCATATACATTAATGTATATTTACAAGTCACAGTAATTGCTATGAATGAAAATTAGAAGGAGCTATGGGAAATTTTAACAAAAAGAGATACCGTGTCAAGGGGATGAAGAAAGTTCTCAATGACGAATCGTATTAAAGCAGAGACTTGTAATTGAGTTGGAATTAGTGAAGGGTGTGAAGATATCATATGAACAAAATTTCAAGGTTTAGGATACAGCTTGGGATATTCAAAGATATGAAAGAAAAACGGCACGTCTTTCTTTTGGTTTGTGGTGAGAGAGGGAGAGTGTGGCAAGGAGTCAGTTGTATACACCTTGTAGGCCGCAGAAGGGATTATCGATTTTATCAAAGTGCAGTGGAAAACCATTAAAGATTTTCAGCAAGGAATTATTGAATAATTCTTTTCACTGGAGAGGATGGGCTGGAGGGGGACTCCATGGAAGCAGGACCACATAGGACACCACTGGAATGGACCAAGTGAAAAATGGCTTGGCATGACGATGGAAATGGAGATCAGCACATATTTTAGGCATATATGTTGGTGGAAGAATTACCAGCAATTTGTGTGGAGAGAGAAGGAAGTGTCAAGAATAATACTGAGATGGTAAGCAGAGGAGGACCAGATGTAGAGGTGGAGGTGTTCCCAGATTTGTAAATGTTAAATTGGAGATGCTTATGGGGCATCCAGATAGAACATAGAAAAAATACCTACGGTTAAGGTAAAAATGTGGGAGTCATAGGCATATAAATGATATTTACAGTCATGTGAATAACAGAAGAGAAGATTAATCAGGACCAAGCCTTGAGGAACTCTAACATTTAACGACTCAGTAACAAATAAGCCTGTGAAGGAGCCTGAAAACAAATAGCCGGTAAGGTAGGAAGATGGGATTTTACAAAGAGGACAGTGGACAATAATGGTCAGCTGTATAAGCTTAAGACAGCACTGATATTGATATCAGTGTTGATGACCCATTGGAGGTGGGTGACAATATGTGGATTCTGAGTGCCATGACTTCTCATGCCTCCTATTTTTTAATGTCACGATCATTTCCAAAAGTAAAATATAAGTGAAGTAGAACTGTGCACTAAATATTCTGTGACACAGAAAACAGGAATTTAAGAATTTCTTATTAACCTATATGGATAAAATGGATAGAAACACAATACCCAAAACCAAATCTATTGCTGTCCAGTTGATCCCAACTCACAGTGACCCTGTAGGACAGAGTAGAACTGCCCCATAGGATTTCCAAGGCTGTAAATCTTTATGGAAGCAGACTGCCCATTTTTATCCTATGGAGCACCTGGTGGATTTGAACCACCAACCTTTTGGTTAGTAGGCAAGCACGTAACCAGTGCACCACCAGGGCTCCTCAGAAACACAATAGGCAGAAGAAAAATTTTAAAAAAAACTAGTTGCCGTTAAGTCAATTCTGACTCATAGCAATCCCATGTATATCAGAGTAGAACTGTGTTCCATAGGTTTTCAATGTCTGATTTTCAGAAGTAGGTTGCCAGGCCTTTCTTCTCAGGTACCTCTGGGTGGACTCGAACGTCCAATCTTTCATTTAGCAGCCAAGCACATTAACCATTTGCACCACCCAGGGACTCCTAGAAGAAAAATAAACCTTGTTAAATTAGACAAGTAAAGGTTAAAAGGAAAGAGAGAAAAGATTGCTTACTAAGGGAAGTAAGAAGACATTTGCAACAGTATTAGCTCAGAAGAGAGAGAGGAAAACCCACATTTACTATTTTTTATTTATTATGTGTTTCTAAAATAGACATAGAACAAATATAATCATTTTGAAGAGGGATAATAGATTGTAAACAGAAGAGAAAGTGGAATTTGTAAAATAATACATATTTCAATATTAAAAACACCACTTCCACCACCCACACTGAGATATATGCGATAGAAACAGTTTACAATGGGTAACATGTGAAGCTCCAGTAAATTCGCCAGATAAAAAGGGTCTATAGACCTATAAAGTATTGTAATTATTATTACTTTTACCAAAAAAATAAATAAAGGTTTTCTAAGAACAATGTGAGGAGCTTAATTCATCTTTCTAGGAAAATGCTTGGGTACAGAATGGCTCAAAACACTTTTGATGCAAAAGTGAGACACTATGTATAGAACAGTTTAAATAAAAGAAATAAAGAAACCTGATATTGCTCTAGAATAGCAAGCTTCAAGAAGAGCCTTGGTGAGAGCAGCCTTGTATAGGACCTTAACATGCCTCCCATTCAAAATATTTAGGTCCCTTTGTAGTGTCTGGTCTGTGGACTAAGGACAAGAATAGAAAGAAAAGCAACTTGTCTAAAGGTGGCCTCTACTTGGTGTGGAATATTGACGGGAAAAACTCAGATTTTCCGCTTTTCCAAAAATTGTTATTGTTGTTGTTAGCTGCTCTTGAGTAGGCCCCTGAATCATGAACTCCATGCACAATGGAACAAAAAGCTGCCTGGTCCTGTGCTATCTCCATGACTGGTTGAGGAGTGGATCATTGTGATCCATAGGTTTTCACTGGCTGATTTTCAGAAGTAGATCACCAGGCATCTCTTCCTAGTCCATCTTAGTCTGGAAGTCCGTTGAAACCTGTTCAGCATCATAGCAACACACAAGCCTCCACTGACAGACGTGTGGTGGCTACACATGAAGGGTATTGGCCAAGAATCAAACCTAGGTTTCCCATACAGAAGGCAAGAATTCTACCAGTGAAATGCTACTGCCTCTTCGAAAAATTAGTCTCATACAAAGTTAAGAACTCAGCTTTGAAATTAGATGGACCTTTGTTTAAATCTTCGTTCCATCCATCCCTGACTGTGAATTTTTGACAAGTTATTTAAGCATTTGAGCCCCACTTCCCTCACTAATAAAATGGGGATAATAAAGCTATGGCTCAGGACTTTGCTGTTAAAACACGAAGATTCTTATCAGTATATCCTGGTCTCTTCCTCAAGAATCTTTCCACTCTGGTTATTTCAAGGTTCTTGAAAATTATGAACTGTAGCTCATAGTCACTAAAGAAATGAGGACCACTGATTCAAAGGAACTTTTTAGCAGGATATTTGATATGCTTTTTTTTATGCTTTAAAAATAAGAGTAGATTTAGATATAAAGCGCTATGAAATAAATTTTACAGAGCTATATTCCATTGAATTGGGCAATTCTGACTTAGTAACTGAAATCAAATTGATGACAAAAAAATGTATTTTTTACTATTGTTTTAAACTTTAAAGACTATTCAATAGTTGGCCAGAAACAAGTCTTATATTTCTACATGTACACATACATTGATATTTGTAATTATTCTGGTACATGGACATGAAAGTAATTGGAAATTTCCCTGGGTTGAAATGAAAATAATTTTCAAATAAGAATTGTCCATTTACTTCACAAACATATTTTGCTTTATATATGATATTTGTCTGGATTTTTAAGCTTGTATTTTTTAGAATTTATTTTATTTTATTTTGTTGTTGTTGTTGTTGTTGAGACTATACACAGCAGAACATAAACCAATTCAACAATTTCTACATGTACAATTCAGTGACATTGGTTAAATTCTTCCTGTTGTGCAACCACATTTTCACCCTCATTTTCCTAGTTGTTCCTCCTCCATTAACTTAAACTCACTGCTCCATAAGTTTCCTATCTAATCTTTCGAGTTACTGTTGTCAGTCTGATCCCATATAGATAGATCTTAAAAAAGCACAGTGCTGAAGGCAACCATTCTTTACTAGTTAAGCTAAACTATTGTTTGTTTTTGAGAAGACTTCAGGAGATATTTTTGGTTTAAGGTTTAAAGATTATCTCAGGGCAATAGTTTCAGGAATTTATGTAGCTTCCGTGGCTTCAGAAAGTCTGGAGCCCATAAGAATTTGAAACTCCATTCTACATTTTCCCCCTTTTGATCAGGATTCTTCTATAGAATCTTTAATTAAAACATTTAGTAATGGTAGCAAGGCACCGTCCAATTCTTCTAGTCTCCTGGCAAAGGAGGCAGTTGTTCATGGAGGCAAGTAGCCACACGTTTCATTTCCTCCTCTTCCTTTTTCTTCTGTTGCTCCAGGCAAATTGAGACAAATTGTTGTACCTTGGATGGCTACTTGCAAGCTTTTAAGACCCCAGGCACTACATAATGAACTAGGAGGTAGAACAGAAGCACTAAACACCATATGAGGCCAATTAACTGGAATGTCCCATGAAACCATGACCCTAAACCACCAAACCAAGGAGTCAAATCAAATGAGGCATTTGGTTGTACATAAGCAGCCTCCATAGCTACTCTTTTTTGGGTCATTGTTGTAAATATATCTATCACACAACTTTAGCCAATTCAAGCTTTTATGAGTGTACAACTTACTGACAGCAATGGCACTAATTGACTGTGCAACCCTACCCTTAATCAATGTGATTTTTCCATCACCATACACTCAGTACTCCATAAACAATAACTCCCTCCTTTCCCCTCCCTCCCACTCTTAGTGACCACTGATAAACTTTAGTCTCTACATTTGCCTGTTATTGTCTTTTTATCTAAGTGAGATAACACTACATTTGTCCTTTTATGATTGACTTATTTCACTCATCATAATGTCTTCAAACTTCATCCGTATTGTAGGGTGTATCAAGACTTCATTACACTTACTGGCTGAGTAATATTTCATTGTCTCTATGTATTACATTTTGTTTATCCCTTCATTCATTGATGGGCATTTATGTTGTTTCCACCTTTTGGCTATTGTGAATAGTGCTGCAATAAACATTGGTGTACAAGTTTCTGTTTGAGTCTCTGCTTTCAAGTCTTTGGTATATAGGAATAAATTACTGGGTCATATGGCAGTTCTATTTTTAGTTTTTTGAGTAACTGCTACGTTGATTTCCACAATGGCTGTACCATTTTGCATTCCCACTAGCAGTGGATATGGGTTCCAATTTCCCCACTTCCTCGACAATATTTGTTATTTTATGTTTTTAATCTTAGCCATCATAGTGGGAGTGAAATTGTATATCACTGTGATTTTGATTTGCATCTTTCTCGTGGCTAATGATGTTGAGCATCTTTTCATGTGTTTGTTGGCCATTTGAATGTCCTCTTTAGTTAGTGAAATGTCTATTCAAGTCCTTTGCCCATTTTTGATTGTGTTGTTTGTCTTTATGTTAAGTTGTTACAGTTTTATATATATTTTGGTTATTAGATTCTTATCAGATACATGATTTACAAATATATTATCCCAATCACTAGCTTATCTTTTCACTTTTTTTTTCGGGAAAGTCTTTTGATGAACAAAAGTTTTCTTATTACTTTCTAAGCACTTCTTCTATTGTTCTGTCTTGGACTTTATCTTACATAAGAATTACACTCATAAAATGAACATCTTACTATCTTTGTAGTGATTAGCCTGTCACCATATTTTAGAACAATGCCAATAGTTTTACCTTCATTATTATTTTCATGTTTAAAATCCAGTCTGACAACTTTAAGGAAACCTTGTGGCATAGTGTTCAAAGCAGTTGGCTGCTAACCAAAAGGTCAGCAATTTGAACCCACCAGCCGCTCCATGGGAGAAATATGTGGTGGTCTGCTTCAGTAAAGATTTACAGCCTTGGAAACCCTATAGGGTCACTATGAATCAGAGTTGTCTTGACGACAACGAGTTTTTTGGGTTTCTGACAACTCTAAAATAATAAAGTTATAATTATTAATTATAGTAAAAGTCACACCAAACTAATCTTTCTAATTCATTTGGCATAGTGGAAAGCACTGAGCAGTGTAATTAATAATTAATTATGTGGTTACTAACTCACATTTTATTGAGAAACCAGGATGTTACAATTATTAGTATTATATTTACGATGCACTCTTTACTTACTTTCTGCTCTTATTTATTTTTGGAATAGTGCCACAATTCATTAGTATACTAATATAAACAGACTATAAAATGGGTATCTGGGTGCTTGTTTTTCTAGATGTGTAGCAAATGATATTTTAATTATAATTTTAGTCACTAATTGTTGTCAAATAAAAATTTAATTTCTTAGTCTGGAAATTAAAATAGTTATGT
The DNA here is from genome assembly GCF_000243295.1 of Trichechus manatus latirostris. Classification (NCBI taxonomy): domain Eukaryota; kingdom Metazoa; phylum Chordata; class Mammalia; order Sirenia; family Trichechidae; genus Trichechus; species Trichechus manatus. The sequence goes on along the minus strand of NW_004444095.1, from coordinate 2,208,278 downwards.
AAACTATTCAGTAAAATAATATGATCGTAGAATTTATAGCTTTAAATAATTTAAATCACTGTATGACTTCAAAAGTTTTATTTAACAAAAACTACAAAAGCATTTTAACTAATGCTAATATTGCCTTTTTGTGTATCTTCTCTACCACAAATACACAATACAAAATTAAGTAACACATTCTCTCATTAAACATTGCTTATTAAAATTAATATTTTCATATTGCCTATGCATGATTGTTTGTAGTGAAGTTAGGAGCAGCCTGCAGGTGTTGGGTGGTTCTATACTCACAATATCCTTTTCTGAACATTCTTCATAGCATAATTTTTTTCATATTTTTTCTAACCACAATCACTCATAGAAATAAACCGTTTAAAACAATTACTATGGCTGCTTTCTTGTCATAAAACCCATAAATTAATGTAGCAATGGTTAGGGAAGTGGAAGATTATAAAAATCCCTGCTCTCAAATATCCATCTTCATATTTGCAGACTTGGATATTTCCTTCTTCTACCATTGAAATCCACACTTAAAATCTGCCAGAACTGATCATTTGTGGAATCATCCTTTATTCAACAAATATTGTGTCCCCCACTATGATTTCCGATTGTGTTTAAGGGCTAGAAATATAAAGCTGGATAAAATATGGACCCTGATATCAAGAAGTTTAGAGAAGGAAGAAGAATGATTAACACACAATTGCAGTGCAAAGTGATAAATGCTTGGGATTGAGTCTGCTTTGGGATGTGTAAATCTCTACGGAAGCAGACTGCCATAGCTTTCTCCCGCGGAGCAGCTGGTGGTTTCAAACTGCCAATCTTTCAGTTACCAGTCGATCGCTTTAACCACTGTGCCACCAGGGCTTCTTAGTATTCACTACATCAAGTATTTAATATTTTTTGCATTTATTGTCACTACTATAAATTGTATTTTCAAAGAGCAACTACAACTACATGCTTTAGTATTTTCTGATGAAATAACATATGAATATTTTTATTTGACAAGTCTCCAAATAAAGGTAAAAAAAGAAGAAGAAGAAGAAACAATGGGAGGGAAAATGAAACTAGACTGGCAAAATTTTGATAATTGTTGAGGCTGAGTGATGGGTACAAGGTGGTTCATCATACCATTCATTTTACTTTTATTTATGTTTGAAACTTTTCATAATATAAAGCAAAATTTTTAAATACATCAACAATACAGGACATAACTTGTTCTTGTTTTTGTTTTGTTTACTGTGCCAGTGGTTGTTCAACTTGGCTCAACAACTAAATTTAAATTACTGGAAAGGCGTTCTAAAAATATAAATTGTTTTCTAATTTATCTCATCTAGCATGGGGCCTTGACATATCTGCATAGGGTGTGTGTGTGTATGTGTTTAGCTCCCCAGTTGATTCTAAAGTTCATGGAAAGTTGTGTTCTGCATCTGCAATTCTAACACCTGTGATTAGGGGGTGCTAGTTGTGAACCATAATTTCAGGCTTGACTTGTAGAGAGATAATAGAAATAGTTCCCTCATGTTATGATTTTCTATACAAGCTAAATGTTATATAAGCTAATGCCTTCAAAGATAGGCAATATTAATGAATAAGGACCTTCTCTCACTATACACACTGGTGATGAACTAATGTTTAACTTGATTCAGTGGTGTACTGGAGATGACTCATACTGGCTTTCTAGAGCCAATTGATAAATATCAGGAATGCTGTAAGCCAATTGTTAAGTGCAACCATTATTAAAATTTAAATTACAAAAAAAACAAAAAGCTCATTGCCATCAAGTCGATTCCGACTCATAGCGACCCTATAGGACAGAGTAGAACTTCCCTATAGGGTTTCCAAGGAGCGGCTGGTGGATTTGAACTGCAGACCTTCTGGTTAGCAGCTGAGCTTTAACCACCACGCCACCAGGGCTCCTAAATTATATAAACTTACATTAAATAAATTATGTTATAAACAAAGGTAATAGATGCTCAAAATTCCTCACTATCTAATTGTTTTACTACATTTCACTGTCATCTATCGTCTTGATATTATTTATCTCTATTGGATCTGAACGGTGGAATCACTGTATAATGGTGTACTACCAACTTCACACTTAGTGAGGTTATGTTGATAGATTGAATTTAACCATGATGGGAGTGTGTAAGTAACACCTCCCCCCCACCCCCCGCCCAGCCAAGAGAGCCTGTTGTTAGATATTTACCAGCACACCCGTGGCTTGGCATCACATGATTTTTCCCTTATCCATAGGATCTTGAGCCAGAAAACATCACACTACAATTTCCTTAGATTTTAATACTTGTTTTATTTACCAGTTTGGGGTAGCATTAAATGAAATAAACTTTGGAAATAATTGTCTATAACTGGCACTTACCCAACCTAATCATTCCAGGGTATCTTCCACCCAATCACTTATGGGGTTATTTTTATACATCCTCACATTATAAAAAGAGAAAAAAAAACACTATTTTTAAATTTTTTTAGTCTTTGTTTACACCTCAGCCCCAAGATCATATAATTTCATCTTGTGTGTGTTTCCTTGGGTAATTAAGGTCTTACTTAGCTAGCTTTAATAATATGCCTATCCCTTTCTGTCTTTTATGAAATACAAGATTCTAATTAGAAATTTTATTTAGCTAAATTTAACAAATTAAAATCCCCACTACTGTCCAGCAATGGTTTTAAAATTGCTTGTTACCAAATGGAAGATAGTTTTAGAGACCAAATTATTTGCTACAGGTTAACATGCACAAATTTTGAAAAAAAAAAACTGTGTTTATAGTAGTGTCAGAACATCTTCAAATTACAAGGCTGACCTAGATCCATTTCATGATTTTAGAAATGAAGAAAATGGAGCCTAAAGATAAGTCGTTTGCCCAAGGTCCCCTAGTTAATTGGTACCAAAGCCAAGATTATCACCCTAATCTAATAACCTTTCTAACAGACCACTTTGTTCTCATAGATAGCTATGTTTTTGCCTGTTCAATACCCAAAAGGAATACAGCTACAAAAGTAGTTCTTCTCCTAATTCTATCCTTATTTCAAGGATATATATAAGTGATTATATATATATATATATATACACATACATATATACATGTATATATGTATGTATAGATGCTTTCTAACTAAATCAAATTATTAATTATTGATAATGAGATAATCCAACCCCCAAGAAATGAAGTAAACAGTAAGATTTTAGCACCTTGAGAACCGGATTTAACCAAAATGTTTCACAAGATGTTATCAGTGCATGAATACATAGTTCACCTTTGTTTGGAAAAAAACAAAATAAAACAAAACAGCAAAGCCAGTATCAAAAAATAAAATAGGTGACATGGTCTTTGTATGTAATTTTTCATTAGAAAAATCATCCTATTTCCCTTCTAGAGTTTCCAATTTTGGAAAAAAAAAAGACATGTAGCAACTTGCTGAACATTGAACTTGAATATAAAAAGGTCATGAGTTGTTAAATGTACTATTTCAGGTAATAAAGCATGTGCAGGAAGACGCTATTGGCTTTGTTTCCAGCATGAGTTTATCAATAACAAGGACGTTGAGGTTTGGGGGAAGGGAGTAAGGTGTCTGGCCCTTATGTTTTCTATAACCCTAATAAAATGCTCCTTGTCATTTGATTACCGTAGAACTCTACTGTGGTTACTAGACCTACAGAACTGTAGTATCACCAAAGTCAGAATGTCACATAGGCCACTTATCAGACGCTATTCCCTAGAAAACAGTATCATTCCCTAGAGAATAAGATTTGAGGTGGAATTGGAGTGACATGTGGCCAATTTTGAGTGCAGTTATCAAAGATGTGTGGTTAGGATTCAGAACTTCGTATCAGGAAAGAAAGCCCCTTTAATATGTTAAAAAAAAATAACCCTAATAAAATGATCTTGGCTCTCTCAGGAAGACACATGATGACTACCTAGTCTAGTGAACTATTTAAAACAGGTTCAGTTGAGACACACATGTTTCACAACAGAGCTTTCAGTTAAGACTACAATATAATATAGTGGCTCCTATATTGGACATGAGCCCAGGTGGCAGCAGTTGTTAAGCTCTCGGCTGCTAAAACCAAAAGGTCAGCCATTCGAGCCCACCAGCTGCGTTGTGGGAGAAAGATGTGGCAGTCTCCTTCCATAAAGATTACAGCCTTGGAAGCCCTATGGGGCAATTCTACCCTGTCCTATAGTGTCGCTATGAGTCAGAATCAACTCGACGGCAATAGATTTGTTTTTTTTTTCTTTTATATTGGACATATGTCTTATGGAAAAGTATATATTATGCTAGTGCTCAGTGTAAAAAAGCAGCACAAAACTATAACTAGCGATTTCTTTTCTATGTGACACCCTCATCTGCTTCAAAATTATAGCAATGGAAAAATGTTGTGTGCCATTGAGTCAATTCCAACTCATAGTAACTCTATAGTACAGAGTAGAACTGCCCCATAGGCTTTTGTAGGCTGAAATTTTTAAAGGAGTAGTTCCCCAGGTCATTTCTCCCACAGAGTGGCTAGTGGGTTCGAATCATGACCTTCTGGTTAGCAGCCAAGTGCTTAACCACTGTGCAACCAGGGCTCATTAATGGAAAAATATAAAATAAAAAAATGGAAAAGACATATTTCTACACACACATAAAAGACAAACTTCTCCAGTAACAGAAATATAAATCAGGGAATGTGGCAAACATTGCTGACAGGCTTAACTTTGAACCAAAAGCAACGATGGCAGCCAGGAATTTGTATGCTGGGGGGATAAGTGGGACTAACATTGTTTCAAGCAAGGTGTGGAATTGGAGACAAGCTCAGTGTTCAAAACTAAAGGCTTGATTGTGGCTCCTCCATTCATGAAAGAAAGCTGAGGGAAAAAGTGCTGCTTCAGGCTACGGCCAGGGGCTACAGTTTGCTTAAAGCTATGGACCTATGGAGGCGTAAGGATAGTGACAGTCCTGCAACTAGAAACTGTGTTAAACCATTCTCTTGCTTGATGAGTGGATTGGAATTTTCCCAATAACATTGCAGTTCAGGAACTCTAAATCTTAGAGGGCTGAATGGAAAACAGAGGGGGAAATGGAGAGGCAACTACAAATTCTAGATGAGGATACATGGAGAGAGAGAACAGAGACACACTTCACCATGGGCCTCCATTTAAACATGATAATTGAAAATAAACATTTTTTCCTCTCTATTCCAAATTGTTCTAAGATGAGACTAACAAAAAAAATAAAAATTAAAAAAAAAAAACCGTTGCCATAGAGTCAATTCCAACTCATAGCAACGCTATAGGACAAAGTAGAACTGCCCCATAAGTTTTCCAAGGAGCAGCTGGCGGATTCAAACTGCCAACCTTTTTGGTTAACAGCCGAGCTCTTAATCACTGTGCTAAGATGACACTAAAGGGGTAAAAAAAGTTGTATTCCCAAAAGGACAAAGAAAATGGAAAAAAGAGACATCTGCAAAGGCATATCAAAGTTGTAAATAAGAAACTAACACAAGGAAGCCAATTGATTCTCCAGGACTCTGGAAAGACCCTTGAATTGAAGGCACTGGGTATTTCAGAAGGCGGTAGTTCTGACTGGGGCTGGACATAAAAGAATTGTTTGGAAGTTTTAAAAAGGAGCAATTAGATGCCAAATCCTCATCTTAGAGCATTACTCTTTTCCCATCCCAGCAGACACGAGAGAGTAGTTTGCTTTCTAGTGAAGCTGAAAGAGAACAACTCTAGACATGTAGACATCAGGATCACTTAATGGAAGGAGCGAGCCACCATATTGAAAACAGAGGATGAAATTAAGGTCAAAATACTCTGGCTCTTAAGTTTCTATCCTCTAGACAGAAGATTGGAAACTTACTGTCTAGAGAACTTGATTGGCACAAGTGAAAATACCTACAATTAAGAATATGCTATAATTTACCAAAAGGAATCCTGGTGGTGCAGTGGTTAAGTGCTTCGCTGCTAACCCAGAAGTCGGTGGTTTGAACCCACCAGTCTGCTCCATGTGAGGAGGATGTGGCAGTCTGCTTCCATAAAGATTACAGCCTCGGAAACCCTATGGGGCAGTTCTACTCTGTCCTATAGAGTCCCTGTGAGTCAGAATTGACTCCATGGCAACAGGTTTGGTTTTGTTTTATAATTCACCAATGACCTAGCCAGACCCTTGCTTGATGACCCTATATTGAAAACCCACAAGTTGATAAGCCCCACACATGCACAGAGAGCTACCAGTGAGCATTTTAGTGCCTCCATTTGAAGATAAATCCAAGGATTTCTGGGTATTTGAAAAAAGTCTCTAGCACGAGACAGAAACCAACATAAAAAACAAACAAGCAAACATACTGGGGAACAACAACATAAACAAAGCAAGGGACTCTAAAGAATAAAAGCAAGAAATAGGGCTTAAGAAAATTTGTTTAAAATAACTATATTTACTATCTCAGAGTGAGTCTAGTTACTGTATCCATAATACAAGAAAGAACAAGATGCTATATAAAATGATATTTCAGAGAATGAGAATGGGTTATTTAAACTAAAAATTGAATAGCAGAAATAAAAAGTCAACAGAAGAGGAAGAAGAAAAATTTGAAGAAATCCCCCAGAAAGTAATATAAACAGAAAAAGAGATGAGGAATGAGATAAAACATATAAGAATCTTAGAGGATCGTTCTAGGTTAGTGGTTTTCAACTGGAGGCAGTTTTGTCCCCCAGAGGATATTTGGCAATGTCTGGAGGCAGTTTTGGTTGTGGATAGTAAGGAAGAAGAGGGAGTGCTGCTGGCATCTTGTGAATAGTCACCAAGAGGAATGCTGCTAATCATCCTACAAAGCACAGAACAACCTCCAACAACAAAGTTATCTGGTCCAAAATGTCAATGGTACTGAGGCTGAGAAACTTTGTTCTAGGTAGTCTAGTGTTCAAATAATAAGAATTACAGAGAAAAAGAAGAGAGGAAACTGTGGAGAAAAAATTATCAAAGAAATGACAAAACACATTTTCTTAGAACTGAAAAAAAAAATGAGTTGCCAGATTAAAAAAACCTACTTAATGTCTAGCACTGTAAATATATATACCTAGATTCATCATTATGAAATGTCAAACAGCGAGGATGAAGAGAAGTTTAAGGATCAGAAATAGAAATGGCTTGAACTTTTCAACAGCAACAATGGAAGCTAGGAGCAAATGGAGCATTGTCTTTAAAAGTCTTAGAACAAGTGATCTTTAACCTAGATTCCATATCCTATAAAAAAACAAAACCAAACCCATTGCCATTGAGTCGATTCTGACTCATAGCAACCGTATGAGGACAGAGTAGAACCGCCCCATAGGGTTTCCAAGGAACATCTGGTGGATTGAAGCTGCTGACTTTTTTGTTAGTAGCCATAGCTCTTAGCCACTACGCCACCATGGTTTCCATACCCTATATAGTAGTTTTAAAAATACATCTACAAAATCTTTGATGCTCTTCCATTCAAGGGTCCGGGCTTAATTGTCCTCTTTTTGATTGTGGACTGGACATAGAACTCTCTCCTAATCAGTAGAATACAACAGAAATTATGGTATGTTACTTCTGGTGTTCTCTCCCATGGAAAAACTTTCTCTGAGGGAACCATGTCATGAGCAGCCCTATGGAGAGTCCCATATGGTGAGAAACTAAAACCTCTTGCCAACATCCATGAAAATGAGGTTTTAAGTGTATCCTTCAGCTCCAGCCAAAACTTGAGAGGCTGCAGCTATGGCCAACGACTTTACTACAACCTCTTGCAATACCCTGTGCCAGTCCTACCCAGCTAAACAACTCCCAGATTCTTGACTGTGTTAGGTAATAAATATTTTTGGTTTTAAGCTGCTAAATTTTGGGGTATTTTGTTAGTCAGAAATAGATAACTAATTCAGCATGTCAAATCAAGTGTGAAAAAAGAATGAAGTCATTTTCAGACAAATTTAAATCTCAGAAATTTACCTCCCTTAAACCATTTGTTCAGTAATCTGTAAGAGAAAGTTCTTCACCAAGTGAGGAAGGAAACCAAGAAAGAGGAAGACGGTGTATTAGTCAAGATAGGTTGGGTTATGCTGCAGTAACAAGCAACCCCAAAATGTAGATGGCTAAAACTAACAAAGGTTCCTTTTTTATCTATACTCTCTGTCTAACACAAGTCAGTCAGGGGTTCTGATCATCACAGTCACTCAGGGATCTAGCGTTCATTGTTACATGGAAAAGGTGTATGGAGACTCTCACCCACACTCATTTTATTGCATTTCATTGTCCGAAGCAAGTCACAAGGCCACACCTAACTTTAAGGAGGCAGGGAATTAAAATCACAAATATGTCCGAAAAGGGGAGAAGAATTAGGAATATAGCTGAGAACTAGTATTGCCTACCAGGCATAGGATCCAGAAAACAAGGTATCAAACACAGGAAGGAGATAAAGGTAAGTCATAGAAAGATGGTGGAGAAGATTCTGTGACAACAGCTATATAACAGTTCTAGAGAGAAACCAGTACATAATGTTAGGTGCTGTTGAGTCAGTTCTGATTCATAGCGACCCCATGTACAACAGAATGAAACACTGCCTGGTCCTGCGCCATGCTCACAGTCGTTGTTATACTTGAGCCATTGTTGCAGCCACTGTGTCAACCCATATCGCTGAGGGTCTTCCTCTTTTCGCTGACTCTCTACTTTACCAAGCATGATGTCCTTCTCTAGGGACTGGTCCCTCCTGATGACATGTCCAAAGTATGTGAATAAGGCTCCAGCAAATTTGTCTCCAAACTCTACTCTAGAGCCACTGAGTTAGAAATTCTAGAGTTGGGGCCCAGCAATCTGTATCTTGACAAGCCCTCTCTTAGTCTGCTCCTTTCCACATGCTGATGCCTCTTCATACAATGTCTTTCTTCCTTTCTCTTTTAGGAAATCTCTACTTACCCTCCTAGACCCTAATCAATTGTGAAATCTTCTCTAAGGACTCCTTCCCTCCTGCTCTTTCAACTCTTCAGGCAGAGTTAGGCCATTCTCCTCTATGCTGGCATTGCCTTTTGTCTTCCTTTGGATTCCCTCAAAAGCAGACCCTGAGGCAAGGATTCCAGTCCAAGTAGTTTCTTTGGGAAGTGCAGGGAACAGCTTAGGGAAGTGGTGGAGTGAAACGGAACAAAAAGAAGCCAATGAAAGATGCATTTTCAACCCAGTTAACATTTTGGGTGGCTGGAGCTTAATCTCCATGAGGAAACACAGGTAGACAACGTAAAACAAATACCTCAGAGTTATCCCACAGAATGGTGCGAGGCAGTTGGGATATTTATACACCAACTCACATCAATCATTGCTTGAGAGCTTCTCCCCGGGGGTGTTGGTTCCTGAGCATTTTCCGGCCTGCCATATAGGTAGGCAAAGCAGACCTCTGCCGCAAGAGGGAGCCCTCAGGCAAAAATTGTAAGTGCTGGCATTTGAAAGTTGAGTCAATATACTTTGAAGTGGAAAGGCAAGGGAACATAGGGAAAGTACAGCATCTGCTACAACTTTGGTACATACTTCATTATAATACTTTATAATGCACCCATTAAACTGTGAGTTCCTCATTGGCAGGGATAGTAACTTTTTCATCTTTTTGTTGTTGTTAGTTGTCCTCGAGTCAGTTGTGACTTATGGCGACCCCATGTGTGCAGAGTAGAACTACTCCAGAGGGTTTTCAAGACTGTGACCTTTCAGAAGCAAATAGCCAGACCTGTCTTCCAAAGCAACTCTGGGTTGGTTTCAACTGGCAACCTTTCAGCTAGTAGTCAAGCACTTAACCGTTTGCTCCTGATTTTAACATTCTTCCAGCCCCAGTACTAAGCACTTAATAAGTGTTTATTAAATGAGTGAATAAATGAATTAATGGTTAAATGAAATGTGCTTACACTATACTTCAAACACATTTATGAAGTATTTCTAGTGGACTTTGAACTTTGATGTTTTATTTTTTTGAGGTTCTATTTCTTTCCACATTTCATGTTTTTCTTTATTGCTTTTATTTTTCATTTTGTTTCTGCCTATTCCTCTTTCTGCACAAGCTATATTTATTTTCCTGAGAGCACAGCATACACTGATGTTAATCAAACTTTAGATGAATCACCTAAAATGGTAGGAAAAGATCTGCTGTAATTAAATAATACAGTAACCCCTACAGGTTTAGATATGTGCCTTCAGGTGTAGGATAGAAAAAATTTAATGAATATGGTAGTTTTATGCCAAGAATATTTCCCTCATGTACTTGTGTTTAATAAGATGGATGTAAAATAGCAAAAGGGTCTGATTTTTTGATGATATTTATTCATAAGGTGGTAAGTCAGATATGATGAACATTTCCTTGACTTGAGTTGCTGGAGTTTGGCCAGGTTTTAGTTCAGTGAATATGGAGCAAAAATGTCTCTCCTGCATGGTGTCATGCTAGGACTAGCCTGCTCCCCACAGGTAAACCCATTCTGGGGGTAAAGGTGGGCAGAATCCTCAGAATGTCCATGGGAGCAGTGGATTCAAACTAAAATTGAGCATTAGAGCCATACTCTAGTAAGAGACTCTTGGCATATTTAATTCATTTATCAAATATTTGTTGAATATACATACACTGAAATCTGCCTTGAAATAAATTCCTGCTTCTGTGATTTTATTAGAAAGCCCTTTGGACATTTTCCCTCTGACTTATAGGTGCAGTTTCCAGCAAGTCAAGTCTACTTGAAGATGGTTCTTATTTTCTTTACCACTTAAGACCTCTGATAGCCTAACATTTTCTCCTTGGCTATTTCTAATTGAAATGCTTCTCTGGTGTAATTTCAGTACTAATTCTCTGTTAAAGCCACTTGGCACTTCTAAATTCATTCTTTTTCTATAATACTATGTCTGCATTTTTGAAGGCCAACTTATAATAGTGAAATGGGAGTATTCTTCCATTTTTGAAAATTATCTTTGAATAATCATAACAGTAAGATTACTTTTTTAATACTGCAACCTTTCAGATTGGTTCCAATAAAATAAAATTTAGTAAACATTATGAAAAAGTAATAGCAAGTATATATTCATTAATATACTGTTGTATGTGTGTGGGCTCTTGTTAATTATAACTCCTTTAATAGGAAAACCAGTCTTGTGGATGGTAATGGTTCCAGCGAAACGCTGTAAGAGAAAAAATAGAATTGCCCATGTAGAAGGAAGCTAAATAAAAAGTTAATTGTTTCAACTTTATTTTCATATTTGTATTATTGTGCTCACATACCAAATCTATTCTGAGATACATAGTGACCTTAATCTTTAATTTTAATCATAGCCAAAAGAAATGAGTCCCCGTGTAAAGTGAGAATCTTTCACAGGCTGATCTTAAGTGGTGCATTTTGATTTCCTGCAACAGCCTATGGAGGAAATAAATATTTTGGCAGCCTAAGAAGAAAAATGACATGCCTTTCTATTTTTTAGTCCTACTTTGCATACTTGAAATTTCCGTTTTTATAATGCTTTTGAGAAGATAATGACATATAAATGTCTCTTTTGCTTTGAAGATTGAAATCTGTTTGCCTTCCTTTTTTGAAATAAAGTGGTTATTTCTTTTCATTCTACTTTAGCAAAAAAAGTTAAATTTCTTGTAGCTGGATCAAGTGTACTGTGCCTCCATCATTCAGAAAGAAACAAGGAAAAACCAGTTACAATTACAGTAAAATCAGCTTACTCGTAGTGAAGTATTTAAGCCTTATGGACAAGCAGACTAGACTGAAGATATACAAGTATCCTGTGTGACTAAGCAATGCATAAAAGCAATTCTACATGTTTTCCTCATTCATATTTATATATTGAAAGGACAATTGTCATATGTATGTATATATATATTTCAAATTTTAATATTTTATCAGTATGGCAATTATATACGTATATATATGTGTGTGTTTATATATGTAAAAGATGTGTGTCAGCGTTATATACATTCACCATACTTATTCAGTCTGTATGCTGAGCAAATAATTGGAGAAGCTGGACTATATGAAGAAGAACACAGCATCAGGAATGGACGAAAAGTCAACATCATGATAAAAGGAGAAAATATTGAAATTGTCAGGGATTTCATTTTACTTGGATTCACAATCAAAGCCTATGGAAGCAGTGGTCAAGAAATCAAATGACTTACTGCATTGGGCATATCTGTTGCAAAAGACCTCTTTAAAGTGTTAAAAAGCAAAGATGTCATTTTAAGGAGTAAGGTGCACCTATCCCAAGCTAGGGTATTTTCAATGGTCTCATAGACATGGAAAAGCCAGACAATGAATAAAGAGTACAGAAGAAGAATCAGTGCCTTTGAACTATGGTGTTGGCGAAGAATATTGAATATACCATGGACTGCCAAAAGAATGAACAAATCTGTCTTAAAAGAAGTACAGCCAAAGTGCTCTTTGGAGGAGAGGATGGAGAGTCTTTGTCTTACGTACTTTGGACGTGTTATCAGGAGGGACCAGTCCCTGGAGAAGGACATCATGCTTGGTAAGGTAGAGAGTCAGCAAAAAAGAGGAAGACACTCGACTAGATGGATTGACACAGTGGCTGCAACAATGGGCTCAAACATAGCAAAGCTTGTGAGGATGGCAAAGAACTGGGTAGCGTTTTGTTTTGTTGTATGTAGGGTCGCCATGAATTGGAACTGTCTCAACTGCACCTAACAACAATATATATATATATATATATATACACACACACACATATAACAAACTCATTGTCGAGTCCATTCCAACTCATAGCGACTCTATAGGACAGGGTAGAACTGCCCCATAGAGTTTCCAAGGAGTGCCTGGTGGATTTGAACTGCCTACCTTTCGGTTAGCAGCCATAGCTCTTAACCACTACGCCACCAGGGTTTCCATGTGTATATATATACATATATATGTATATATATTACATATACATGGAATTATTATTATATTATTATTAATGCTACCATTGATTGATCACTTACTATAAGTTCAATGAACATACTTTATTATGTCATCCCTAATCTTTATAACCTGTGGGAATACATGTGGCAGTCTGCTTCTGTTAAGATTCACAGCCTTGGAAACTCTATGGGGCAGTTCTGCTCTGTCCTATAGGCTCACTATGAATCACAATCGATTGGGCAGCAATGAGTTTTTCGAATCCTTTTAACATCTCTGTGAAGTAGGTATTATCAAGCCTGCTTCACAAATGAGAATTCTGAAAGCAGTAAATTGAAATCACTTGCTCAAGTTTACCGAGCACTAATAAGCAATAAAGCAGGATTTCAAACACAGACTTACTTGTCTTCAAATTTTCTATACTGTCCATCTCCCTTGTTTTATTTTTAAATTAAAAAGTCAGTCTTCATTTTGGAAAATGACAGTTTGGGAGCTCTGTCACGCAGAACATTTTCCTAATGAAAGTTATAACAATTAATAATGAATGGTAACATTCCATTCCTGTATATTACAAAAAGATATTTTTAGTAACCTGCAAAAATTTGACTCAACAGTATATTTGGGTACCTGTTACAGAGACAATGAGCCCTGGTATGTCATTGGTTAAGTACTCGACTGCTAACCAAAAAGTCGGAGGTTCAAATCCACCAGTGGCTTCTTGGGAAAAAAGACCTGGCGATCTGCTCCTGTAAAGATTGCAGCATAGAAAACCCTATGGGGAGGCTCTACTCAGCTATATGGGGTCACTATGAATCAGAATTGACTTGATGGCAACAAACAACAACAAAGTTATGGAAGACAATAATGGTAATATAAAATAGTTTCTACCCTTTACTGTACTTTGGCTGTAATGACACCAATAAAAATTAGACTGAAATAAATTCTTTAAAGCAGGACATAAAGAATGTCCCACTTTGAATCTAGGGAGATTTAAAAAGATGATGAATTACTTCTAATTTAAAGCATCATAAAGGTTTTCATGCAAGAAATCATATCTGGAAGTTTCCTACAGAACATCTAGAGGAAAAATATTTTAAGACAGGATGTAATATGAAGAAAAAACAGGGCTTCGAACTGGTTTGTTTCAGTTCAAATCTCTGCTGAGAATGTGCATTTCTAACAAGTTCCCTGCTGAGAATTTGCTTTTCCACTACAGATGTACTGAATCAGAATCTACATTTTAACAAGATCCCCAGGTGATTCTTAGGTATAACTTCCTGGGAACTTGTTAGAAATGCACATTCTCAGCAGGGGTTCAAACCAGAACAAACTGGTTCAAAGCCCTGAGAAAAGCCAACAAACAGACAAGAAGGAGTTGAGGAACCCTCAAGGCTGTTCATGGAAAATCAAGATAAATTCCATTTTTATTTAAGCGTGTGGGGTACTTGTGATATGGAGTGAGAAGTTGCTAGAAAGATGGTATGTTACCTCAAGAAGATGCTGCTTAAAAATGTAGTTCAGTCACATATGATTCCTTTCCTTTTAAATAGAAAGTTTATGTTGCTCAGAAAATCAGGGGTAGAACCGAACAATAGAATCATGTTTTACCCCCAAGAGAACAATGTAGTACAGGAGAAGTAGGATTTCTTGCCTTCCTTGAGATAACAAGGTGTTTACTGATTCTAACGACACACAAAACGTGTACACTATAAAGTATTCTTACTCAACTATAGTACTGCCTTACATACCTGCTTAGAAACATACAAGTTACTTAGCCTCCCCAAGACTGTTTAATCATCTACAAAATGAATATAATAATAATAATAATGCTTATCTCAAGATACCATTGTAAGTATTAAATACTATACTGAATCTGAAGTACTTAGTAAAGTGTTTGGCATACAGCTATGACTGTGGCTGCTTTTGCTGCTATTGCTAGGTAATAGATTCCATCTCTAGCATACATGATTTTTGTTTGAATGTAGAGAAAAAGACATCCTGATTTCAAATATCACCTCTAGCCAGCAAATTAAAGAGATGATTTAGAAGCTATGGTGTCTTATAATATTTCATCTTCATTAGGAATATTTACTAAAAGATATGTAAAATAAGGTGAAATTAAATACTCACATTTTGTAAAGGAGACCCAGGAATACACCAGGTCCTTAGAAAGTATGTTAGGTTTGACTTTTTAGATATTTAAATTACTTAATGTAGACTGTTGAATCCGTTTCTAAAGTTGATTCCTCCAAAAGATCCTAAATAATAAAGGTAACATTACAACCCATTAATACCAAACTATTTTTGCTACTTTGTATATTTTTACAGGGTGCTAATTGTGCCAAATCAAGACATTGAAATTGCATAATTTTTAGGTTAGTATTAGCATAATCTGCACTGTTTTGTCTTTTTCCAGAAGCTTAACCACTGTGCCACCAGAGTAAATATATATATATTTTCTAAGATTAAAGCCTTGGAAACCCTATGGGGCAGTTCTACCCTACAGGATGGGTATTGAGCTTCTGTTTTGGTTCCTTACAAATAATGTCATCTGCATTTATCTAACTTTATCATTGTTATTTTAAAAGTGACATAATTCAGTTATTTGGTATAAGATGCATTTAATCAATGTCAGAATCGACTTGATGGCAATGGGTTTGGTTTTTTTGGTATTTGGAAAATGATATCTGATATAGATTGAGTTTTTTTAAAAACTCTAAATTCTGTATCAATGCTATAAAATGTGAATATTACTAGAGGTTTCTATTAATATTAATAATACTAAAATTTATTGCTATTTATAGTTTACAGTGTACTTCCATCCTCCTCAAAATGCCTTGTAATGTAGGCAATATAATTCTTGCTTTATACGAAGGCACCTAGACTGACATAAGGAAAGTTATGTCTGCAAGCCTTCATGGCTCCTAATGGAAAATATAAAGAGCCTGTGCAAATTACTCGTGAACTCTTTCATCTATTCATTCATTCATTTTAAAAATGTGTGAAACACTTAGGTTCCTGGAACAGTGCTTGATCCTAAGAATTCAAAGGTGAGTAAGACATGTTCCTTTCCCTAAGAGGCTCACAGCCTACTAGGAAAGAGCTTTGTAAATACATAATTAGAACATGAAGCAGTATGCTAATAGAGGTTCTCACAGAGTGAGGGAAACTTGTCTTAGTAACTGATTCTGAGAATGAGAGGCCTTACAGAATAAACTGACATTGTAGATAGGGTGGGCTTCTAGGCCATAGCAAAAGACACAGAGTAAAAATGGGATTTGGATTATTCTAAAAGTTTTGAGATATTCAATGTTTCGAAGTGTAGTGTACACTGTGGGCTATACATTGTGGGCTATGTGAATGTGTATGATGGGATCAAAAAAGAAGGGATGGTGGAGTAAGACGTAAGTTGGAGAGTTATGAGAAACTGATGATATGTAGAGATGAGTTGGAATATGCCAAACAAAAGGTATTAAGGCTTTCAAGAAAGGCCATGGCAGTAACGCTAGAGGGAAGAACTCAAATTAAAGAGTCATTTCTGATTTAGAATTGACAAGATACAGAGACTGGCATGGTGGGAAAGAAAGGGGAGAATAAAGAATGACCTCAAGATTTTTACTTCAGAATTAACTAAAATTGAGAGCAAAGACTTACAAGAGAAAATAATGAATTCTTGACATGTTTGAGGTTCACATAGGAAGTTCTGGTGAGGATAGTCTAAAAGCAGCTGGAAATAGGGACATAGAGCTCAGGTAAGTGTCAAAAGCTGGAGCAATGTAGTCATCAGCCTGTAGATCAGGGTTGAAAGTTGGTGGGTCAAATCCAGCCTGCCACCTGTTTTTGTAAAAAAAAAAAAAAGTTTCATTGGAACTCCATTTGCTTATGTTTAGTCTATGATGCTTTTGCACTACAACGTCAGAGTTGAGTAATTGTGACCAAGACTGGCCCACGGAGCCTAAAACATTTATTCTCCAGCCTTTTACAGAAAAATGTTGCCAAGTCCTGATCTACATGTCAGTGGAACTTTGAGAGTGAATGCGGTTCTATCAGAAAAAGGTCCAGATAGGAAACCCAGGAGGTTTACCTATAATAACTAGATTTTTTTTTAAAGAGAGAAATACCCCTGTCTCCTTTAAGCATAGTGAAAGAATCCCCTATGACTGTGAAAGGTCACATTAAGTGTTGATGTTGGTGATAGAGTTCAAATAATTCTCTCTTTTCTGCTTGTTCATATGGTGATAAATGAAAAAAATATTATGAGAAACAACGGAAATAAATTCTGTTGAATTTCAGCAATGAAGACAGGTAATAAGGGCATAGGAAGGAGTTCCTAAACTAAAGTATTGTAACTGCTATGAGAAACTTAAAAACAAACTATCATTTAAACTGGTTGCAACCTGAGAACCAGGCTCACAGCCTATGGAGGATTAGGGATAGATAAAATAAACAGGGTGTTACAAAATAAAATGTCAATCTAGAGAACTAAAAACGCTATCAATGGATATATTGAAAACAATAAAACTTAATGAGAAAGCTATCACTTTATACCACAGTGTTTCTTGATTTCTTTATCTTGCTCTATGAATATTTCAAATTTTAAAAGTTTTATTAACAATGAGAGCAGTGGACTGGGGGTCTGAAGTGGGACCGAGACTTACTTTCACTACACACACTTTTATTTTCTACTGTGCACCCATAATTTTGTTCTATATGTATGCTTTACCTAAAAAATTAAAATAGAACATCCTGCTTAGAACAAATATATATATATATATATATATATATATGTAGCCTATTTCAGACCATACATAAAGACGGAATCCTGGTGGATTACAGACCTAAATGGGAAGAAAAGCAAATTAATATAGCTTTTCGAGTACAATAGAGAAAATGAAAATGTCTTAATGAATTTGGGTAAAGAATGATTTCTTAAACAGGTCACACACAGCGCTAACCACAGAGGATAAAATGATAAACTAGACTGCACTATATATTAATAACTTCTGTACATTAAAAAACAGTGTTGAAAGAATGAAGAGGGAAGCCACAGAATGGGAGAAGATATACATATAACTGAAGTGTGAGCATACATAATTATGAAAAATCCCTACAGATCTTTAAGAAAATAACAGATAACCCAATCTAAAAATGAAAGAATGTCTTGAAAAGTGAGAATGGCACAAGAGGGCCACACTGCCATTTGGAGTGTAAATTTTAAGTAGGAGTATAAACTTTCATTTGCAGCTATTTAGGAAAGAAAACTGTTTGGCACTATTTAGTAAAATTAAAGATGTTCATACCTGATGGGCCATCAATTTCACTCCTAGGTATATTCTACATAAATGCATGTGTACACATACTAGGTCACCACCCTTCTATCAGTTTGTCTTACTATGGTGGCTGTGTGTTGCTGTGATGCTGGAAGCTATGTCACTAGTATTTCAAATACCAGCATTTTCACTCATGGTAGAGAGATTTCAGCAGAGCTTCTAGACTAAGACATACTAGGAAGAAAGAACTGGTGGTCTACTTTCAAAAATTAGCCAACTAAAACCCTATGGAACACAGAATATTATTTGAGACTTCGACTCACTTACTTTGAACACACAATCAGAGGGACTGATTGCTGGAGAAGGACATAATGTTTGGTAAAGTAGAGAGGCAGCAATGGTGAAGGAAACCCTCAATGAGATGGCTTGACACAATAGCCACAACAATGGACTCAAATATACCAACAATCACGAAGATGACACAGGACCGGACAACGTTTCGTTCTGTTGTACATGGGGTTGCCATGAATTAGAGCCAACTCAACAGCAACTAACAATTAACACACGTACCAGGAGACATGTACAGAATGTCCATAGCAGTATTATACTAGAGCCAAACTGGAAATAACCCAAATATTCATTAACAATAAAATAGATAATCTGTAGTATATTCATAACAAACCAAAAACCAAACCCATTGCTGTGGAGTCAATTCCAACTCATAGCGACCCTATAGGACAGAGTAGAACTGCTCCATAGGGTTTCCAAGGAGCAGCTGGTGGATTCAAACTGCTGATCTCTTGGTCAACAGCTAAGTTCTTAACCAATGATTAAGCAACAACATGGATTAATCTTAACAGCATAATATTGAGTAAATGAAACCAAACATAAAGTAGTACATATTACATAATTCTATAAAGTACAAAAATATGCAAAACCAAACTATAGTGTTAGGAATGTATATTTAAATGGTTAAACTATAAAGAAATGTAAGGAATGATTACCAAGAAAGTCAAGACCGAAGTTCCCTTGGAGGAGCATGGGGCAGTAGTGACTGGCAGGAACTTCCAGGGGGGTTTCTGTCTGTTAGGTATTTTTCTTATTTCTTGACCTGGGTGATGTTTAGATAAGGTTTTGTGCATTCTTCTCTATTATTGTTATAATCCTCAATAAAAAATATGTTTTAAAAATAAACATACTTCTAAAGTATTATCAAAGTCAGTCATGATCACTACAGATTTTATGCTGGAATAATGACTTAGCTTCCATAAACTGGCTAATGACATTGTCTATTTAATTACCACAAATCCTGAAATTAATAATAAAATCTGTTCTTACATGTCTGATCCCAACCAGGGAGACACTGACATAGCTCAGATTCTAAGTTGGTGAGTGGATTCGCTTTTAATGGCTTATACCCAATAGAAACAGAAAACAGCAACAACTATTCATACTTGTTGAACTGCCAGACACTACTCAAAGAAGTTTACCCTTACAATTTAACCCTTACAATTAACTTTAGAAGGTAGGTAGGGCTTTCAAAATCACTTTACAGAGAGGTCACTTGCTTGAGAAGGCCTCACGGTAAATGTTGGAGCCAAAATTTGATCCTAGGCAGTTTGGTCACAGTGCTATACCTGCCTGAAGAAACATGGTCATGAGTTCAGGTAGGAGCCTGTGTCCAGCGGTGGCATAGGCCGGAGTGGAATCTAATTGTATGTGTGTGGATCTGGGCTCAGTATACAAGTAGGGCATGAGGAGACGGAAATCTGAGGCAGTGTCTTAGAGTGAGAAATAGAAGTGTGGTCGAGGCAAGGTCCCCTTCGGTGGTGCAAATGGTTAACATGCTGGATTGCTAACCGAGAGGCTGGCGGTTCAAATTCACCCAGAGGCAACTCAGAAGAAAGGCCTGGCAATCTACTGCCAAAAAATTAGCCGCTGAAAAACCTATGGAGCACAGTTCTACTCTGACACAACACGGAGTCGTCATGAGTCAGAACAGACTGGACAGCAGCTGACAACAGAGCAACAAGTTTGGGGAAGGGGCAAGGGGAGTTCCAGCCTTGGGAGATCTCCTTAGAGTAAGTCAGCCCCCACAGAAAAAACTTCATAACTTCATGACATGCTTAATTTTTTTTACTAAATAATTATATTCCTGGAGCAGCAAGGGAGAGGGGAGTATATGGCTTGGGGGAGATAACTAATTTAACTTTTATTTATTAGCAGCAGTGTGGACCATGAGACTTTAGCCAAGTTCCCTCCCACTCACCACATCAAAGATGAAATATGTAGGAGAAAATAATCAGCAGCCCCAACGCTGAGTTTGCAGACCTAAGTATAAAGCCACAGTGGATATGTCGTAAGGCTACAAGGGTGTTATTTATTTAAATCTATTTCACAGAATTGAGCACCACCTTAATGGCCTGAAAGTGTTAAAGTATGTCCCAAAGTACCTAAATTACTCCCTAAATGTAATTTATGCTCTAGAATAATCTGACTAACTTGATTTAGAACAGCAGGAAATAAGTTATGCTGCACATAAATGAAGCAGCAGTGTAATTTTAAATACCGCTTGCATAGTGAATGAGAATTTTAATATTTGCAAAATTTCAAAATCACTTGATTTATTATCCATATGTTTACACTGACATTTTTTATCCTTTATTTAGTTGGGTCTACATTTCCTCTTACTGCTGGGGGAGGGGATAACACTTTTTCCCCCTAGAAATAACATAAAGGGAAAAACTTTCATTTATTGGCCTGAATGCTATTTTGAAAGTCTCTAAGGGTTTCTAGTTGGTGCTGTCTTTTTCCTCACTCATGGACAGTTCAATTAATGGAGTGAGAAGAAATTTAGGGAGCACAGTGACTGAGTAGAGATTAAATTTATAAATGTAACACTGTAAAACCAGTGAAATTTATATATATTCATTCAGAATTTTCCTTAGTGGAGAAGAGTGTAATTTTATAGGTAGTCATGATAAAAAAATGTAATTTTACATAGTAGATTCCAAATAGATTTAGACTCTGCTGTTAACAATAGATATTAAAAGCTGAAAAGTATATTTTAAAATTTTATGTGATGATTGAAATGGAATTTAAAGTATTATTACGTTAAATGTCATCACGTGTAAGCACATGCTTTTATTCTTTAATATTTTGTTTGAATAGATTTACTTATTTTAACATTACTTTTAATAACAAAATTAAATCAGTTTTA
This sequence comes from Trichechus manatus latirostris, assembly GCF_000243295.1. NCBI lineage: Eukaryota > Metazoa > Chordata > Mammalia > Sirenia > Trichechidae > Trichechus > Trichechus manatus. The sequence continues at coordinate 2,186,904 of NW_004444095.1, read as the reverse complement.
TAGTTTTCAAAGTTATGAATGCTATATTGATAACTATGTGTTTATATATTTACCAAGTGACAGTGTAAGTCGTTTATTATCAAGTCATGAAGCTGCAAAGTTTGGGGCTGCAGGAGTTGGGGAGAAGACAGCAAAAGGGACAGAGGACATTCAGAAATATGGGATTAATGTGTAAAGTCACAGAGGCCTGAAACAGTAGTAGGGGTTGGGGAACTGCAAACAGCATTATGTGGTTGGCAAGCCCAGCCTGTCTCACAGATCGCCAGGTCTTTCTCCCACAGAGCCACTGGATAGCTTTGAATTGCCAACCTTTCGGTTAGCAGCCAAACTTTTAACCATTGTGCCAGCAAGTCTCCTTGTGGGCCTGGAACAGCCGTGTAAATTGGAACCCCAGGCCCTCAGCCTGTTCCCGTTTCCACCACCAGCTCTATCTTGCGGAGCTATGGGTACTATAATCAACTGTATGAGTCTTTATGTTTATGTTTTGTTTCCTCTGGGAGAATTAAGAGGAAAGATCACTTGTGAGGGGAAGTGGGGTTTGGGTGGAAGGAGTGTATGTGGAATCTGGTCAAGGATGGTAATTTGGGGCAGATGACTAATTTAACTTTTATTTATAGCACAGTTTGGATCATGAGGCTTTAGCCAAGATCCCTCCCACTCACCAGTCAAAGGTGAAATATGTAGGAGAAAATCATCAGTAGCCCCAGTGCTGAGTTTGCAGACCTAAGTATAAAGCCACAATGATATGTCATAAGGCTACGAACCAAACTAAACCCATTGCCGTCGAGTCGATTCCAACTCATAGCGACCCTATGGGACAGAGTAGAACTGTCCCATAGGGTTTCCAAAGAGTGGCTGGTGGATTCAAACTGCTGACGTTTTGGTTAGCAGCCGAACTCTTAACCACTGTGCCACCAGGGCTCCATAAAGCTACTAGGGTGTTATTTATTTAAATCTATCCCACAGAATTGAGTGGTGAGTGGTGCAGAGACATGTCACTGGAACACGTTTGAGATTGGAAACCTTACGGGTATACTGCAGTGTGGAATGAAGCATGGCTTTTTTATGGTACAGATGTCAGGGAATCAATCATCTCCTAGTAGCTGAAAGCGTGGCAAGAGGGTGATGGGTTAGAAAAGGAACAAAATAAGGGGACTGATAACTGCTACAAAAGTGGAATGGTGAGTTGTGACCAAATGGTCACTCCTCTGTGCTCTGGTCCCAGTAACTGTTTGCCTTTGAGTTGAATCCCACTCATGGCCATCCCACGTGTGTCAGAGTAGAACCTTACTCCATAGGGTTTTCAAGTATAGGGTTACCAAGATGGAACCATGCTAAATTTACTCCATAGTTTTGTGGATGTTCCTTCAACAGCAGCTCTTTAACTAAAATGATACAAGTGGCTGTAAGATATATGTCGTGTACAATTCTTTTTTTTAAGGGAATAAACTGTTTAGATGTGTTTTTAAGTCATTTATTGTGTATTAGATATCACTGAAAATATGTGAATGCTAAGTTATTATTAAACATACAAAACATCTTCAAGATCATTTTGTTGCTGGTGTATATATCATGTTTCATCAGCTCTAGCATGCTATGGATTACTGAAGACAGAATTCTTATTTTTAAACTAGCTATACTTAGAGACTGCTTTCTTTTTTTTGGCTGCTATTGGCTATCCATTTTCTCCCCTACCAAAATACTGTCTGTTTTAGATTTTTGTAAATAATAAAGAAAAAAAGAAAGATAAAAAGTAAATGCAATGCCTGATAGAGTGTAGCATGCATGTAGGTGTGTAATTAAATCTTTGGAATATTATAAAGAAGAAGAAAAAGTGGGATAAAAATCTCTACAACTGTCACTTCCAAGTGCTTAGCCAGTAAGAGGAGACTTCATCCTCAAAGAAAGAAATCCCGGTGAGAGTTCATGTAAGGCAATGGAACAAAAACCCCCTTGCCATCAGGTAGATTCCAACTCATAGTGACCCTATAGGACAGAGTAGAACTGCCCCATGGGGTTTCCAAGGCTGTAAATCTTTAAGGAAGAAGACTGCCACATCTTTCTCCCGCGGAGCAGCTGGTGTTTCCAACTGCTGACCTTTAGGTTAGTAGCCAATGCTTTAACTACTGGGCCATCAGGGCTCCAAGACAATGGAACAGAACCATGAAATCAGAGCTATCTGGGAGAATCTCCTCTCTGCCACTTAATACCTATTACCTTTTGGCAAGTTAATTGGCCTCTTGGTTTCCTCCCATGGAAAATGGGAAGGATAATTGTTATGTTGCAGGAGTGTTGTAGGATTCAACGAAATGGTCTATGTAAGGCACAGAGCCCAGTGCCTAACTTATAATAGCTGTTCAATAAAAGTGAACTGTATTCCATTCCTGGTAAACCAGTATGGAATTGTGGCATTATTTCAGTGCTAAAGTTATTTAAACTTCCTAAATGAAGGAAGTTAGGACCTGGTGCACAATGGTTAACGGCTTGGTTGCTAACCAAAAGGTTAGTGGTTCAAATCCACCCAGCTGCTCCAAGGGAGAAAGACCTGGCGATCTGCTTCCATAAAGATTACAGCCTAGAAAACCCTATGGGGCAGTTCTGCTCTGTCACATGGGGTTGCTATGAGTGGGAATGGACACGAAGGCATGCAACAACAAATGGAGGTAGAGAAGAAGAGAGGCCTGAGAAGATGTCAACATATTCAAAATAATAGGCCATTGTTGCTCAGGAGTAGAACTTGGAGAACCTTGACAGACTACTGAGGCAGCCCCACAACCAGGAACCTGCAGGATGGCTTCTGGTTTAGTGCTAGCCGATTCTTGTTTTTTTCAGGCCACAGGAGATCATAAGCCCCATAAGACTTCAACCTGACCTGAGAATAGTGGATTTTAACTCAGCTGCACATTAGAATCACCTTGGGCGCTTGGAATGTCCAAGAATCTGATTTAAGGAGTCTGGAGTGCCCCACCCCACCCCATCATTGTTTTTGTTTGTTTTGTTCTCAACTCCTTAGGTGATTCTTATGTGCAACTGCCTTAGGGTATACATAAAGTCCTATTAGCGACCCCATGTGACAGAGTAGAATTGCCCCATAAGGTTTTCTAGGCTGTAATCTTTATAGGAGTAAATCTCCAGGTCTTTCTCCCTTGGAGCCTCTGGGTGGGTTCAAACCGCCAAACTTTCAGTTAGCAGCCGAGCACTTACTTAACCTATGTGCCACCAGGGCTCCTTATAAAGTCCTGGTTCATATAATTTCTGCCTCAGCCCCTTCTATGATCCAAAAAATGACCAAATACTGCTTCTTAATATTCTTTTCATAGGAGGTATGAACATACTCCCTTGTACAAACTTCCTTAGTGGATACACTAAAACAAGAAGGCTAAAGAAGGGCAATGTCCATCACCAGGATTAGCCAAGTATATCAATTTTGTTGCTTAATTCCTTACGTCTGAGGCTACATTATAAATTACATCTGTCATCCTGGACGCTTGAGGATCTTAATGATCAAGAGTAATATCAGAACTGATAGACTTTATGAGATAATTTGATTTTGATCAAAAAATAATTTGAAATTGAATATATAGCAGCCAAATATTTAACAAATTATAATGTTGTAATATTTCTAAGTGCCTGGAATTTAAAAATATTAAACATGATCATCATATTAAAAATGCTAACCTTCCAAAACAGTTGTCTTAATCTTTGTTTCAATCAAGAAATATATTCACGTGTAAAGGAAAAATTGTAGCCTTTCATTTTAAATCATTCCTATTCAATATTAATTATTATTTCCGTTAATTGACATTGAAATCTACAAATGAAAGAAGCTATCAGAATCATATCCTTGTCAACGGAAACCAACAAAATATATATATATATACTATGTCCACATAATTTGTTTTATATAATCCATGTCTTTTTCTTTATTCATATTTTTCACCTCTAGGCGATTTGACAGATCTGTTGAAAAATGGCGGCATTTTCATTATGATATGAAGGTATTTAATCAGCGGCTAACAGAAGCGGAACAGTTTCTCAAAAAGACACAAATTCCTGAGAATTGGGAACATGCCAAATACAAATGGTATCTTAAGGTATGTTTTTGAGATATCTTTTTCCAAATTGTCTTTATCTTCACCATGATTCTTGACCACTTAACTTTCTTAAGTTCAGGTTGTGAAAGATAACAGAAATTTATAATTCCTGACTTTTTTGTCATCACTATACATAATAGGACATCATCATAATGATCATGTTGGGAGACTCTGCTTTGGACTTTTTGTGTCTAAGATGAGAGTTAGCTTAGACATAGCTGGTCAAAAATCTGATGAACTACAAAGGGGTAATTGAGTCTGTGGTATGGAGATGCATCTTACAACAGGGTACACTGTGGCTTTTTCCAGAAGGAGAACTTGTGGTATACTTAGCAATAATGTAGTTGCTAGAAATATCCATCATGATAAAATTACAGTTATTTCCTTAAAGACAATTTCTGGTGATGTAGCAATATTTCTATATCTATTGACAAAATGCCGTCTGAGATAGTCCAGAGGCCAAAACAATGCAGAGCTAACTGGTGGTAGTTATTGACTTTTTAGGGTTTATGTTAATGGAGATGCAACTTATGGATTATAACCAGTGTATCATTTAATTTCAACTTGCTGTGTCTTTTGAGTATGCAGATAAATTAGATTGTGGAGGATATAATTCAGGGTATAGCATATATAGTTCAGGTACAAATAATATTTTGCTTATTAAACCAAGGCCTAAGTACTTTTGAAAATTTTTAGCTCAAATTGTTCATGTAGCAAATTTGAATCAAGTGGATTTGAATTGCAGCCAATTTTTAAATGACAGAAAATACTGATTAAAGACAGACGAAGGCAAAAAAAAAGGTAGTTTATTAAATAGCTTAGCTATGTCAAAATTCTGGATTCATAAAAGCAGTATCATATTCAAGTATACAATTCACCATTCTCAAATATTTTTTGCATAGCTAATATGCCTTTTGATATTAAGGAATTAAGCATATAAACACCTTGTTATGATAAGCTAAGTAGACACACAAAATGAATACTTTTAAAATTTTGTGTAATTTTATGTACATCATTCACACTTGTATACACAATCAGCATTGGCATTTGAAGATGGAGCAAATTCATAGATTTCCAATCTGCCATTGTATAGCAGATACATTTTTTAATAGCACTAAATGAATTTTGAGCTAATACAGCAACAGGAGGGTTCTGCCTGAACCACAAAATCATATTAGAGTAGTATACAATGTTCTGGGGAGATATATAAACCTCTCAACATTTCCAAAGATATCACACACAAGGTAGCTATATATTTTTAATCTGTATTTTTTTATTGCATAGATATTTTTATTGTATAGATATTTCATTTTATTGTATAGCTATTTTATTTTATTGTATCGATATATTTTATTGGATAGATACATTCCTGTATTGTGTGACTTTTTCCACAAATAGAGGAATGTATTATACCTCCATTCTACTCCCCATATGATAGACATTTTGGTACTGATTTTGGTATATATTTTAAGTTAGGTATATATTCTGAGATGTAGATTAGCATGCAGGATGCTTATTAGGGAGGGCTTTGAGGATTAAACAATTTGTTTATGATGTTCCTTGGTGTAGTTTTCTTCTTGTTTCTTGTGCTTCAGGTCTGTTAAGCTTATTGGAACTGTGGATTTGTAGTTTTCATCAAGTTTAGACAAATTTCAGTCATTCTTATTTAAAAAATATTTTTCTTCCTCTTCCCACCTTTTAGAGATTCCAATTACACATATATTGGGCTACTAAAAGTTATCACACCACTCACTGAAGTTCTGTAGATTTTCTTTTCACTCTTTCTGCTTCTTAGCTTGCTTGTTTAATCTCATTTATATCTCAAAAGAGATTGATTTAAAACACATCCTACACCAATCCTGTCCATTAACATAACAAAGACAGCCCATTCTCAAATGGCATTATAACCAAGGCATAGCAGTTAGGATTTACAACATATATTTTTTGGGGACACAATTCAATCCATAACATCTAGTAATTGGATGCAAAAACAAAACAAAATTTTTAAAAAAACCTGTTGCCGTCATGTTAATTCTGATTCATAGCGACCCTATAGGACAGAGTAGAACTGCCTTGTAGGGTTTCCAAGGAGCGGCTGGTGGATTCAAACTGCTGGCTTTTGGTTAGCAGCCAAGCTCTTAACCACTGTGCCCCAGGGTTCCAATTGGATGATAAACCAAAAAAAAAAAACAAAAACCAAACTCATTCCCGTCAAGTCGATCCATACTCATAGGAGCCCTGGTGGTGCAGTGGTTAAGAGTTCAGCTGCTAACCAGTGTTGTAGGGTAAAAACATCATAAAGTTTAGTGAAGCAAAAAGTAAGTTTTATTTGCATATATTCAAAAGGGCAGAATTGGGAAAACGGACAACCATGCTGCCAGAGCCATGTCTGCCCGAGTCCAAGGAAATATCACAGAACAGACAAAAGTGGGAAAACGGACAAGCATGTTGCTAGAGCCATGTCTGTCCAAGTCCAAACAATATTACAGAATAGGCAAGAGTGGGAAAATGGACAAGCAGGCTGCCACAGCCATGTCTGCCCAAGTCCAAAGACCAGTTACAGAGCCATCAGTATATATTAACATTACAAATGGGCAAAACAATTGAATGCTTCACCTTTTCACAGATTGGCTAGAAACTGTGATCCTACATTTTGAATCGTCTTTCTTAACAATCGTTGGTACAGGTTTTAGTAATGACAGTCAGGAGGGTCTTCATTGGTCCAACAGATTTCTATTCACCAAATGCTAATAGAAAAAGATAAGAATAGCAAGTCTTCTGTGTTCTGTTTGATTGGCTTTATGTGAAAGTTTCCCTAAAAGATATTTTCCAAGATTATCTTAGCTATTGTCTTTATACCTCAGGGCCCAGCTGATGTGTCCTCGTGAGTCCTTGTGAGCCCGCTCCACCTGAGTCACATTCTCTATGCTCAAGGACAGGGAATAATAACTCCAATATTATTTCTAAATCACCAGAATGGTTGGCAGTTCAAATCCACCAGTCACTCTTTGGAAACCCTATAGGCAGTTCTACCCTGTCCTATAAGGTCGCTATGAGTTACTATGAATTGGATGCTAGACAGTGTGAATTTTAAATTGTTGAGTGCTAGATATTTTTATATTCATATAAATATCCTTGACCTTTGTTTTGGGACACAATTAATTTACTTGGAAACTTTGATCCTTTGGGGTCTTTCCTTTGAACTTTGTTAAGTGTGACCAGAGCAGCTTAAGTCTGCAGCTAGTTTTGCCCCATTTCTGAGAAAAATCCAACTGAGTACTCTCCCTGATGCTGTGTGAATTATGGGGTTTTCCACCAAGTCCCAGCCATATATGATCTCTAGTGATTGTTCCCTTTAATCCTTTTGGGTAGATCTTTCCCTAGCCTTAGATGGTTTTCATGCCAGGGCTTCAATTTATATTTGCATTTCTGACAAGCTCCTGGGAAGTTATACATAAGAATCACCTGAGAATCTTGGTAAAATACAGATTCTGATTCAGCATATCTGGAGTTGGAATGCAAATTCTCAGCAGAGAACTTGTTAGAAATGCAAATGCTCAGCAGGGGTTTGAGCTGGAATGCCCAGTTCAAAGCCCTGTGTCATACAAACATCAGCTAAGACTGGAGGGGAGCTCTCTGCAGGTCTCCAGAGTTCTCCCTCTGCGTATCTATCGCTGGTACTCTGGCTCTGTGAACTCTAGCCACCTTGGACTCCTTAGGGTTCCGGTTCCATCCCTTCAACTCAGGGAAGCCTTCAGGCTTTCCATAGGTTCCCTCTTCCTTCTCCATAGCCTGGAACCCTCTCGAGACTGTAAGCTGGAGCAATTATAGGACTCACTTCATTTGTTTCCAGTCTCTCAGGATCACTATCCTTCATTGCCTGGTGTTCATTGTCTTGAAAAACGTTGTTTCAAGTATTGTGTCCATTTTTTGAAATTCATCAGGCAGGAGATTAAATCTGGTCCCTGTTATTCTAACTTGGTCCAAAACAGAAGTCAAAAACAAACGACTTTGATGTCGTTTGATTTTCTAATATATCCACTGCAACACAGTCTAGCGACTATATAATAATTTTGAATGACTGGAGAATTTCCAAGGGTCTTCAGTTCTTGTCAGTGTGGTTTAGTTGAAATTGATTAACATCTTATCAAAAATTCTCTCCTTAATTAGAACACTGGAAAAAAGACTGCATAGAAATTTGTATTTTATTTATTCTACTATTTCTCAATCGATAGATGAAACAATAAAGGGAATTCTGGATGTCCAGGAAGAAGTTCTTCAGGTTAAGGGGCTGTGAATGATATCAAAAATCCTGTAAACAGTTAAGGTGTTTCTTTCCTGTGATCGTAGGTCGAAAATCATGAACATGCATACACACTATGTCTAAGGTTGTCTTTCCATTCTAGGCAAGGTTCTGAAAAGGAGTCTAGTAAAACACTGTAAGCCACCTCCATGGGTAAGACAAATTTAAAATTTGCTAATATCAGCTACTTTGGCCAGCATCAATTGTTGACTGACTAAGAATGAATACAAGCAAGAGTTTACATTTTTGTTAAGAAATTATTTTAAGAAACAGAATGTAGATGGCGCTTGTTAGCAGCAGACAGATCTGCTGCCATGAACCGGTAATGGTAACTTTGAGGAAAATCGACCAAGCTGCCCCATATACTAAACAAATATAGATAAGACTACACTGGAGTTTGAAGCCTCATATTACCATTTTCAGCAGAGATATTGTTTCTAGATATGAAAAAAATGCACATGTTGTATGCTTACCCATATATATTTCTACCAAACTGCATTCTATTTATCATTTTTACTTTCAGAAAGAGAAATCCGTGCCTTCACTGATAAACTTGGTGTTGTCATTCAATATAAAGTGACCCCCAACACCAGAAAAATGGTTTGGTTCCATGCAAATGAATTATGTTTTGTGTGTCACAGAGGAATGATAAAATTATGAATTAATATTTTTCAAGATATTTCAAAACAATATCATGTCACTATAGCGAAACTCTTTAAGGATATCACAATTCTTACATGAGAAAATATCAATCATGTTATATGCCACTAAAAATGCATTTGTTAATAAATTTATTTATTCATATCATTTTATTCATATGTTTATACATTCATTCAATAAGCAGTAATTGAGTGCATATGCAAAGTTCTATCATCCACCAAAATATTGACATGTCACGTTCAACTCTAATAGAAGTTTAGAAGATTTCTTAAGACTCAGAAAGCTTGAGTTCAAATCCCAATTCCTTTAGTTTAATAGCTGCAGAATCTTGGGAAAGTCTCTTAACCTTCTCCATGTCTCTGCTTGCTCATCTCTAAAATGGATATAAAAATGAGATGTGTATAAATCACTTAGTATAGCATTTACCACAAAATAATTATTCATTATATGTAAGCTTTTATTATAACTAATCACTCTTTATAAGTTTTTGCCCATATCTATAAAAACTAAAAATTATTTACTGAATTGTTGACACCAAATATCTGAAATGCAGAAAAAGCAACCTGGGAATTTCATTAAACCTTGTTTTTTTTAATGTTTATGACATTTTCTCAAAATATAGCTCTTGGATTAAGAATTGAGGAAAATTCCAATTCAGTCAAACACATCGCCCTCAGATAGCTGACACTTCTGCGTACTCATTTTCTAACAAAAAGAGATGTTAATGGGAGTTTTCATCGGAAAGCTTAGCACCATGAAGTAAAGCAATGAAAATAATGTTAATTCATACAGTGATCAAGTGAATGGTGTGCTATCAAGTCCCTTGAGTTTTAAACCAGGGTTGTTATTTAGATGAGGCTGCAAATTCTTGAAGTTGTTGGTAGAAATGATAAAAGTCACCATTAGATTAAGTATTTAAAAGAGCTGAGTATTCTCCCTAATAATGGAAATGGAGCCTGTTTGTTTTATGGGATAATGTTGCTTAGTGAACCATATTCAAAATTAACAGTACTTTCTAAAGAATGTTTCCATGAACAAGCATGAGACCTTGGAATTTAAGAACTTCCATTTGAAATCAACCTTTAGAAGTAAACAGAAGTGTGATTATTTAGATGAAACATTTTTAGACCTTAAGTCAATGAATGTTAAGCAAACGGGGTAAAACTGCAATGTGTTATTTTGTCATGTGTTAACTGCTGTTTTCAGGCAAAGAGGTAGTCTTGTTAATGTTAGTTGGTTTTCTAGCATACACTACAATGTTGCGATGTTTTACTGCCCCATAATTTGTATTGTGCAGTAGATGTGCAATATATTGATATACATTGCTGTAAATGAATTCAGTCAACAACTATGCTTATTTATGACGTAATAATAAATCTTAGTTCATTGTGTTGAGGATACTTAAGTCAGCATAGATTGAGTATGCAATATTGTAATGTTCATGTGGTCCCACTGTCAAATCTTACAAAGAAAAAAAAGAAAGAAACGTGTTTAAATGAAAGTTCTTGTTAAGTAAAATACACTTTCACTTTTCTCAAATTGGAAATTTGCATGGAGAATGGGAAATTACAGACTAGCCACTGAGTTACAGCATGAAAATCTTACTGTGATCTCTCAGATAGGGAAGGAATGAGAGGAAAAAAAGGACAAAGTGCCTTTGAGATGGGAAGGGAAGGCAAAAAAGACTAGTCCAAGAGTGTCAAAGACAAGTTTAGCTGCTCTTCATTTCTACATAGACTTGGTAACAATTGGAGCAAATTCTAACGCAGTTTGTAGAGGACCCGCTTCTTAAGAGTTTAGATTCACAAAACACATTGGGGTTGGGATAACTCCTGTCCAAAAGTTTGAGAAAAATGAGTTCAAGAATAGGGTCTCTTGTTCTTACTGGAAATACCCAGGGTTTCTAATTCTTCTCACCCCTGTGCCTACAGCTCAGAAAGTCCTCAAGTAACAGGTGCTGCCATTAAAAAGCCATTGGTTTGCCCAGGAATGATAAGTACTACAGAAAGTGAGTTTTTGTATTTTTCTCTGGCTACACCTTAATACCTAATTGGTTACTTACTCCCTCAAAGGACTCGATAGGAGATAACTGACATTTTATTAATTGGATTAAATCAAAGGCTATCTAGAAAAAGGCATATGGTATAAAAGACCAGACTGGATACAAATATGTTTTCTATACAGTCAGTTTTTACAGTGCTGATTTTACCAGGTGGCTGGAGAGTTTGAAGGCTTCTTAACAGCCATGCTGCTGGGACTCAAACGCTGATGGAAATTTTGGTGGAAAAATCACTTAAGTAAAAATTTCTGCCATCTGTTGCCCTTCACTGGGACCCCAATGTTAAGAACGATTCATACCATTATACTGGCCCTTTATATTTCCCTAGCAGAAATAAAATTTCCTAAAACTTTGTCTTGTGGTCACAAAGCAATCCTGTTTTCTGTAACTAGAGGACATAGACTAACATAAGGGAATCAGCGTTAAAATTTACTACTAAGAGAATTTGTCTCCAGTCACTGGCTTTAGGGTATGGCAATAGATAAGTATGGGGATACGTTTTAAAGTGAGCTTTTCAATGTTATTGGCTGGTAGTGGCATGAGAATTCAGTCTCTTGGAGCCCTGGTGGCGCAGTGGTTAAGAGCTCGGCTGCTAACCAACAGGTTGGCAGTTGGAATCCACCAGCCACTCCTTGGAAACCCTATGGGGCAGTTGTACTCTGTCCTATAGGGTCGCTACGAGTCGGAATCGACTCGACGGCAATGGATTTGTTTGATTTTTTGGGGGGAGTTAATACGGTAAATAGTTGGGCACTTCATTCTTAGGTAAATATTGTTAGCCTTTTATTGCTGCTTAGAAACTCCTGTACAACATCTTGGCTTCTATGCATTTTTTCAGAAGTAGTAAATAACAGATTTATTGGGAGTTTGGCAGAGTGCAGAAATTCAGAGAGGGGTCCTAAATCACTACCCATCAAATATGTCTTTCATAAAATAAGTATATTAAAGTAATTGGATAATTTCTATGACTTTTTCTTAACGTTCTGTTGTCCAGCATGGCAGGTTTAAGAAGATAATGGATTGCTATATGTTATTGGAAAGAAGCAAGGACAAAACCTATAACTTACTGTAATCACCACAGCAATAACTAACTGCTTGAAATGCACGAAAAGCATGCCATCCCTTAGGGATCCCCATTCTTAGAGTAAGAAATTATCAAGAGAGTAAGAATCTATAAAAAGAAAAAAAAGTGAAGTGTGCTCATTTCAAATCCCAAATTGAAAAAAGAAAACTGCTCACATCAAGCAATGAGAAGCAGAAATGATTATTTAATGAAATATAAGATGGATGCTAATACAAGTAATTTTCATGAAATACAATACTTTGCAAGGAGGATGTTCTACCACACTGATCTTGCTGTTTCTTCTCACACATCCTTCTATTCCTTCTAATGCTTATTCCTACCTCACATACTTTAAAACTTGCTTTTCTCTTTGCCTCAGGGCTCTAATCTACCCTCAGTTCCTATGTCCTATGTCCTAATTGCCTCCCTCTCAACCTTCTGTACACTTCTCTTTATATATGCCTTGCTCTAATGTCATATTGTTGTGGTCGTGTGCCCTTGATTCCAATTCATAGCAGCCCTACAGGACAGCATAGATCTGCCCCATAGTGTTTCCTAGGCTAAAATCTTCAGAGGGGCAGATCACCAGGTCTTTCCACCGTGGAGCTGCTGGTGGATTCAAACTGTGGACCTGTCAGTTAGCAGCTGAGTGCTGAACGATTGCACCACTGGGGCTTCTTATCTTCTTAGACACACCTTTTGTAACCCCCCCCCCTTAAGGAAAACATACACACATTTACTTTGTCTCCAATTTCCTGCTTCATTTTCTTCATAGCACTTTTCACTTAATGAAGTTGTAATATGAGTTTGCATGTTTGTTATCTGTATTTCACACTAGGATGTAAACTTTGCAGGAAACTTTTTTTTTTGAACAGCAATATCTCCTCAGTGCATAGAACAATCTCTTCAGATATTGAACATTCAAAATTCGTTTGAATTAATGAATGTATAAATAAATGGAAAAAGTATTTTCATTGTATTATTCCTTTAGGCAAATTGTTCCCAAGCTTATCCTTCCTGCCGTTCTTACCCCATCTCATATCCAAGAATGTCTCCTCACACTAAGCTGCCCTCTCCTCTTCTGTGTCCAGAGTACTTGAAATTCTCACATTTGCTTTTTAAAATTTTTTATTGTACTTTAGATGAAGGTTTTCAGAGCAAACTAGTTTCTCATTAAACAATTAATATGCCTACTGTTTTATGACACTGGTTAACAACCCTACGACATGCCAACACTCTCCCTTTCTCAACCTTGGGTTCTCCATTACCAGCTTTCCTGCCCCCACCTCCCCGCCTTCTCGTCCTTGCCCCTGAGCTGGTGTGCGCATTTAGTCTCGTTTTGTTTGATGGGCCTGTCTAATCTTTGGCTGAAGGGTGAACCTCAGGAGTGACTTCATTACTGAGCTATAAGGGTGTCCAAGGGCCATGCTCTTGGGGTTTCTCCAGTCTCTGTCAGGCCACTAAGTCTGGTCTTTTTTGTGAGTTAGAATTCTGTTCTACATTTTTCTCCAGCTCCGTCCAGGACCCTCTGTAGTGATCCTTGTCAGAGCAGTCAGTGGTGGTAGCCGGGCACCATCTAGCTGTACTGGACTCAGTCTGGTGGAGGCCTTGGTAGTTGTGGTCCATTAGTCCTTTGGACTAATCTTTTCCTTGTATCTTGTTCTCTTCATTTCTCCCTTGCTCCCGAAGGGGTGAGACCAGTGGAGTGTCTTAGATGGCTGCTCACAAGCTTTTAAGACCCCAGGCGCTACTCACCAAAGTAGAATGTAGATTTTTTTTTTTTATAAACTATGTTATGCCAATTGAGCTAGATGTTCCCCAGGACGATGGTCCACACAGCCTTCAGCCCAGTAATTTGGTTCCTCAGGGAGTTTGGATGTGTCTATGGAGCTTCCATGACCTTGCCTTAGACAAATCGTGCTGGCTTCCCCAGTGTTGTGTGCTATCTTACCCTTTACCGAAGTTACCACTTATCTATTGCCTATTTAGTATTTCTCCCCCCACCCCTCCCATCCCTTGTAACCAACAAAGATTGTTACTTTTTGTGTGAAAACTTTTTCTTGAGTTTTTACAATAGAGGTCTCATACAATATTTGTCTTTTTGTATTTGACTTATTTCACTCAACGTAATGCCCTCCAGATTCATCCATGTTATGAGAAGCATCTCAGATTCATCATTGTTCTTTATCATTGTGTAGTATTCCATTCTGTGTATGTACCATAGTTTGTTTCTCTATTCATCTGTCGATGGCCACCTGGGTTGTTTCCATCTTTTTGCTATTGTGAACAATGCTGCAATGAACATGGTGTGCATATGTTTATTCATGTGACAGCTCTTATTTCTCTAGGATATATTCCTAGGAGTGGTGGGATTGCTGGATCGTATAGTATGTCTATTTCTGGCTTTCTAAGGAAGAGCCCTATTGTTTTCCAAAATGGCTGTACCATTTTGCATTCCCACTAGCAATACATTTGCTGACTTTTTGACAACATGATGGCTCTATTATCATACCTGGAGCCCTGATGGCACAGTGATTAACAGCTCAGCTGCTAATCAAACGGTTGGCAGTTCGAATCCACCAGCCGCTGCTTGGAAACCCTATAGGGGCAGTTCTACTCTCTCCTATAGGGTCACTATGAGTCGGAATCGACTAGACGGCAGAGAGCAATTCTCATACTCATTGAAGCCAATGTTAAATACCAGCATTGGTTCAATAAATGTTTAGTGTGGACCCACTCTGTGCAGGCCAGACACTGTGCTTGCTGCTGCTGATACAGAGTGGACTAAGAACTCCTTTTCCTTTACTGAGCTCACAGCCTCATGAGTTTAGCATATTCAAGGCAGTAGGTGAGCACTCAGGAGAAGTCTTGGCTCCAGACTAGAAGAAAATGGTGGTGTTTGTTCTATAGCAGTTATTTGTGCCCCCAGTCCTTCTTAACACTCCACCATTAAACCTCTGGGATTCTCAATCTCAACTGAGAAAAAATGACTTTGAGAACCGGGGGGGGGCAGGGGGAGGGAAACAATATTGTGAAAGGCAGCATAAGGAAACAGCTAGCTTTGAGCAAGTCATACAGGGAGAGTGAGAAAATGTTCTGACATAAGTTGTAAATTTTGAACGATGATAAAATTGACAAATTATAGTACAAGAGGCCTGTTCACAGCTGAGTTGGTTCAGGATAAACTATTCTTCAAGCTGAATAGCAAGTATCCCATCATAATAATGGTAAATCTTCCTACAATATATAACCAAATTATAGGTACAAGCCAGCGACTAGGACTGTTTGCAAACATCATAGTAAACAAATTTTAAAATTCGTGCTCTTTTGTGAGGCTATAATTGACAGAACTTTCTGACAATGAATTTGTATTAAGGCATTCTGATCAAAACTAACAAAGAGGGAAGATTCAAGGACATGGGTAACTGAGAAACAGTAGGTAAGTCTTCTATAAATGCACATCTATATGGTGGCATTTTTTTCCCTGAGGTTTTATGGATTCAGTGTTACTTTTTATTTGTCAATAGTGAATTTTAGTCTATAACTTTATAGTCCTTCAAGTTTTAATTCACTCTTTGTCTTAGGGGTCTCCCTTGCATTTTACTTCAGCTCATTTCACGAAACATTTCAGAGAAACACTGGATTAATATGCTACCAAAGAATCTAGGAGTTCGTGTGGTAGGTTGAGCTGATTGTTATTATGAGTAAATATCTCACCTGTGATATCCTTCAGAGTACTTGCAATGAAACAAATTTTAATAGAAAGTATAACCCAAACCACACCAAACCCATTGCCGTTGAGTCCATTCCGACTCATAAGGACCCTATAGAACAGAGTAGAACTATCCCAAAAGGCTTCCAAGGAGCAGCTAGTGGATTTGAACTGCTGACCTTTTGGTTAGCAGCCAAGCTCATAGAAAGTAACAAAAAAAAAAAAATCATTGCCGTTGAGTCGATTCCGACTCATAGTGACCATCTAGGACAGGGTAGCACTGCCCCATAGGGTTTCCAAGCAGCACTTGGTTGATTCGAACTGTGGACCTTTTGGTTAGCAGCCGAACTCTTAACCACTACGCCACCAAGGTTTCAAAAGTATAGGATCCTTAATATTATTGATCCTATGAATATCAAATTCTTTAGAAGAGCAAACTTATGGGGCCAAATCCCGCCTGCTACCTGTTTTCATAAATAAAGTTTTGTTGGAACCCAACCACACCTATTCATTTTCATGTTGTTGATGGCTGTTTTCACTCTACAAAGACAGAGTTGAGTAGTTGCTACAGAGTCTATGTGACTCTCAAAGTCCAAAATATTAACTATCTGGATCTTTAAAGAAAAAGTTTGCTAACTCCTGCTTTAAAAGATGGAGTAATAAAAAGTTGCATTGCAATAAAAATTCAAATGCCCTTTGTACCTTATCTTTAAACATTCTTTGTTACTTGATATAACAGATAAATGGACTTGGGTAATGCTGAAAGAACAAATTGTAAGTCACAGTAGAAAAAAAAAAAGGAAAATCAAAATAAGCTTGTTACTTCAGTCAACTTTCATGCATTAAGAGACTAGTTTAATTAAAAAGTAAAAGATTGTGATGAAAATATTTGGAAATGGGTAGCAATAATGGTTGTACAATATGGTGAATGTAATTAATGTCACTGAATTGTACTCATAAAGATGGTTGACATGGCAAATGTTTTGTTATATATATTTTTACCCCAAAGAAGATAGAAATATAGAAAGAAAGAAGGAAGGAAGGAGATAGAGAAGAAAGAAAGGAGGGAGGGAAGGAGGGAAGGAATGAAGGAAGGAACAAAGGAACGAAGGAAGGAAGGAAGAAACTGGGGTATGCTGGTCCCCAGCCTCTGACTGGTGAACACCCCTCCTTATTGCAATGCAGTTTTTCTAAATAGGAAAAAAAAAGTAAAAGGGATTTTAAAATCACTTAAACAACGTGTGGTGGATTTAGCAATTTTGAAGGGTATATAGCATCTATTCTCCTTACTAATAGTATCTCAAGTTCCTCTTGGGTATATGCAACAGTAAATCAAGTATTCTGTCCAAAGGGGTTTCTAGAGGTTAGTCTGCCAAAGCCTTTCTTTTGGCACCCCAGTGGGCCTACCATGTGTCCAGAACTTGGCCAATCATATTCTTGCTTGATACTTTTAATCTTGAGGTGAGTGATAAGGTTGGAGTTGAGCCATTCTAGTGAGAATGCCTGGACAAACCAACAAGCTACTCCTGCTATGGGGACTCTATGGAGTCCTGCCTATTTCAAGCCTAATTCTTTTATCTTCCCTTCAATTCTGTGAGCCCCTCCCTTTTCTTACCACAAGTCTCCTTATTGGCAGAGACATTTTCTGCTGCTTGTAAATGAAGAACTCTAATGGATAGCTAATAATCATCAGAGAAACTTCTTCTAGCCTAGCTCCTTTTGTAAAAAAGGTTGCGTTCACTTGGAGAGGGAGCAAAACATAACCATTTTCATGTAGTGAACAGTTTGCAATACTTAGAGATTGATGTGCAATTTCTATTTTACAAGAGAGAAACAATTAGGATCAACTGTGGTTGTATATTCTAGAATACCAATGTTGTTTCCACACTTTAAGTGTTGTTGGATCATTATAAGAGATTCATAATTTTGTCCCGTTATACCCACTTTTGCATTACCATTCAGTCTTAATTTATTATACCCTATTAAATGTTTTTAGGTAATTTGTTCTTATTGCTATTCAGACATTAAAATGTCTGCAGGCTGTGAAAATGAATAAATTTAATGTGCCAGCATAGTTCTCCAAATCCTGGCATTACAACTAATAGTACAGGGTTATATTGTATTGTGAATCCTAGTTAACATGGATTTATTTTGAAAATCCCATTTTACTGCTAATTTCAAATAATATGTTTCAAATATTTTATTCTTAATTTCAATTTGTTTTATATAATATGTAGCTGTTTTATGTGTTTACAGAAAAATATTATACGTACTTTTAAATACTAATAATGGATTGCTGAAACAGCTCTTAACTTTTAACACAACATAACTGTTAAAAAATAATAAGCTATATGACACAGTTTCACAGTGGCTAATGAACATTTGTTTAAGATATATGCTATAATGAAAAAATTCATCCAATCCATAGACCGTAGGAGTTTGCAAATTCAATCTCCTAACCAGGGCTGCCCCTAAAAGAGTATTTAGGATGACTCAACCAATACATGACCAGCCAAGATAATTGTGTTGAAAGGAGACTGAATGGTTGAAACCTTTTGTAGTCCCCTTGAGATATCATTAAGAATAGAAATTTTGAAATTGAATTAGAATGATATTCAGAATAGAGGAGTAAGGTGACATCAACCTCTACCTGTGACACAAATTACTACCACAACACATGGTAGTCCATTGTGCATGGTGGCTTAGGAGGCCACCCCAGTTGTCCCATCCAAGAGATGGATCTGGCCATAAAATTACCTGTATCTCAGAGAATCTGTGAACTACCATTAAGTTCTAGTTTGAATGTTTAGCCTTGACAATTCTCTACATTTCAATTAACCTTTAAAATACACAAGTAACCTATATCTAACAACCTCTTATTTTGGAGCTGCTCTGTGTCAGATAGGTAGATGCCCAGGATATAAAAGTTGACAAAATCCAAGTCTACTCACAGAGAATCCAAGGTTTACTGAAGATGACAGACATTTAAACAATTAAGACATATAAGTAACATATTCACTAGATGGGTGTTTATGCAATTCAAATAGCATCTAAGAGGCATAATAGAAGTATGAATGACATTGGGGCAGTGGAGGAAGGAACAATGAAAGGAGTAACTAGCTGGTTAGAAAATTTGTAAAAGCTTCATATTAGGGTGACAGGGAAATAAGTGAGAGAAGGGTAAATGCAGGAAAAGGGAAGATCATTTGAAAAGTTAGGAAAAATTGTGATAGGATTAGGACACGATGAGAGGCGATCCTGGTCAGATGTGCGGCAAGAAATGATGCTGGGAACCTCATTTTCCCTTTTATTAGTTTTGTTTTGGTTTATGGCTTTTTTGTTTTGTAATCTAGTGGGCTAATGTCTTTCAAACTGTGAGTCATGAAATCAATTTGTGGATAACCACCAGAATTTGTTTCCTAATGAAACAAAATAGAAAAGATCAGGGCTCATCACACATATGAAAGTATTGTTTTATAGGCTTTTTGTTTTAATTTTGTGTGTGTGTGAGAGAGAGAGAGATTACTACCTTGAGTGTCACAAGGTAGTAATATGAACATAGAGAAGAATTTAGTTTTAAAAGAATTAAAAAGCTAATTTAGGAAATGAATCATTTAAGAAGATGGTATAAAATCAATTTTACAAAAACAAGCACAGAAAGATGTCATACTCATTTTATTTAATTCTAATAGTTTATAAAGTTAGTTTTAGTGCTCTGCATTTGCATGCTTTTTTAAAGATTACCAGTAATATAACTCTATATGGTTCTCGAAAAACTCCCAAGATACATAGAAAAGTTACTCTTATAACTTTTTTACAAAAGCGTAGGAAAGTCAAATGTTTTACCCAAACCATAAGGCTAATAAATGAATACCTTGGGACCCAAACTTCTTGTTGCTTACTGACCATCAGCTAGAAGTTAGAGATGTTGCACAAACACACAAATCACAGCTGTGCATGATAAAGAGAAGCATACTTGCCACTCATTGTTGTACAAGGTCCTCTTAAAAGGCCTTAAGTGTATTAAATGGTAAAGATGAAACTTCTTTCATTCATAAAAATATTATTCAGTGATATGTTTAACACTAAATAAACCCATTTTATATTATTATCAGAAAGGATGAAACATAGCATGTTTATTACTATGGGTTATAAATTGACCCATACTGTATCCACATCAGGATATTAGAAGGAGTCGTTTTTATTAATAGAGATGATGTTAGGGTTGTTAATGGTGACCATACATTAGTCATAATATAACAAAGCACTTTATAATTTATGAAGCACTTTTAATTATATTCTCATTATTAATCTATTGAGGTCTTGATTTGGGGGATCCTTTATTACTAGAAGATGCAGGTTACTGAGGGAAAAAAGGTACGGGGCCCCTCATTTACTCCCCTCAGACGGAGAATAAAGTAGAGTTTGGGCAGGAAGGCAGAATTTGGCAGGCAGCTGTTATATGTGGAGGACATGGGTATTGGACTGTGTGTAGCAAGGACTGCTATTCTCTAATAAAGGCTTGACCAATGAAAACTTCTCAGTTCCCAGGACAGAAGCCTTGTGAAGGTCACAACCTAGGATTTAGTAGTTCCCTTACTTTGAGAATACTCCCAGAAGAAAACCCACCATGAGACATATTATCCCCTCCAGGTAATACTGTTTTCCCTTAATATTGTAGAGCTGTGGATATCAGCATTCCTTTGCTCATTCAGCCTATTCTTGTTCAGTTCTTACTATGGGGTCAGGACTGCACTGTATAACAAAGGGCTTAACATTGAACAAAGCAATGTAATAACTGCATTTACAAAGCCCTGGTCGCACAGTGGTTAAGTACTTGGGCTGCTAACCAAAAGGTTGACAGTTCAAACTCGCCAGCCACTCCTCCTCGGGGGAAAGATATTGCAGTCTGCTCTTGTAAAGATTACAGCCTTGGAAACCTTATGGGGCAGTTCTACTCTGTCCTACAGGGTCACTATGAGTCAGAATTGACTTGAAGGCAACTTTTTTCTTTTTCTTTTTTATGGGAGCAGAGAGGCCTGTGAAAGCCAGGGAAGTCTTTACCATAAGCAAAGAAGTGTACTGGGAAGAAAGAGAGGGAGCATCATTGACCATCAGAACAGCATGTGCAAAGGCCAGGTAGCCTCAAGGATATAGGTTTTTAGGAGAATGGAAAAATGTTGACGTATCTGAGGTCTCCAGGTAGAAGGTGATAATGCAGGCTGGAAAGGCAGGTATGGAACACTTTATGAAGGACATTATTTGATACACAGACAAGTTTATGTTTTAGCCTATAAATAATAGAGTTGCTGGATGTATTTAAGCAGAGAAGTGACCTGACAATATTTGCCATTTTGAAGATAAGCTTGTTTAGGATACTTAGGGTTTCTTGTACATCTCTTAGGCTTTTACATAATAATTTTGGTGAGAACTTGGTGAAAGAAAGCTGCAGCTTAGCCAACTTGAAAAAGTGCAGCTTCAAATCATTATTAGACAGACATATTTGACAGATTATGTGATCCTGTTACACTTATTTTCTTCCTAGACATTCCACATGTCAACAATTTTTAAATGGCTTATTTCTACTTTAGCATCCATCTGAAGGTGTTCTGTGTGTTTTCTGCTTAAGAAAATGAAGCAGTAAACGTGATTACGATGGACTTAAAGTGGTCATAAAGTATTTAAGAGCCTGACTTTACAAGATGGCATTCCTCTAATTAAAAATATAACAAGGAAACTAATGAAAATTTGCATATCATTCTCAGCTTGCCCAAAATCAGATATTTGAGCTCTTGCTACCAGGGAGACAGTATTTCACAGTGGTTATCAGCCGGGGCTCTTAGCTGGTTGAAACTGGCCTGGCAACTCTCTGGATATAAAGTCAACAAATATTTGCAGAGGACCTACTATGTGCCAAGTACTATTTTAGGAAATGGAAATCCTGCAGTGAAACACAACAAAGTGTAGGATTTCATAAAATTCTCAAAAAGGAAATAAAGGGAAGTCTGTATCCAAGATGATCCCTGGATAGCACAGATGGTTTGGGCTCAACTACTAACCTAAAGGTTGGCAGTTCAAACCCATTCAGCACCATGGAAGAAAGGCCTAGTGATCTGCTTCCATAAAGATTGCAATCAAGAAAACCCTATGGAGCAATTCTGTACCGTGACATATGCAGTCACCATGAGTTGGAATCGACTCTATGGCAATAAGTTTGGTTTTTGGTTTTAGTATCCAGGACTGTGATTTTAGAGGAGGTGCTTCAATTTTCTCTTTTAAAATACAAATTCTCACTGAGAAAGATGAGATACTTCATCCAGAGATGGAAGGAGTGGAGGGAAGAATAAAGGGTGGTAGGAGATGAAGGGGATGACCTGAGGTAAGAAAGTAGAGCTATAGTGGGAGCTGGAAGTTACCTTCAAAAATCTTTGGCTTTGTTGGCATGAAAAACATTTCACTCATTCTCCGATTTAATTCTCAAACAACACAGTGGAATAGGAACTGTTCTCCCTATTTAAATTCAAACCCAAAGAGTTAAGTAAATTTCCAGAGATTATCCAACTATACCTCCTGGGTAGGGTGTTTTAGAATTTGCATAGAAACAGCTCCATCCTTAAAGGAGAACCACAGATCAAGGAAGTGATGTAGTCAACAAGGTACATCTGCACAATAGTGGAATAAAGTATTTTACGATGAACAATATTTTCAAAATTCCTGTGATCTGTCTCACTTTGAAGTGTCCCATTTCTGTGAATGTTGAAGTTCTTGTTTGTTTTCTGAATTCTAACAGCATCACATCAGCTCTGAACTAATCCAGGCTTTGTGAATGAGAGAGATGTATTTTCAAGGGGTGGGTACTGGGGTTTCCTCCAAGCAAAGAAGCATTTTCCAAACTTGCCCAACCATAAAAGCCACAATATTAGATGTCTCTCTCTCTAGAGCTGCACTGTCCAATTCAGTAGTCTCTAGCCACATAGGCTATTGAGCTCTTGAAATGCGGCTAGTTTGAGTTGAGATGTGCCCTGAGTGGAAAACACAGACTGAGTTTTGACAGCTTACTAAGAAAAAAAAAGAAAGTAAAATATCTCATTGATTACATGTTGAAATTATAATATTTTGGTTATATTGGGTTAAATAAAATATATTAAAAGTAATTTGATTTTTTTTTTACTTTTTCAATGTGAATATTAGGAAATGTAAAATTAAATATGGGACTGTTATTCTATTTCTATTAGTCACTGTTGCTCTGAAAGTGTGATTTGATTCGTTTAAAATGGAGTTCAGCCCTCTTTAATAAGGTCCCAAGGGTTGCTTGTAATTAGACAACTTCAGGACATTTTGTAGGAGAGTAAACAATGTTGGCTGGGGCGGAGAGGGGAAGAGAAGGAAGTAGGAGCCCCACCCCTCTTTCCCAGCACCACCCTCTTTACAGTCTTTTTCTTTCCCTTCCCTTATTCCAACTCAAAACTGCAGAACTCACAGTTGGTGTTCTGACTTAGGAAATTGACTTGAAAGTGTAAACAGTCTCAACTTTCCTTAAGTTTTTACATTGCTAAAAAAAAAGAAGGAAAGAAAGAAAAGACGTTCAAGATCTAGAGTAGCTGTAGAATTTGTGGAATGGGTGTGGGGAGTACATGCTTTTGAATTAGGAAATGCAGGTGCTCTTCATATGCAGCTGCTAGCACCCCTCCCCCTTCCCAAAAGTTTGCACAGAAATAAAATGTGTGGAATCAGCATTACTCAGTAGCTTGCAACTGTGAGACCTCCCAGCTTGCACATCCTCACTTCTACTAGTGATTTGGAACTCCACAGGGCTCAGTGGAAACTGACTCATTCCAAAGGGGGGCTGGCCATAGGGAATAATTCAAACTGTCAATGCTTAAGTGAATGCGGAAGGTCTCCTGTAGTTTACCCAAGTTGAAATTTGTAGTCCAACCTCTAGTTGAACTACTAATTATTGATATTTGTCTGGATGGTACCTGAGGAGAAAGGTTATCAAAGGGAATCAATGTCCAAATTATAGTATGTATCTTGGCCATGGAAGTTATTGAAATGTAGCCAGTATTTGCTATTCTTTCATTCAGAGTATGAGAAAGCAGTGTAATGAGCCCAACTCTCACTGTCCTGACTTGCCTTTCTCATCACATTCACAATACGCATATGTCAATACTCATACACGTTTCATATTTCTTAAGTTTACTTTATTCTGTTATTGTACATCACTGCCACTGATGGAAAAGAAAAATAAAATGCTGTATCGATTGGAAAACTGTTTGATCTTCAGTCACTTAGAGTCTTTGGTATGGTATTCAAGATCTTGCATGCTTGCGGCATCATGAAGTTAGATTTTCATATACCATGTAATTGTTTCGATTAAATGTTTATTTTTTCAGATTATAAATGCATTATAGGTCAATTGGGGAAATTTTGGATAACAGAAACAAGTATAAAAAATAAAATTAATAATTCAACCACCTAGTGTCAAAGTGAAAATTTCAAAATATTAAAAAACAATTTTCATATAAGTCGTAGTGAATACATGTCAGGTTTTATTTAACCCATTAATGAGAGAGCTAGTAGGAAGACAAAACTGGTTCAAAAGCGGTTATAAGAAACTAATGATTCTATAATTAATGAATTGAAAACAATCTGAAATAAGATTTATAAATAAGATAAAAACTAATTAATATCCTGTCACCTTTGGGATATATTCTCTACTGGACAGAAGTCATTTGTCCCATATCAGTTTTCTTCAAATTAGCATTTAACTTTACAGAGTTGTAAAAATATCTGGCCCCAAATTAGTGGTAGATAGTAAGTCAAACAGAGTTGTATTTCCTTGGAAATTCAGAAGCCTTTTGGAGGGGCAGGGGAGCTTGTTAGATAACACCTTATCATGACTTTGAAATATAGCATGACTTTGAAACATATCATAAAATCATCCCTTGGCCTGACTTCCAAGTTTTGGATATTTTTTCTTAATACTAAATATAACTATTGTTAACATTTTAAATGCTTCTCTTTCTAGTCTTTTTTTCTATGGATTTTTGGAATATAGCTGAAACATGCTGCATTTTTATCATCCATTTTCAGTTCTACTTGAAAAAGCTTAATGATGGTAATCAACTAACATATCTCAGATGTCCACAATTCCGTAAGTGCTAATTAAAATACACCTTCTCCTCACTTACCGAGTATCTAGTTAGCCGACATTTCACATTTATGAAAATAGTAAAAAATCTACTATCTGACTATTTTGTGTGTTAATGATGTACATCTGGCAGTAACAAATGCTGAGGTATGGGGCAAGAGTAACGCTGCCTGTGACAGTTAAGGTTATGTGTCAACTTGTCTGAGCCATGATCCTCAGTGATTTGGCAGTTATGTAATGATGTAATTTTTCAGTTATGTAATAATGTAGTCATCCTCCAGTTTGTGATCTGATGTGGTCATCCTCCATTTTCACATAGTGCTGATTTTCGCATAATGACCAGGTCTTTGGAACCTAACCATTTCCGTAAATGAGGAGTGGGTGTATATCAGAAACTCAGTATCTCATACTCAGGATACAGTATCATTAAAAATCTTGGCATGTAAAATTAAATAGCACCCTTTTTGTATAAAAATTGGGGCAATTGGTCACTTCAAGCAACTACATGAAAAGATTTTTATGATTTGAAAGCACCATGAATATCAGTAGGAATATATATGTTTATCCATCTTAAAAAGTAAATCAAATTGATTCTGTGTATCACTTTTTTTTTATTAGTATAATGATAAATGGAAAGCAGTTGATTTGGTGCCTCTGAAATTTCTATCTCCATTATTTTTATCCCTCCCTATTATTACAAAACCCTTTAGCAAAGCTAGCTTTTTGAAGTAAGAAAAATATTCCATGGTCCAGCTAAATAAACTGCATGAATAAGGTTTAGGATTTCAACACACACATTACACAGGTGTCTAATCCAGGAAGCAATATGAAAGCAGGAATTTAAAAGTAATATTGCTTCCTCTAAAATGCTCTGCTGGCTTATTATAATCTCCATGAAAAAATATAAAGCAAACTTTTACAAGTAAATAGGATTTTAAGTATAGGTCAGGAAGAACATAGGCAGTTAGAATCATATGTGTTCCATATATATTCTGATCCAAAATCAGGGCCTTTGGATCTGTTGTCTAAAATGCAGATTGCATGGTAATTACACAAATACCAGTAAGTTTCCTTTACTGTAGTTCAAAATTAAATTTAAACTTAGAAGGGAGATCTATAGATTTTATAGGATTTTAGAGCTGCAAAGAACCTATGTCATCTCCCTCTCTATCAGTTTAGTCCATCAAAGATTTATGGAACCCCTACTATGTGCCAGGTCGGTGCCAGGGAATCAAAGATGGATAAGGACATGCACTTTTTGCATGGTTTATTAGGTACAACTCTTTTTTGTTGCAAGTAAATGACATTTCTTCTGGCTAGCTTAATTAAGTGAAAATAAGAAGTAGTAGGTGCAACCTATTGGGGGGGTGGCAGTTGCCCTCTAGTCAGTTCTGACTCATGGCGACATCACATGCGTCAGAGTAGAACTGTGTTCCATAGGGTTTGCGTGGATGATTTTTTGGAAGTCAATTGCCAGGACTTTCTTCCAAGGCACCTCTGGAAGTGATATGGGCTAAAATTCAAAAGGAATAACAGCAATATGTCTAAAGTGAAAGAAAACCCTAGCCTAAGTTGTTAGCATCTGAGCAATAGTAACTACATGGAATCCAAGGAAGACAAACAAGAAGGAACAATGGACATCAGGGCAGTTTGAGAGACTTCAGCAGTGAAGTACTTTGACTCAGTCCTCAACACCAGCTCTTGGCCCTACAAAAGCAGAATGTCCACCATGGTGCTATGACCAGAAGGGAAGAGACAAACAGGAGAAGCTGTGCAGACATTTCCCAGAGAAAAGGGGCTGGTAGCCAGTAAAGGCCTACTAGAAATGAATTTAGAGCCGGAATTCTTTACTTTGTATGCCATGTACCCATTTAGCAATGAAGTGAAACGTGTGGCCTCCTCAGAATAATGATTTTAAATACAGAATATAAATACATAAGATTACAAAGCATGCCAATTAAATGCCCTTGTAAAATGTTTTATCATTGTGATGTAATACTGTATATGCTAATTTATTGATACATTAAGCAATAGGTTCTAGCAGCAGGCCTAATAAACCAAAAAAAAAAAAAAAAACCATTACCATCGAGTCGATTTCAACCTATAGCGACCCTATAGGACAGAGTAGAAATGCCTCATAGGGTTTCCAAGTAGCGCCTGGTGGATTCAAACTGCTAACCTTTTGGCTAGCAGCCATAGCACTTAACTACTAAGCCGCCAGGGTTTCCACAGACCGAATAAGTACTGCAATTTCAAAGTAGTGATGAGCTAACCAATATTTCAAAAAATCTGAAGCTATAAAATATAAATATAAAATATAAAGCTACCTATGATTTCTATCAGTAAAAGTCACAGTTATTGTGAGTGCTACTGTGTTTTGTTGTCAACATTCTTACGAGAAGAAAATGCTTGATTTCAGGTATAGTTTGGTAAAAATAAAGATGTGATTTTTCCCCCATTTAAGTTTACTCTCCCTTGAGAGTCCCTGAACCCCAGATAAAGAATCCCTTGTTTACAATAAAGCAAATTGGATAATTGCAATAGGAGTCCATGAGTACCCCACAGTAGTGCATTTACTGGTTTTTTGCTGAGACACTAAGTCAAGAGACCCTTTCTGCTGGATTCCTCTGGAACATGCTGGCTTCTTTCTGTGAACATATACTTTCTTGGTGGGTTCTGCTCAGTTATGCTAGGGTCTTCTTTCACGGTGGACATATTGCTGTCATTCCTTTTGGATTCCAGCCCACATCACTCTGATTGGAGCAAAATTGAAGGTCATCAGTAGGATGGGTTTCTTCCACAATCCTGACTCCTCTCAGTGATGCATTAATTCTGGCTTCTCCTATTCTTCCGCTGGAACCTTTCTCTAAAGTGGTCTCCTAATTATGAGAATATCTGATTATAGACACAAAATTGGTATGTACTTATATACGGATTTAACTTTATATAAAAGACTGTGTTTTATTGTATGTTAAAGAAATGCTCCCCCTCCCATTTTTCAGTCCTTTAGCCCTTAAATCTAATCAAAGCAAGTCCTTCCAGTTTCCACTAAGCATAAAATGGCAAATATATTTTTTAAATCATTGAAAAATCATTTCTTTTGAACTCACACACTCCACTTGTTCTCACTTGCCACTGCAAAAATAAACCAAAAAGAATGTCCAGTAGTATTAATGGGAAGCTAGCTGCTTTTCACAGGGAACCATGATGTGTTTTCTTTGAAAGGATTAAGTACCAAGTAAATTATTAATTTCTAGGGAAAGAAGTAAGAAGGTTTACTATTTTAAATATAGAAATTTGCAAGCTATTGAGCCCCTGCTGTTCACTGCTAGTCTAAGAGAGTGAACTAAATTTTAAGTAAAAAATATTTAAATTCACCAACAAACCCAATACCTCTTTGGAATGTAATTAAATAGAAAATTTCCAAATAGTTCTGTAGGGATTTTTTTTTCCTTCTATAAAGAGAGAGAGAGAGAAACCCCAATATAAACTTATATCATGTGTGTCAACTAAAATTGATTGTACTTCCACCCAGATGAAAGAGACAATGACAAAACGATTGTGGGAGAAAGGGAGGATTCTAACTTGTTCATTAAAATTCCAAGTCTTCTGTCTTATTGGTTCTTTTATCCCTGAGAGTACATAAATATGTGCACAGGTGATCTAAATCCTTTTCCTTTTCAACTGATCAATAGATTGAGCAGTAGATACATTGTAGAAGAAATAATGAAGACAACTTAATCAGCACATGCACATTTAATGTGGAATTCTTAATGATTGTGAAACCTATTATGAAGTAAATATTGAGTAATAGGTTCTTTTTTCATACTATATCCATTTGAGCATATAATACTAATGCCTTACATTTGCATCACTCTTTACGATTTATATTCTTACTAGTGTTAAATCGCTTGCAAAAGTCAAAAAGCTCATAAAGCTGTAGGGCTGACATTTGGACCCAGGTTTTCTTTATGCAAGACCAAGGCTGTTTTTACATAGCTCACCAAAAAAAGAACCACTGTGGAGTGAAATTTCTTTGATATCTGGAACAATAATGTAGAAGCTTAAAAGTATTATCCAAGTTGTCATAAACCTATTATTTCTTTACACTACAGCACTGAAAGATGGTATTAATGGCTAAATGCTATATTCAGCAATATTTTATATTGTTTAGAACTGGAAATGTGCCTGAAAGGTACATTTAAAAAAATAGTTTCTGTAATATTTGAAATCTGACAAATAACCTAACAATTCCATGGCATACTTTCAAATGTAAACGTGAAGTTGTTAAGGCACAGGCAAATAATCAGACCAAACACTTTAACCCTAGGCCAGCAGAGGAAGTAGACTTGAGTGGATGAATGGCGAGATAGAGACTAACGAATGACTCCTTTGCCAACTTTTATAGATGCTCAGCTGGTTACCTCTCCAATTCATTTCCAGCAAGTCTGGCATTTGGACCCCGGGGTTGCCGAACGCTAACTATGGGTTCACATTTCCCATAACAATGCAAATAGAGAGGGACAATGGAGGGCACCATTCTTCTTACAATAGCTTCTCCTGGCTTCTGGAGTATCACTCTCAAAGCTTTTGTCATACCTCACCAGCTGCTCTTTCTCATTTTTGTTAGCTCCCTCTCCTCCCCTCGACCTCTAAAAGCAGTGGTCTTCAAAATTTTGATCCTGCGTCTCTATCAGAACAAAAATTTTGAACACATTTCTTCTCCTAAATGAATCTTTATGTATAAAGTTTGTATGAGTATTTTTTATCTTTTTTTAAATTGTGCCTTAGATGAAGGTTTACATAGCAAATTAGTTTCTCATTGAACAATTAATACACATATTGTTTTGTGATATTGGTTGCCAACTCCACGACGTGTCAACACTATCTCCTTCTCAACCTTGGATTCCCTCTTTTCAGCTTTCCTGTCCCCTCCTGCCTTCTTGTCCTTGCCCCTAGGTTGGTGTGTCCATTTAGTCTTGTTTTGTTTTATGGGCCTGTCTAATCTTTGGCTGAAGGGTGAAACTCAGGGGTGACTTCAGTGCTGAGTTAAAAGGGTGTCTGGAGGCCATACTCTAGGGGTTTCTCTGGTTTCTGCCAGATCAGTAAGTCTGGTCTTTTTTTGTGAGTTAGAATTTTGTTCTACATTTAACTCCGGCTCTGTCCAAGACCCTCTATTGTGATCCCTATCAGAGCAGTCGGTGGTGGTAGCCAAGCACCATCTGGTTGTGCTGGACTCAGTCTGGTGGAGGCTGTGGTAGTAGTGGTCCATTAATCCTTTGGACTAATCTTTCCCTTGTGTCTTTGGTTTTCATCATTCTCCCTTGCTCCAGACAGGGTGGGACCAGTGGAGTATCTTAGATGGCCACTCACAAGCTTTTAAGACCCCAGACAGTAATCACCAAAGTAGGATGTGGAACATTTTTTTTTTTAATAAAACTATGTTATGCCAGTTGAGCTAGATGTCCCCCGAGACCATCGTCCTCAATCCCCAGCCCGGTAATTCAGTCCCTCAGGGAGTTTGGATGTGTCTATAAATCTTCCATGACTTTGCCTTGGTCAAGTTGTTTTGGCTTCCCCAGTACTGTCTTACCCTTCAAAAAAGTTTCCACTTACCTATTGTCTATTTAGTGTTTTTCCATCCCCACCCCTCCTCTCCTTCATAACCATCAAAGATTGTATTTTGTGTGTGTGTAAACCTTTTCATGAGTTTCTATAATAGTGGTCTCATACAATATTTGTCCTTTTGTGATTGGTTTATTTCACTCAGCATAATTCCCTACAGATTCTTTCATGTTGTGAGATGTTTCACAGATTCATCATTGTTCTTTATTGTTCCGTAGTATTCCATTGTGTGTGTGCACCATAGTTTGTTTATTCATTCATTTGTTGATGGGCCCTTAGGTTGTTTCCGTCTTTTTGCTAATGTGAATAATGCTGCAATGAACATGGTGTGCATATGTTATTAGTGTGATAGCTCTTATTTCTCTAGGATATATTCCTAGAAGTGGGATTGCTGGATCTTATGGTATTTCTATTTCTAGCTTTTTAAGGAAGC
>NW_004444095.1:2040032-2155704 GCF_000243295.1 Trichechus manatus latirostris | reverse complement strand
AACATTTGTTATTTTGTGTTTTTTGGATTAATGCTAGCCTTGTTGGGGTGAGATGATATCTCATTGTAGTTTTGATCCGCATTTCTCTAATGGCTAATGATCATGAGCATTTCTTCATGTGTCTGTTAGCTGCCTGAATATCTTCTTTGGTGAAGTTCCTGTCCATTTCCTTTGCTCATTTTTTGATTGGATTATTTGTCTTTTTGTTGTAGAGGTATTAGATTTTCCTATAGATTTTAGAGATTAGAACTTTGTCAGATTTGCAATAGCCAAAAATTTTTTTTTCCCAGTCTGTAGTTTCTATTTTCACTCTTTTGGTGAAGTCTTTTGATGAGCATAAGTGTTTAATTTTTTGAAGATCCCAGTTATCTAGCTTATCTTCTGATGTTTGTGTATTGTTAGTTATGGTTTGTATCCTGTTTATGCCATGTATTAGGGCCTCTAGTGTTGACCCTATTTTTTCTTCTACGATCTTTATAGTTTTTGGTTTTATATTTAGGTCTTTGATTTCTTTTGAATTAGTTTGAATGTATGGTGTGTATGAGTATTTTTAAATAAACATGTAAAACTCATGGAATAATAGAAATCAAGAAACATAAGTACAAATAAACAAAAATAGGAATGCCAGCATTTTCCTCTTGCACCGCAATGAATTTTTTTGAATTCCTCGAGGATATGTATGCCACATTTTGAGACCACATCTCTAATCCTTTGGGTTTCCATAGCTATGCTCTTTCCTCCTAGGTGACATCATAAATTTGTATAGACTTTCGTTTGATAACTGCTCAATTTATCTCTGTTGCTCAGATTTCTCTCAACTTCTGCATATCCGTCTGGCTAGTGATGCCATTGCATGGGCACCATACGTGCAGCTTTGATATCTTCCTTAAAACATCTCTTCTGTCCCAGCCCCCATCTACTCTACCCCCACATCATATTATCATCTTCTAGGTTAGTAACTAATCAGGTCAGCATGATTCTTTCATTTCCTTCCTTTTTTATATCTAATCCGTAAGCAAGTAATGTACTGTAACTTCTAGCTCCAAAATTTATCATGAATCTGCAGTCCCTTCCTCTGTATCACCACCACCTTAGCCCAGATCACTGCAGCCCTCTTGCCACAACCTCTTACTGTTGCTATTTGTGGTCTCTTCTATTTCAATCCTATTGTTGTTGTTGTGTGCTGTTGAGTTGAGTTTTTGACTCATAGTGACCCCATGTAACAGAGTAGAGAGGTCTCATAGAAATACTGAAAGCACCATCAACACACAGGCAGAGGTCAAGCTATAAAACTTTTATTTTTAAATTAATGCATAAAATCCAGGGGACGTGTTAGAAAGAACTTGGATCTATGGAACGATATGCAAATGACATTCATAAAATTATGTTGGATTTTTGGAGAGTTCAAAAATATAGTTTTAAGTTAGTGTATTGGGGTGTATTATTTGAATATGTGTGTGTGTGTTTAATCAGAA
Organism: Trichechus manatus latirostris; assembly: GCF_000243295.1. Taxonomy (NCBI): domain Eukaryota; kingdom Metazoa; phylum Chordata; class Mammalia; order Sirenia; family Trichechidae; genus Trichechus; species Trichechus manatus. The sequence goes on along the minus strand of NW_004444095.1, from coordinate 2,154,229 downwards.
AAAAAATACGAGAAATGAACAGGAATCTTTTTTTATGCTGTGGATTTGTACGGGTGGCTCAAATCGAGCTTCATTCCCAGAAAAACCTGGGGAATACATCTTGGGATAGAGTTGGTTAATAGGAAAGAGAGAAATTTGTAATCATTAAAACCATTATGGTCCACATATACTAGTAAAATTTTCCAAAGTAGCCATGCTAGTTAACAGATGTCTAGAGTTTAACGGCCACTTAGCAACAAAACTACAATATAGCAATCCTTGCTTTATTTCCCTATAATCCTTTTATATTTTTTAAATGGAATTCACATATGAGGACACTTCATGTGTTTAGAGGTCAGTACATGTCTTTTAAATGTAGGTGCAATTTACTCAGATTGCCGGATGTAGCAATTCAACATGGCTATGAATGCAATCTGTGTTGAGATGGGGGTCTATGGATATTTTCTGTGGCCTATGGCTCTTTTGACAATGCTGAAAGATGTGGTTAGCCTTCTTTTGTCCTTTCATATTGACTATTTGAAGAGCCATTAACTCTCTTCCCCTTAACTAGACTTATGTTTTATTCATATTTGGATCTTCCCAGCTGACTCTCATACATGGCTTGTGGTAGGAAGCATGGTGTCAGAAGGCACCATGAGTTAGGACTCCACAGATAGTGCTTTGAGTCTTGGGAATGATACCTACTTCATAGAGTAAGGCCCCCTCGAGGCCTAGACTCTGCACCCCTGTTAAGAACACCTCTGAGATTTTGCTTCCTGATCTATAAAGTGAAAATAATTGCTAGGGGTTTTGTGAGGATTAAGTATTGCGATAATACTTTTATAGTCAGGCCCCCTTATTATATGTTTTTTTGGTCTCAGGTAACACTTTTCACAGTTGTAACCTCACTTTTAGATATCAATGTTTTTTTCAGTGCCTTTATTACCTGGTATATGACAAGCCCTGAGAGGAAAAAATCTATTTTGCCAACAATTGTATTCCCAAGACCTAGCATGATGGCTTGCAAAGAACAGGGGCTCAGTAAATATTTGTTGATGAGGTAAATGAAGGGAACTATATTCCCTTACTCTTGCTCAGTTTTTCCCTGCTCCTTCACCTGAAAAAATAATGTATGGGATGAATGAATGGTCAAATCTTACAAGCAATTTTAAACTAGATAGAGAAAAGTTGCAAGTTGTTCATAGACTGAGAGATCTCGAGCCATGTCATTTAGTGAGGAAAGGATCTGAGGAGATTTAGCATGGAGAAAAGATGTGCTAGCTGTAGCCAAAAGTTGGAAGGGTTGTTATGCAGATAAGAATTTTTTTTTCTGAATAGCCCCAAGAGGTACACAAATCCAAAGCCTCTATACTGTAGCTACAGGGAGGCAGGCTTTTGACTCACTCCAATAGTCAGAACTTTCTGAAGAAGGAATTGGGTGCCTCAGTAAATACATTTTCTAGCACTTAAGATGTCTGAGTACAGACAAGATGATGGGAAGTTGGGAGCTGGGAGTTTGAGAAAGGGATTTATGAATCAGGTGGGTGATTAGCAGAGGTGACCTTTAAAGTCTCATCAGATTCTAAGAGTCTGTGATTCTGTAAGTCTCATTCTTCCAACAATAGAGAGGCAGGGCTGAAGGGGAGTCTGAGAAAAAAATGGTTGCAGATATCAGGAAGTCCTAAAAGAGAAGGAAGGAAGACAAACCAGAGGATAACTGTCTATTTCAGGTGTTTGCCTAGAGCAAGCCCTATCTAGTTAGAGAATCTTGGTTAGTCAGTTAAAAACCTTTAACAACGCCAACGCAAAACAAAACTAACCAAAAAAAGTTCTATTTGCCAACTCAACATTGTGTTATTTATATTTTTACAACAATTAAAAAAAAACAAGTTTTAGCATGTTCTAACCTACTTCTCTGCTGATCTTTTGCCACAATACCTCAGGGCATATCCATATAAAGGACATAAACTGATTTTTTAAACGATCTAAAGTATTTCTTAAAGAGTTTGTGACTCTTTTTGTTGAAGCATATGTCAAATATTTTAAATATTGCTAGCTAGAAGACCAACGGAGCCTTGATGGTGCAGTGGTTAAGAGCTCCACTGCTAACCAAAAGGTCAGCAGTTCGAATCCCCAGCTGCTCCTCGGAAGCCCTATGAGGCAGTTCTATTCTGTGCTACAGGGTCACTATGAGCTGGAATTGACTGGACGGCAATGGGTTTCGTTTGATTTTTAAGAAGACCAACAGGAGAATCAACAATAATGTTTATTAAATCCCTAGAGACTCTTGGAAGTCCCATGCATTTACTCTAAAACCTTAAGTAAGTTATCTACTATTCACCCATTCAATTCATACTTCATAAGTACCTACTATGTGTCACTTATTTTGTAAGACCCAGGGGGATACAGCATTGAACAAAACAAAGGGAGTTTTCAGTCTAGTGGTGAGAATGAGGATGCAGTTAAAGGGAGGTACAGATATCAAGCAACTGTTAATTTAACAACATAAGTGGTTCTGAAATTTGGAAGAAGCCAATTTGTCTAGGGCAATATTTCTCAACCCTGGCACTATTGACATTTTGGGCCAGATAATTATTAGTAATGGTGGCTATCCAGTGTATTATAGGATGATTAGCAGCATGCCTGGCCTCTACCCACTAGCTGCAGTTAGCACTAACCCCATCCCCAGTTGTGAGAGCCCCAAATATCCCAGATATTGCCAAGTGTTCCTCAGGGAGCAAAGCCATCCCCAGTTCAGATGTACTTGTCTAGAGGGAGATCTCTTTGAGGAGATGATATCTAAGGAAGCTAGTATGTGCTAGAAGTTGGTATTGATAAAGCAATGGAATATGGCTCCTGCCCTCAAAGTGGGAAAAAAAAAGTGTAACAAAGCAATACAATGTCATAGTGCTATGGAAACATAGATGAAAGTCTGCTAACACACAAGAGTGAGCTGCAATTCAGGCTTTTTAGGTCAAAATCCTGGTTCAGCCACCAGCTGGGTGACTTCCGGCAAGTGACTTGGCTTCTTCATGCCTCAGTTTTATCATCTGCAATATGGGACTGGGAAAGGCATACATTTTTTAATGTCTTCTCAAGCATTATGTGAGTAAAAGTAGGGGAAAAGACCTTAAAATTATGCCTGGTGCATAGTAAAGTTAGAAGAAGGAGAAGGAATCTGCAAATTTTGGTCTCTAGTGGGCCAAATAGTAGATATTTTAGGTTTTGTGGGCCAAAGGGTCTCTGTTGCAACTACTCAGTTCTGCTGTTGTAATGTGAAATTAGGCCATGGACAATACATAAATGAAAGTGTGTGGTTAGGTTCCAATAAAACTTTATTTACCAAAATAAAGTTTGTACAATAAAGTTTGCTGTAGTTTTCCGGCCCCTGATAAACATACATCATTGTCAACATTGAAAATTATCAAACTTTTTTATCTCAGAAAGTTTTAAAATTTGCTTTGGTAGTTCTGGCCCGTGAAATAAGTCAAAAAAAGAAACGAATATTGTACATATTGTGAAATAATTTAATTTTTTTATTTAAATAAGATGATTAATTACTGAGATAACCCAAGAGATTCAGTTTAAAAATCTGAGAAATAATAAAACAATATAGTGAGAAGAATGGATACAATACAAACTTATAGAATGCAATAGCTTTTCTTTATATAACAAATAAAAAATAACAACAAAAGTTGTCAAATAGATTCCGAATTATGGTGACCCTATGTGTGTCAGAGTCAAACTGTGCTCTATAGGGTTTTCAATGCTGTGACCCATTGGAAGTAGATCACCAGGCCTTTCTTCCAAGGTACCTCTGGGTGGGTTCCAATCAACTGCCAACCTTTTTGTTAGTAGTTGAGCACTTAACTTTTTGTGTCACCCAGGGACTCCCTTTATATAATAAGTATTTATAAATGCAAATGAATAAAATCCCTTTTACAATAATGACAATGTATAAATTAAGTAAAGATAAAGTCAACAAGAAAGTAATAGGTTCTGTAGAAGGAAAACTATAAAAATATACCAAAGAACATAAAACAAAAGCTGAGTAAATTGAAAGACATAATTTTTATAATCATAAAATACTCTTAAAATTAACATTCGAATTTAATGCGATTAAACGGAATTTAATGCATTTCTTATGCATTTGGTGTGCCTCAAAGTTCATATGGGAGAATATGATTTAAAGTTTATATAGCAAAAAATAATATAAATGTATGTAAGTTGCCAAGAGCTTTATAAAAAAAGAAGCACATTGTGGAGGTACTTGCCCTTCCAAATTTTAAGTAGTCTATGAATTATTATAATCAAAACCATGCTGTACTATGGGCCAGTGGACTAAAAAACTAGGAGTCCAGAGAAATGTCCTATTAAGACAGAGAAGATATTTCATTTCTGTGCAACTAGCCTATTTTTATTTAGTAAATGATGTTGTGTAACTATGTATTCAAATGGGAAAAAATAAAGCCCTGTACCTTAAACCATATACAAAAATAAATTCCAAGTAGCTTAAGGAGATGCCTATAAAGATAACATCATAAAAACGATAAAAGAAAAATGTAGGGCACTATAAACTTGTGATGGGAGAGGGATTTTTAGCAAGGCAAGAAACCTGGAAGATATAAAACAACACTGGCAGATTAAACTAACTAGAAATTTAAAACTTCCATATGGCAAAAGAAACCACAAAAATGTAAAAAAATATATATTGATGGACTTAGAGAAACTGTACAAAAAATGGACCAATGGGGGTTAAAGGAGCCCTGGTGGCACAGTGGTTAAGCACTTGGCTGCTAATCAAAAGGTCAGCTGTTCAAGCCCACCAATGGGAGTTAATAATACTAATATGAAAAGAGGCTATGAAAAGACAATGTCTTGGGTTGTTTTCTCTAGAGAAGCAAAACCAGTAAAGCATATAAATATATATATATAGAGATTTATATCAAGGAAATGGCTCACACGATTGTAAAGACTGGACTGTCCCAAGTCCGTGGGACAGGCTGGAAACTTCTCCTGATTCACATAGCCGCAGGGGCTGGTGAACCCATGGTCGGCCGGTCAGAGAGTAGGGCTCTTGCTCACAAGCTGCGAAGATTGATGAATCCCAAGATCAGCAGGCAAGACCACAGGAAAGCTGCTAGCTCAAGTCCCAAGAACTGGTGGTCACACGAACAGGAGCCAGCTGCAGGGTCCAGAGACAGCAAAAAGCCACGAACCTTGCCAGAAAGTCCACTTATAGCCAATGTAGGCCACACGCCCAAGGAAACTCCCTTTGAACTGATTGGCTACTCACAGCAGATTCCATCATGGGGGTGATCACATTATATCAGATCTCATCGTGGAAGTGATCACAACATCATACAACTGCCAAACCGCTGATAGTCATGGCCAAGCCAAGCTGACACACAATCTTAACCATCACAGACCTTTTCTCTATAAAGGATAAGCAAATGGCCTATAAGGATATGAAATAATATTAATCTCCACTAGTAATAAACTACACACAACTTTTAAGTTATACAAATATTATGTCTGTGTTTAGTTTACTTTAGCTGTCTTTTGATGGAACTATTTGCTACCAAGTAACATATTTTACTTTATAGCTACCAGAAATACATGTGATTCCAATCTGTGTTCTTTATTATGTTGTCAAAGAAATAACATCTTTTCAATTGTATACAGCTCCTTGGACATTAACAAAACGTGTTTGTTTGGCGGCAAAGTTTGATTTAAATAGTGTGTTGTGTGTCCAGTTTGTGCCATTTGCCCCTCTTTTCTCAGGAAATTGATTATGCTTAACTGAAAGCAGGAATAAAAAGAGCATCTGGTTCTGAAATTTTAAAAAAAATTGATTTGGGGGTTAAAAAGTTTGAAATTGCCTTTTATAAACAAGTAATTTTTCTTTTCTCCTTAGAGACTTGATATAAAATGGATTTTTAATTCATTGATAGCATATTGTGATTAAATTTCCCCATGAGCTTCATATTTCTGTTTTCATAGCAGAAACTGAACTCGGGTGCATTTACTGCCCTTCAGAGAACAATGCTCTGGAATAATTTTTACATACAAATGTATCTCTTTTTAAAACGTGTAAATCTTTGCACAAAGAAAGTTTCTCAAACTTCCTGGAGGTGGATGGAAGGGATGACTTTAAGAAACAAAGTGCAAAAAAGTCATACTTCCCAGCGATACAAATATGTGGAATGACCCTAAATGGCATTCCTACCCTTGTCTCTTCTTTTTTTTTCCCCACAAGTCTGGTTCTTGTCAATTATGAAAACTGACATTTGCAGTACGACCTTCTGTAAAGGAGATGCCAAATCAGAAATGATTGATTTTAGAAACACAGTGGATGTAAACATATATATCCCCTGTCTCCGAAGTGTGAAGGTTGCAAATCAAGGGGATAATCTTCAAAGTGTCTGAAATATTGATTTGTGACATAGTTTTTACAAAATGTTTCAGATTAGTTGTTTTATTTTGTGCAAGATCCTTTTTGCTTTGGGTCAGTTGGTGCTAAAACTTGAACCTCTTTATTTTTGAAGAAACCTTCATTTTTTGAAGAAATCTTATAGTGGTTTATCTAATTCTCTGTAGAGAGAGTCATTGCTAAAAAAGTTAGGAGGATTCTGGGAAAACCATCTCAACCAATTCTACTCATATGTTCCCTAATGTCACTAGCTGGTTTTATGTTTGTTTGCTTTGTTTTTATTCAGTGAAAGCCCGCCTCCCGCTACCGCTCTACCCTGGAAATTGCTCCAGCTCCACGTTTATAAAAGGTTCATTTTCAATTGCTATATTTATTTCAGAAGCAAAGAGATTAGATATTCAGTTTAGAGTTTCTCTTCAATATCAAGCTAATAACCTGCGTAAATAAGTCAAACTTTAGCAAAGCAGCCATCTAGCGTTCAAAAAAATCTTCCCAACACATATATCCTAAGAAGGAGTCCCTGAGTGGTGCAGAAGGTAATGCTGTGGACTGCTAACCCACCTACCCAAAGGTGCATTGGAACAAAGGTCTGGAGATCTACTTCGGAAAATTCAGCCATTGAAAACCCTATGGAGCATAAATTCTATTCTGCCACACGTGGAATCTCCATGAGCCAGAACTGACTCAATGGCAACTGGTTACTGGTTACCCCTAATGAATTCAAAACAAGATGATCAAATCAGGTGGATAAACTAGAATATAAGTTGTTGATTATCTCTTATTGGGGGTGTTTTATTGTCTATTAAGAAAAACAAAAATTAAATAATTCATATTAAACAGCCCTTCTGGCTAAGGGGATTGTTTAAGCTCAATGTTTAAAACTAATTATTTATTATTACTTATAGATTACACTCCTCCCCCCAAAATACCCACTGCCGTCGAGTCGATTCCGACTCATAGCCACCCCATGGGTTTCTGAGGCTGTAAATCTCTACAGAAGCAGATTGCCACGTCTTTCTCCTGCCGAGCTGCTGCTAGTTTCGAACTGCCGACTTTTCGGTTAGCAGTCAATCGCTTTAACCACTGCTCCACCAGGGCTCCTTTATAGATTAAAAGATGAAATAAAATGCAGAATCAGTTAGGTAGTCCATATTACATTAGGTCAAATGTATAAAATTTAATGGTGAATTAATTCGCCTGACATAAGTGCCCAGACAAATACGTTAAGGAAAGATGAATTGAAAAGGATAGAGAAGAATGTACGTGTCTTTAAAATACAGGCATATAAAATAAACTCCTATTTCTTCATTATGATACCAGGGTAATGCAAGGAAAAAAAAAAGTGCAGAATCCCAGATTTCACCTTTTAATTTAAAAAGTGATTTACCTCGAGGGGGGATTTTCTTTTTTGTGTTAGCTCAATTATTTTAGATCTTTCTAATTTAATGGTCAATTTACTTTCCTTTTTGAAATTTTTCTCAGGTAAGGAGAAAAAAAGAAGATTTTGTTGTGTAGCCTGACTATAACTAATTGTTGATTACTGACTCTTAAGATCTCTGAGAGGCAGAAAAAGGAGAACTGTACAATCCTACTGAACTTTTGAATCTCCAAATGAAGGGATACATTTTGCTGTGTAAAATGTTAAATAAGAACATAATGCATCATTACTAACCACAAACTTTTTTAGATGACTCAGTACTATACATTCAATCATTAAAAAAAAAATTAAAGGCCTTTACAGACTAAATAAGGAGTCCCTGGATGGTACAAATGGTTAAGCACTCGACTACTATTGAAAGGCTGGTGGTTCGGAACTATCCAGAGGTGCCTCAGAAGACAGGCCTGACAATCTGCTTCTGAAAAGTCACAGCCTTGAAAACCCTTTGAAACAGTTCTACTCTACACACATTGGGTCGCCATGAGTTGAAATCAACTCAAAGGCAAGTAACAACAACAACACATACTAAAGTGGCTACTTTGCATCATTTTTGTATAAAAGATTTGAAGACTGTTAATCCTAAATATAACATTTATTTTCTTCAAGTAAGATTCAACTTTGCTTCTAATAGCATGTGAATATTTTACAGAAAACTTGCAACATTGCTTATGGTAGGTACTTATTACACATTTGTTGAAACACTATGTGGATGGTGCTTCTAACCTAGACTCTTTCAATCTTACACTTTAGAATTAATCAGAGAACTCTAAAGAAACACCAGTATCAAAGCCCCAGCCCAGACTAATCAAATCTGAATTCTTCTGGTTGGGGCTTGGGCATCAATATTTTTTTAAAGCTCTTTAAGAGAGTCTAAGGTGCAGCGAACTGAGGATGCTTGAGGGGAGCTGAGATTTAGGGAGTTTGAGAAAATTGCCCGAGGCTACATAGGTAGTTTCTGTTAATGTTGACCCTAAATCCAACATTTCCTGTTTCCCTGTTCGATGATTCTCCAATATGTAGGGCTGCCTCCTAGCATCACCTTTTTTTTTTCTTTTAATATTGTTACACGAAACAAATCCAAAAGATAGAGGAGAGGAAACAGGAAATTAGGAATTATATTTAGGCACAAATATCAATAAGGCCATTTCCTCTAGAACTGCAATTCTTTTCTTGGTTTAACTCGTAAATACTTAGCTGTGAGATACAACTGAAGAAACACATGCACAAATTGTCAGATGATCCTGATATGCCAATTTATATTTCTTGTTATAGGCAATGTTTCTCAATTTCTTAAAATAGCTGTCCTCACACTGAGGTACGTGTGCCCCAGGGGTACATGAACACTCTCCAAGGGATATGTAAGCCCTGATGGTTTTTAAAGAAATTTATTTCTAAATCTTCAAGCTGTTAATCCTTTCTTTCCCGGCTTCCATTTAAGAAAGAAAGGTGTATCTTTCATCCATCTCAAATCTCACTATGGTGAATTTCAAAAGGTTCCATAGAAAAGGAGCACGAATGACTTTAATGACTGGGCGATACAGCTTTTCACAAGGAAAATGGTTCCTACCTGTTTGCTGTCTACCAAACCTAAAGAGAGGACCTGAGGAGTTGTCAGCTGATAGATCATTAAAAATAAGTTTTGATGATGGATCACCATTTACTTTTGGCATATGATGTAGAAAAACCTCAAAGAATTAAGTGACATTACTATCATAAAATTCATTCCGTTCTCTTCTACTCACTTATTTGAATAAGATTTATCAGCACTTACATCTCTATAAAAATGAAACATAGAAATGGAATTTGTATTCTTCTCTAAGTACCTAAATTGTTAAACACCCATCTGTCTCATCAAGAGATGCATTTTCAATAAAATTTTATTTGTATGTTTGTTATTTATCAAATTTTATAATAATGTATACCATTTTGGCCAATCATATGCTATTAATAATTATAATGCTAGCTTGTTCCAAAAAGTTTTTTTTTTTTAAAAGTTTACACTTACAGCCTACGGTAACAGAAAAAAAAGTATCTCTTTCTCTCTCTCTCTCTCTCTATATATATATACACATACAGTTATTGCACAAAACTGTGATAGATACCAATAAAATATTTCAAAAATAAACATAGTATCTTTCTATTTTAAAATATATATATTCTATATAGGAATTGACGCAATGGCAACGGGTTAGGTTTATATTATATACATTTACAATGGACCTCAAATTATATCCTTTGTGATCATTTAAACTAAGAATGAAAAATTTTAGATACATATTTAAAAATATGCAAGGAGGTATTGAGCTTTTAAAAATCCTTCCTTTGGGGTTAGATAAGCAAGAAAGTTTGGAGGTCCCTGATCCCTGTCAGTAAGAGAAGGTATTTGTTGAGAGCTCCTGGAAAGTTTCTGCAGTATAGCTTGCTACTTAAAAGATAATAGTAACTATTTTTAAGAATGCTTCAGATGAAATCGTTCATATGCATTCATTTTAAAAGGATATTTAAAGATTTCTAATTTGGGAAACTGACATAATCCATGGATATAAATAAAGGCTTTAGTTTTCAAATATATGAGGTAAGCTATTAAAATGGAAAAAATTAAATTGCAATAATTTACGTCAAAAACCAGTGTCACCTCCATCTTGTTAGTAAGAATATATTTTAGACACAATCCTCAATAATAAATATAATTTATACGGTTTATGTATATATAGATGTATTAATAAGTCCGAGTACAGTCCTAATCCAAAATAATAATTAATGAAGGAAAGATAATTATAATTTTGAAAATTAACTATATGTTAAATGTTTGACCTCAATGGGTGCATCAAAGAATATGAGCTTTCTCTTATCCAAACAAGCTTCATCTTTGATCCAAACGTTTACTCAACTGATTAATCTCCACTGGTTTATTTTCCTCAAAACATCTAATTTAGGTGGGTACTGAGTAAACTAAAAAATCGCACTAGAGAACTTTTAACCACCCAAGACCTAAAAGCCTCACTTGTCCACAAGGTGGTATTTATTGAATGTTCAGGCTACTAATAACATCTTGGGTAAATTGGCAAGGTTAATGAGAAATAAGAAAATGTGGTTCTTGGAGATGGTACGGTATGAGGAAAAGAACTGTGCTTTGAAATTAGACTGCCTTGGATTCAGACTTTGTCTTTACGTTTTAGGTAAGTTGTCCAGAGACTCTATACTCTCTTTCTTCTTCTGCAAATCGTTCATCTTTTTTCTCAATACTTGTGAAGATTCAAAGAGACATGAATATTTAGATAAAGAATAGGGACTTGGTAAACGTTAATTCCCTTACTTTCCTCAATTAGACGTGTAAGATTAACATGTGGAAGAATGCCATATAAAAGATTGAACAAATTAGCTGAGAAAGAATGTTGTTGTTAGGTGCCGTCCAGTCAGTTCCCATTCATAGCGACACTATGTATAACAGAATGAAACACTGCCACATCCTGCGCCATCCTCACAATTGTTGTTATGCTTGAGCTTATTGTTGCAGTCATTGTGTCAATCCATCTAGTTAGGAGTCTTCCTCTTTTTCACTGACCCTCTACTATATGATGCCCTTCTCCAGGGACTGGTCCCTCTTGATAACATGTCCAAAGTACGTGAGACGAAGTCTCCCAATCCTCGCTTCTAAGGAGCATTCTGGCTGTACTTCTTCCAAGACAGATTTGTTCATTCTTCTGGCAGTTTATGATATATTCAGTATTATTCACCAACACCATAATTAAAAGGCATCAATTCTTCTTCAGTCTTCGTATTCATTGTCCAGCTTTCACATGCGTGTAAAGCGATTGAAAACACTATGGCTTGGGTTAGGCACACCTTAGTCCTTAAAGTGACATCTTTGCTTTGTAACACTTTAAAGAGATCTTTTGCAGCAGATTTGCCCAATGTAATGCGTCATTTTATTTCTTGACTGCTCCTTCCACGGGCGTTAATTGTGGATCCAATGTGAGACAAAATAGCTAAAGATAATTTAAAGGCAAACCACCTACTACATTGTTTAAAATATTAGAAATGGCTAACTTTCATCTAATATTATAATCAAATAACAGTCAAAGTAAAATAAATGCCTTTTTTTCCTATTCATTTACTCATTTTATCTTTGCCTCGTTGATTCAATGGCTTGATATTGAGAATGTATAATGTACCAGACATAGGTGTTGAGTATATTGAAAAGAGTATAACTGAAAATATATGTATATATTTAATTTCACCATTGAGTTGTCACAATTTATGCCATTTGACATAGATGATAGATAAATAGACAGACAGACAGATAGATAGATAGATGGATGTATAAATGGAGAGCCTGGCACTTTGGGCTATAATCTGTATCCTGGTTTATTTTATAGAGATGTGGTGTGTGTGTGGATTTTATATGAATATACATTCTCCCAATGACCTTGTATATTGATGTAGAGTTTTACCAGCACCATAGGAATACTCTCATATCAACTTCTCTTTTTGAAATTTGTTAATAATTCACTATATAAATAACACTATAAACTGCCATGTGGCTTGAGAACGTCTTAGGCTTCTATTACACATAATGAGGCTATAAAGGATTTCCAGAGTAAATACACACACATAATGCACTGGGCATATAAAATTATACATCAAATAAAATTTTGTGTTAAAGTGAAAGAGCAGCTTCTATGGTGATCCATAGTCTTAAGACTTTCTTATTTGGATTCATGGAAATGATGTGAAATATGTTTGCTGAAGTAGAATTATTAGCATTGTAGTGCTCTAAGAGTGGAAGAGAGCTGGAGGGAAAGAAGAACAAAAGAAAGAGCATCATGGACAAAGCTTTGCTGGAAGCCAAGCCGCCAGTTTATATTTCAAAGCTGACAGGTTTCCACTTTCTGGTTTGCTGTCATTAAAGCTTTCCCCTGCACCTTGCCGGTGGCTAGGCTATTTTCAAAGATTTAAATGCTAAACTGGAAATTAAATGCAACTTAATTCTCAATTTAAATTTCCATTATTTTTGGAAAGGAAAAGATTAAAAGAATTGTGTAATTGCAATTTTGGTGTAAGAAGTAATTCTGGGAAAGGTGGAATGTATTTCAAGCCAGGGAGGAAATTTATCTTATTGAAGGAGAGAGGATTCTAAGCTATGATTATTTTCAAATTGGTCTCGACATATATTTCCACATGGAAAATATGCTATAGCTTTAGTAATTTCCTTGCCATTTTACTGTCTCCTTTTCTGTTATTACATAAATTCTGAATTCCTTATGCCATTTTTGATCTGCCTCTTATTGTATTAGCTCTTCTAAAGCTATCAAGAAATAATAAGGTACACAATATTCCACAGATGTCACAGTAATTATTTTTAGGTTTAAATATTAAACTATTGACCCTTTAAAGTCAGTAGTATTCCAAGGTTGTTTATAAAAATAAAACTATACTTGGATAATAGTAAGTTTAATAATAAGTTTTTAAATTTGGTTTATAAATACCAACTCCAAAAGATAGGATTGTCTGTTTTCAAGTTAATTATCTTAGCAGGATGAGTAAGAGGCAAGGCTGCATTCAATCAAAATGTCCATGGAAGCACTGCTGCAATTTTTATGTGTCCTAATTGCACAACTCTTAATGTCTACACTGAAAATGGTATATAGATAAGGAAGAGCTAATTCTTGTTGTATAGAAACAATTCCAGGCCAATTTTTCCTCCTAGTTAACAAAATGTATGCCTGTCACATGCAAGACACATTTCCCTGAATTGACCTATACATCATTGACTACAGCCTACATCATCAAATGGTCCTCTTCTCTCTCAAAAAGGCATAATGTATATGAGACTTATATTGTTGGCCTAACCTTGAATATTCCCTAATTCATGGAAGATTAACCCATTTGCAAAGAGCTGTACTGTGAAGTGGCAGATTCTGGAGTCAACTTAAAAAAATTTAACAAAGATTTTATTTGGGAGCAAAACAAATTACTCCAGCAAGGAAGCACTGCACTCAAGAGGAGAGATACTAAGGACTTTGATTCCAGGAAGATAGTAATCTCGTGTAAGAGGCTTTGAGGAAGTTAGTTAGGAAAAAAGGAATAGATTCTGGAAAGCTGTCATTTAAACAAAGGTGGGTCTTTTCCAAGCACGGACAAGTTTATGATTGTCCTTTCTTTTGTTTGTAATGGGTGCAAGTGTTCTTGGCTTTACTAGATGGAGCCTCAAGAGAATGTGGGTTTGGAAAATACCAGTTACATAAGGTTCTTAGATGGAAGCACCTGGTCTAAACTGGTTATGGTTGTGTCTGGTTGATAGTGCTTTAGCTATCATGAATAACAAGAGACTCATGACTTATTGCATACATTGTGGTGATGGAGAACCATTATCCTGAGACTTGTCCTTCAGAAGTCTCAATCACACTTGAACAGATTCAGAACTATTTCTTGAGAAAGGCCTAGCTTGGTCTTAAGTTAGCCTCACAGCCTACTTCTCTGGGCACTGACACATTTTCCTAACAACGTGCTAGTGCTAATAACCACCCACTCATCAATTAGAGCTCTCCTGGCTTTCATCATAAAGTAGAGCTTCCAATTGTCTGCTATCCTACTCCTATCAAAAACCTAGCTGGAAGTGATATTTAAGGATGATGCTATAACCAGAAGATCACCTCTAAGGCACTGCTGACCTTACAGTTTTGTGATTCTGTAACTCCAAGGCCTGCTATTCTTTTTTTTTTCCCTTTGGAAAGTCTAGGATCTTTCCTTATACCAGAAAGTCATGTGCCTGGGTCACATTACCTTGCCTTCCCTATGATAATATACCCTGAGTTCTGTTTTGATATTAACTACTCTGAATCAATCAAATCAAATGTGAATCAAAAAATCATTAAAAATCACTTGTTATATTGGAGGTATATTTCTCAATAATCCAGTCACTTTGGGTTAGTCAATATTATCAAGGTATGTTCCCACGGGGCAGGTTCCTTTCAGAATTTAACACCAGGATAAACGTTTATTTCTTTTAAAGGATGAGGTTTATGTCTTACTGTCATATTTCCTCCTAAGACACAGAAATGGAAGTGGCCATCTCTCATTGACTTAAACTCTGAATCTTGCATAGTGTAATAGGTTTAAAAAATCTGAATATCTTCTGGCTGAGTTATATTAACTTTAACAAGCTGAAATTCCCTTTGATTCATAGGGCATTTGGGGCCCAAAACACTTAACCTGGTCTTTGCTTCTACTACCAAATGAATACAAACAATTTATCCAAAAGAAAATTCTCATATCTAGGAGGACATTTCTGCTTTACTTGCTTTTTCCTCCATCACCATTCCTAACATTATATAAAGAACTTTTAAAAAGCTCTTCTACAATTGTTAGTCTCTGGTTTGTACAGTAGCACAAATGAATACAGTTCAAAACATTTTATGGATGATGTCCAGCACATCTTGGCACCATACAAGATGAGTCTATTCAGAATTATATTTTAGAGTTCAGACAGTGAGAGAGCAAGAAATAGAAATTGCATTTGTATTAGGTCTTCATTGGCAGAGAGGGTTAACGGGATATGTAGTCATTAGATCAAAAAGGAAAGCATCTTATTTTAACTTCAACAATAGTTGTCATCATTAATATATTTCACACCACTATATCTGTTGTGGAGCCCTGGTGGCATAGTGGATAACAGCTCAGCTGCTAACCAAAAGATCAGCAGTTCAAATCTACCAGCCGATCCTTGGAAACCCTATGGGGCAGTTCTAGTCTATCCTATAGGGTCACTACGAGTCAGAATCGACTTGAGGGCAACAGGTTTGGTTTTGGTTTTATAACTGTTGTACATCAAAAATTATTTATTAGCATTAATTGTAAAAATGGTCTTGAGACTTGTCTTATCTAGTGCTGCTATAACAGAAATACCACAAGTGGATGGCTTTAACAAAGTGATTTTTTTTCTCTCACAATCTAGTAGGCTAGAAGTCCAAATTCAGGGCGTCAGCTCCAGGGGAAGGCTTTCAGTCTCTGTTGGTTCTGGAGGAAGGTCCTTCTCATCAATCATCCCCTGGACTAGGAGCTTCTCAGCGCAGGAACCCCAGGTCCAAAGGGCACGCTCTGCTCCTGGCACTGCTTCTTGGTGGTATGAGGTTCCCAGCTATCTGCTCCCTTCCCTTTCCTTTTATCTCTTATAACATAAAAAGGGAAACTCCCTTTACATTGGATCAGGGATGTGACCTGAGCAAGGGTGTTACATCCCACCCTAATCCTCTTTAACATAATCTAATCTTGCCTCATTAACCACAGGCAGAGATTAGGATTTATAACAAATAGGAAAATTAGATCAATCACAAAATGGAGGACAACCATACAGTACTGGGAATCATGGCCTAACAAAGTTGACACATATTTTTGGGGGACACAATTCAATCCATGACAGGACTTACGGTTCAAAGAGTATTCTCCACATGCCTACTAGATATCTTGACTTAGATATCCTAAATATCCCATCAATCCAAAGTATCTCAATCCTTTCCAACATACCTGATTTTTTCTTCTTCCTGTATTTCTTATATTAGCTGATGAATTCATCATCCTCCCATTCACCCAAGTTAAAAATAAACAAACTTTCAGTCATCATAGACTCCTATCCATTCTTCTCCTTTCTCTCTCAAATCTGTACACAAGTCCTATCAGTAAAATCTCTGAAGGCATTTATAATCTGGATCTCATTTACGTTTTCAGTACTCTCCATCATTTTACTACTTCACATCATTTCATTTTCATTCATACCACTATCATTCATCCCACAAATATTTATTCAGCTCCCTCCTTGATCATTATCATTATTAATTATAACTAGATACTAGAGATAAAGTGAATATGACAGACATGATCCCAGCACGGGAGTCTGACTTTACACAAGTAATCAACTATGATGAATCTCTTCAGGCAAGCATGTGAGAGAGAAATGGGAACAATTGGATACAAGGTTAGAAATCTAAATTAGTTCTCTGGGGCAGAGAAAGCTTCTCTGAAGAAGAGATATTTAAACAGAGAATTGAAGGTGGGTAATAATTGACCACACAAAAACACTGAGAAAGAATTACCATGCAGAGGATGTACCACATGGAAAGGTCTAGGAGTAAGAATGCCACACATTAAAGAAACCAAAGATATTTACTGTGACAGCAGAGTAGGTTTAGAAGGAAGAGGGTCAAGAAACCAAGTTCAAGTGGGAGTAAGGCCAGATTCTGGAGGGTGTTGTGTGTCCTTTTGGAAGTCATTAATAGGTGTTTATCAGGGAAGAATCATAGAGTTGTTGTTTAGAGAAACTTTTTTTGCTGAAGTGTAGAGAATGAGTCAAAGAGAAGCAAGACTGGAAGGGAATAAAAGAGACTATTATTATAATCTTGGCAAGAAGTGGTACTGGTAACTGGACTAAATCAAAGCTAAGAAGTTTCCTGAATACAATCAAACAATTCGAGGGACTGAGTAACATGGGCAGGGGTCTGGGGACCATAGTTTCAGGGGACATCTAGGTCAAATGGCATAAAAGTTTATTAAGAAAGTGTTCTGCATCCTACTTCGGTGAGTGGCATCTGGGATCTTAAAAGCTTGCAAGCAGCCATCTAAGATGCATCGATTGGTCCCAACCACCTGGAGTAAAGGAGAATTAAGAACGCCAACGACACAAGGAAAGCAGTAGCCCAAGAGACAGAAAGGGTCACATAAACCAGAGACTTCATCAGCCTGAGAACAGAAGAACTAGATGGTGCCTGGCTACCACGAATGACCACCCTGACAGGGAACACAACAGAGAGTCCCAGGTGGAGCAAGACAAAGGTGGGGTGCAGAACTCAAATTCTAGTAAGAATACCAGACTTAATGGTCTGAATGAGACTGAAGCAACACCAGAAAGCATGGCCCCTGGATTCTCTATCAGCCCAGAACTAAAACAATTTCCAAGGCCAACTCTTCAGACAGGGATTGGACTGGACTTTGAAACATAAAGTGATACTCGTGAGGAGTGTGCCTCTTAGCTCAAGTAGATGCAAGAGACTAAACAGGAAGCTTCTGTCCGGAGGTGATATGAGAAGGCAGAGAGAGTTAGGAGCTGGTCGAATGGACATGGGAAATCGGGTGGAAAGGAGGAGTGTGCTGTCACAGTATAGGGAGAGCAATTAGGGTCACATAAGAATGTATATACATTTTTATATGAGAGACTAACTTGAAATGTAAAGTTTCACTTAAACTACAACAAAAAACAAAAAAAAAGAAATGAAAAAATTAATTAAAAAATAAAAAAAAGAAATGATGCTGGCCTTGACTAAGATGATGACAGAGAGAGTGCAAAGAAATGGCCAAATTGGAGGAAAATGCACGAGGTAGAATTGTCAGGTTTTGGTATTACATTGAGTGGATGTGGAGTAGAGACTCAGGGAATGAGCATGTGTGATACCAATTTTCTGACTTCAGTCACGTAGGGAAATGATCCTGTCATTTATTAATACGGGAAAACGGGTACTCAATAAGTTATGTGCTGGATGAAATAATGAAAGTAAATGCAAATAAAGGGGGAGAAAGAGATTTAGAGAGATAGAGGGTAAGTTTGTTTTGGATGTGTTCATTTTGAGACATCTGTGAAACTTCTAAGTGAGAGGCTCAGTAGGCAGTCACAGAAATGAATGTGGATGTCAGGAAGAGAGGTAGCCACGATGAGCTAAATGTTACACCCTAAGCATGTCATACAGTTTCATATCAGTGCACTTGTGACAAGCATTTGACTATTTCTTTCATCATCCACCTCCCTTTTTATACTCAGCTAAAACGTCACCTACAATAATTCTTCCCTGAATTCACCATCCCCGACTTTGCTTGTATGATTAACGTATTTATTCTCCATGCTCCAGTAATACTTGATTTATTAACCTAATGGCTAGTTGCTGGAGTGGTACAATTGTATGATTGATATGTAAACATCTCCCCAACCAGATTAGGAGCACCTCAAGGAAAAAAAAATTTTTTTATCTTTCATGTTCATGCTTATCACCATATCTGGACCACCGTGGGTCTATCTTTCTAAGATAAATGTATTCATTAATATATTGAGTACACGTATATTTCAAGCAAAGGTCTGTACACTGTATGCCAGATAAAATAGGTCCCTGATCTTATAAAGCTCAGATTTTAGTAGCAGAACTAAGAGACAAACTGAATGAGGAAAATGTCAGAAAATTGGAAATGATATGCGAAGTATTAAGAGTTTGAAAGGCTTGGAAATTGCTCTAAGTTCTCACTAAAGGGATAATTTTTAAGAGTATCTGATTGCTAAGAAGGTGCCAGCCAAGTGACAGTCTGGAGCAAAGCATTTCAGGTACAGGGGACAGCTGGTACCAAGGCCCTAGGAAAAGAAGTAGCTTTGTATGTTGAGGTAGGATCAAGAGAACCAGGGTGCCTGTTAGATTGTTAGGGAGAGGATGAATTGTTTAGTCACCTCATCTTTGAAGCACATCGTCTGATAACTCACTTGAGTTTATTCTTAGCCTAATACTAAGATGCAATGTTTGAGGTAAATGTCTTAATTAAAATGGGACTCCCTCCATGGAAATTTCAAAGCATCACAATGATTTACCAAATAGAGGTATTTGTTTATTTTTACGCAAATAACACATACCTTCTGCTTTTGTTGGCAAGCCATGCCCTCCCCCCTGGGAGGTGTCTTCATAACAGTGATATGCTTATTTTTTTACAGCAACATGTGTAAGAGGATTGATATGGTGGCACTTGTGAGGGTGCCTCATGTGGGGAGGGCACAGCTGGCAAACAAACACAAAAGGTGTGCATTATTTGCATAAAATGCAAATAGCTATCCAATGGGAGCACAAGATTTGAATCATGAAATGAATTTTAAGTGTGGCATATGGGGGCTGTGCATGTGGTCATTAAAAAGAAGCCAAAAAACCCATTGCCGTAGAGTCAATTCCTATTCATAGCATGTGGTCATAGAAACCTCAAATTCAGAAGTACCTGAGAGTAAACTTTAAGGAATATTTAAAGGCTAGAAGATAGCCTAGGATTCATGAAGATAGATTTGCTTGAGGTGATAGGTTTAAGCATATGTCTTCTTGAGCTGATATGAGTTTAAGTTTATATTGGCCAATTTTATTCGCTTGTTTATTTGTTTCCAACCTGTCTTTTCTTAGGGCCAAATGCTCCCCTAGAGAATAAGCATTCCAAGTATGTTAGTTGCTATATTTTTATGTAACCTTCAACTCCTCATACTAAATTGCCTCCAGAATAGAAAATAAATCTTTACAAACTTTCAAAAGAGGCTCTCCATATATTCCCTTTAAAAGTACCAGGCAGACATATTTCTAGGTTTCTAACATATTGCATGTTGCCAAGAAGTATATTCAAACCTTCACAAGTTATTCATGTAAGCATGCACCCAAACCAGAGTGCTTCTGCTTTTGTTGCTCCTTGGAATTGGAAGCTAAGCTCTTTCCAGGGGGAAGAAAAATCTATGGAAGGGGAAAAGTAATTTTACTTTTAAAATAAAATGCATGTGATCAATACTTTTATTTTGTTTTTAAATTTACCTTGGCTTCAAAAGGTACCATTGCTTTAGAGCAAAGGTCAGCAAAATTATTCTGTAAAGGTCTAAACCCCCATCCCCGCAAAAAAAAACAAAAAACAAAACCCATTGCCACTGAGTCAATTCCGACTCATAGTGACCCTATAGGACAGAGAAGAACTGCCCCATAGGGTTTCCAAGGATGTAAATCTTTATGGGAGCAGGCTGCCACATCTTTCTCCGTTGGAGTGGCTGGTGGGTTTGAACAGCCGACCTTTCGGTTAGCAGCTTAGCACTTAACCACTACTCCACCAGGGCTCTTTGTAATGGGCCAGATAGTAAATATTTTAGGCTTTACAGGCCATACAGTCTCATAAATGCGGGTGTGTGGCTGTGTTCCAATAAAACTTTATTTACAAAAAACAGTCAGTGGGCCAGATTGGTAGTTTTCTGACCCCTGCTTTAGAACTAACTGTTTGTCTTCAGGAGTCATCTGTTTTGGGAAGCTTGTAATTAGTGAATCTAACACCTTAAAGATTTGTACTTTCCTTTTTCTCCCTCCTTTTCTGGCTATGAGAGAGAAGGGCCAGAAATGTAGTTAATGATAAGGTCCAATCAGTATAATTACACTGGTTGAGAACACAGTTGGAAGCCTGTTGGCCAGTCTAGTTTCTTCTCTGACAACTTCATTTCCACAGAATAAATTCATGTGTTTGTAATGCTTTCTTTCTGGCAGGGGAATTATAATGATGATGGGTCACCTTTTGTTTATGACCTTGATGTGCTTAATCAACTCACTCACCAATTTTCTAATTTGTATAAAGTAGGATCTTTTATCTAAATGTAGACTCTAACAATCTTTCCTCTTGTCTGCTTTTTCTGCAAAAATTAACAATGAGCTTCTATAGCTTTGTGCCATCTGTTTTTATTTCTATTCACCTTGAAAATGTGAATTCAAAGCAGTGCTTTAATATGTGTATTACTTTATTGATACACGGTATCTTATGGTCCTTAAAAAAATAGAACAATTTAGTGTAGCAATGGGTTGACCATACATTAACCAAGTAACAGGAGAAGGAGATAACTCTTCAGTCTTCCTTTTAAAAACTCGATTTCCTAAAGCATACATATAAACTTTCAGAAAAGTAGTAAAAGGAAAAATGTCCTTCTAGTTAAAATATTTTAATGGATTAGTCCAGTATATTGAATGGTTTTGTAGGAAACATCAGAAATATGCAGGAAGAAAATTATCTGCTTAATAACTGTTGCTTTACTGAAAATACCTCTAATTTTTCATTAATATCTTGATGTTTATTTCATGTGTGAATGTGGTCTGCTTCTCCTGGGATAGTGCTGTGCTCATTAGGAGTGTCTTTTGTCTCCTGTGACCTCTTTTCTATGTCAAGAGGTCTTAAGAATAGTGTACCCTAAGAAGCCACAAGCTGCTAAAAATGTGAAAGTATCCAATTATATATATGTATATGTATAATTAGATACTTATATATAATATATACATGCATACACACCCAACTATCAGATGTCTCATCCTAAAAAATAATTTGGATCAGAATTGAGAAAAAAAATCTTCTAAGACATTTAATGTCCTTAAAAGAAAATCGTATACTCTAATAAATACTTCTCCAGATTATTCAGACCATTCTGACACCTCCAAATTATAGTGTATTCAAGATACCATGTGATCTTTATTTTGATCTGCAGAGTTGCAATTATCATGCAAAACCTTCAAGTCTGATCTCATTTCTCAATACAAATTCATTAAAACTATTCAATTCAATTCAATTTCATAAAACATTTTTGAATGGCCACTATTGATGAGCAAGGTTGTAAGGAATTAGCCCCAAGAACAGAAAATTGAATAACTTACGGTCTCTCCCCATAATGAGCTCCCATATGACAAAAACACAACCTACTATAGATTATAAATCCAAAGTGGAATTACTACATAGTAGAGGATGAAGGGGGTGTGGTGGAAGCACAGGGGACAGATATGATTATGATTGTGAGAATTGGAAAGACTTTACAGAATCAGTAACATATAGTTCTCCATGAAAAATGAACAGGATTCACTGGTTTGAGGAGAGAGAAGGCATTACAGGCAAATATAGATTAATATTCCATGGCATATTCAGGAATTGGTACATTTTTTAAAAGTATAATATTTAAGATATTCTTCTACTTAAAATCATATTTCTATATAGTATGGATCATAAATATTTATAACCAAATGGCTTATAAAATCTGAATGAAGTCCATCATATGACCTGTAATTTGTATCCATGGTCTTTTTTTCTCATATCATTATGGACAATGATCTGAGAAATTTAAATTAAAAAAAAAAAAAAGCTTCTCCAAATTAGTAAAGATTGTTGAGTGTAGAATGAATAAAGTCTACCAATAACTCAGGGAAATTCACCTCTTATTGTATATTGTCTTATCTCTAAAACCATGCAATTACCTGAAATGAAAAGCCAATCGTATGTTTGATAACCTCCTGAGTTAAGGCTTAAAGCACTGGTAATCTTTTGAGCTTTCATTTTCTCCTTCTGTTTTACAAATCCCAACTATATTTCTTTACATTAATCATGGACATGTTGGATTGATTAAGTTATTCTCTATCTTAAGGAGGAAGAATGATTTTATGGCATTAAGAGGAATTTGATTTTCTTCTCTAATTACCTACTTTTAATTTCGGTGTCATATTGATAAGATATCACACTTAAATCATATCACAGAGATTTTTCATATTATTACTAGAAACTTATCAAATGCATAGATAATAAATTTTAAAATATAAAACTGACATCTTAAATATAGGTCTATGTACATGTATTAAAACAAAAATGTATGCACTTACTGATCCATATATGCAAACTATCATTATAAAGTGTCTTTTGCTTTTCTATAACTGCAACAAGCAGAGAAAATTCTTAGTGGATTTCACTGAAACTCACTATTAGTTCAATAAAGTGTGAATAAGTATGTGACTAAATGATTATTTTAAATCCTGCCGCTAGTATAAGGCAAGGGCAAAGACAATAAAAATAAAATTAGAAACGAAATCACTAAAAGATAAGGATTAATAAGTACAAAATAAAGGCAATGCTATATTTTTCTTTGCTGAGAAGATATTAGTGCTCAGGAAGAAAAAATGGCCTGATGATACCTTGAGGTGGGGGAAAAAAAGAACCATTATTGTGCATTTTTTCTCCTCAAAACTTTGCATCTCTGAGTATGCTTTTCCATGTCACCTAAATTAGCAAACGTTTAGTTATACTTATGTTAGTATATAAAGCATCACATATATTAAGTATTTGCAAAGACCCTATGATAACTAATCAAATTAAAATATATTACATATTAGCCGGGCAATATAAAATGTACATTAATTTTGGAAAAAGTAGATCAAGATTTCCAGTGCTTTTTATTTTAATGTATTTATTCATTCATTTATCAAATAGGCTTTAATCGTTTGCCAGTAAGACTAGTTATCTATAGGTAGATATCACTATTCAATCTTGTATCCATCTTATTCCACAGGCTACCAAGTGTAATAGAGTTTGAGGGAGTATATTAGTTAGGGTGCAGTCAGGAAAACGCACCTGCTCTAGTTCAATACAGTGGTTCTCAACCAGAGGCATCCCCTCTCCCCTCCCCGGAGACATTTAGCAATGTCTGGAGACGTGTTTGATTGTCACAACTGGGTGGGAGAATGATATTGGCATTTAGTTGGCAGAGGCCAAGGATGCTGCTAAACATACTACAAGGCACAGCGCAGCCTCCCACAACAAATAATTATCCAGCCCAAAATATCAATAATGCTGAGGTTGAGGAACTCGGATCTAATAGAAAAAATCTAATATGAGGGACTAGTTATAGAACTGTTGAGACAGCTAAAAAGTCAAGCAAGGGATAGAGAGGCAGCCCAGAGAATAGCAAACATGGGAAGATGCTCCAGGGTTTTAGGAACAAAGGGAGGAGGCAATATTACCAGGGACCAAGAGCCAGAACTACTAAGATAGAGCTTTCCAGGATAGAGGTTTCTGGTTAAATGTTGGGACCAAGGAGGGAATGCCTTCAAACTGGGTGTTGGAACCATAGAGGAAGTGTAACCCCTGCAGGAGATGTGACCTAAAGCCATGATAAATAGCGAAAAATACCCTGATTTCTCTCTCCCTCTTATCCTCCAATCTTCATCAGCGTTTCCCTTTGTCCATACCCAATAGGAAGTCAATTGGCAAGGGATTTTGGGAAATGTAGGTTGCAGGGTATCTGAAATGAATGGATACAAGGTCATACAGGAAAATTCCCAGCACAAGAAGTAAGGAGCATGGAAATTTCTGACCTTGTTCTTTCAATATTCATGGTGTTCTCATACCCTTATTTTTCCTCTTCAAGAAAAAAGAAAATATGTCAAAAGTAACAGGTGTGGTTGTTACAGTATGCATGTGGATGGGTACAGCCCATTATCAATTCTCAGATGGAAACTAGGAAAAAGAGAAGGTACTTACTTGGTAAAGGAGAGGTTGTGGTGAAATCATTTGAAAAGAAAATTAATCAATTATCTATACATAATAAAATTAAATCCTTTGGTTAAGAATATTTTTCTTGTTATTTTTCCAATATTGAGAAAATAAAATGTGCATTTTTCTTTCCTGTCATTATTTTGATGTCAAAAATAAAGAATGTCCACATTCTAAGGAAAAAGAGGATGAGTGGAAATCCAATAAAACAATAAAAGAGACCAGTGTTACTACACTCTTACCTCAACTAAAACAAAAATGACACCCATCTCTTCTCCAAATAGAAATTAGGTAACTGAATTAGTGGATCTCTTCCATGGTAGCTCTAGAGAAGGGGCAGATGGCATGGGATCATAGGCAGATGGACCCATGGCGAGGCCACATTTACAGTTATTGTTAAAACTTTCCAGTATCACCCAAACCTCCTACAGCATTTCATTTTCAAATGTTCAGTATGTTCTGGGTTCACTGGCATCACCTTATGTATGGATGCATAGACACCTCCTGTTAAGAAATTATACTTTTTCAGTTCTAGATGTTTGACTTAACCAAAGTGATTAAAGCAAACTTGATTAAGGCAAAATTATAATACATGAACCATGGTTAAGACTGTAAGCCTATATGCATCATCAGGTAGAAAACAGAGTCTATGTCATATCTCAGTGCCAATGTCTTGCAAATGTCACTGGCAAGAGTGAGAATGGTTCAGAGAAAATTTTCACAACTAATGGTTAAACAATGCCAAGTGCTAATCCTGTTACTAATAGGTCGGTGTTCATTTTTAAGAATAATGGTTGATACTTAAACAGAGTATCCTGGGGAATTCAGGAGTTCCGTTAGCATACGTCCAAACTTGTTAACAGATGTAAGATAATCCAGGATGAACAAGAAATATTTACCAAATAAACCAGTTTGCCTCATGAAGCCATGAAACCCATGCACTCAGGGTGTTAAGGAGTCAAGATTGAAGTGATGTCAATTAAGTGATGAATCTAAAAAAATTACCGCTTTATTGCGTTGCCTTAGTTCTCAGAGGAAGCTTTTTGTTGGAAGACTATGAGAATGCTTTGTTCTTCAGAACCTCAAGGGACAAATCCATAATGCAAATTATGTGTGGTGATGAGCAATAGGTATAATGCAAGCTCATATAGATCAATTAACTGCCCTTGTCTAGGCAGTACTTTCTAAACAAGGCCTTAAAATCATTAACTGTGATGGAGTCCATCCATACTCTGTTTTTGGCACTTCTATGTCACCCTCAAGCACTTGGCTATCTTACTGCCCTGATAGAGTGTCATGGTTTGAATTATGTCCCCCAGGAAATGTGCGTATCAATTTGGCTAGGCCATGATTCCTGGTACTGTGTGATTTTCCTGTATGTTGTAAACCTGCCTCTATGATGTTAATGAGGGAGGATGGGTGGCAGTTGTGTTAGTAAAGCAGGACCGGATCTACAAGACTGGATTGTGTCCTGAGGCAATCTCTTGAGATATAAAAGACAGAGGTGAGCAGAGAGACAGGGGGACCTCATACCATTAAGAAAGCAGTGCTGGGAGCAGAGCACGTCCTTTGGACCGGGGTCCCTGCGCAGAGAAGCTCCTAGTCTGGGGGAACACCAAAGAGAAGGCTGACAGAGAGGAAAAGCCTTCCCCTGGAGCTGACACCCTGAAATTCGACTTTTAGCCTACTTTGACTGTGAGGAAATAAACTTCTCTTCATTAAAACCATCAACTTGTGGTATTTCTGTTATAGCAGTACTAGATGACTAAGACATAGAGGAAGATTCTTTAATTCTTGGTTTTATGTCTAGTTATGAATCTATCCAACAGTCTAGTACATTTTAGGTCAGAGGATGCCTTTTTCGACAGATATGAACCTGCAAGATTCATATCTGGGGGCTAAAAGAAGATAAATCTACCCAGGCATAACCAAGGACAGATCAACCCATCAACTCAATGCACAGGTGGATTACACAGGTAACTGAATTAGTGGAACTCTTCAGTCCATTTGTGTAACCAAGCAAGGTAAAGCAGAGAGAAAAGAAAGATAGAAAGGAGTGGAATGATGTGAACAGAGGAGCTATGGCTTTGGGAAATATGGCTAAGCCTGAAGGACATTTTGTGTAGTTTCTATGGGTCTGAGGATTTTTCAAAGTTATTTACAAGACCAGGGTAAGTGGTACTGGCATGCTTACGCATGAGAAAACACCAAGGAGAGACTTAATAGTTAAAGGAGGCAATAAAGAGGAGAGGGACCAATTATTTGCGCTAGCCATCAAAGTCAGGAACATAATCAGCTTGAGCTCAGCTGTGAAAATTTAGGTTAATATTAAGCAACAGTTTTCTTAATGCCACTTCCATACGTTCCTACTTTCCATCATGACATTTATGTGTTTTTTAAAATTGTAACTAGTCAAAGCTAGATTTGATGTTGATCTGTCAAAGTCATTTTAGAGATGATGAAAACTGCATAAACTCTTTCAAAGAGAAGATAAGTGATCCTTAACTTACTGTTTGAGAGGAGGAGTATAAAAGCCCAGTGGCAATGCTGAAAGCAAGACATCAGTTTGTAGGGGGTATGAGGAGGTAGGACACTAAGAGGTAGGACAATTACCCAGAATTCCAGATATCAAAAGTTTATATGCTAGTCTAGGATTAGGTCGGACTTGTAGCAGATATCAGCAGTATAGCTTGGTAGCCAATGAATCAGGTAAGACATATTGTCCAGGAATGGGCAGAGGGACTGACATCTCCTCAGAATGGATGATTGATCCTTGGAATAGATGATTGATCAGGGCAGACCAAGTGATCATGCCAATTAACAACTTCCATAGGGTTCCTTTGATCCTTATCATTGGTCTAGCAGGGTCTTCAGAGATGGGACAGGCCACAGCCTGTAGGTAAGCCTGTAACTAAGGTCAAAAGGATGCTGTAGTGGGGAACCCATGCTTATCTTGTATAAATGAGATTTTTTTTCTTTTTAATAAAAATGTCTATTTAATGAAATGTCAATATTGACATTGACCCAAAAAATCCAATGGAAGGAAAAAATGCAAATGATATTTGTTATACAGTTTTCCTGATGCCCTTCCCACTGGGGGTTGAAGGGGTGAGGGAAGGCAAATCAATTAGCAATCCTGTGAGCGGACAATGAGAAGAGAAAAGGAAGAAGATAAAAGCAACACATCTTAGAGGGATAGACTTTTAGATGTTAAAGGCCTTCTTGCCTATCCTTAAATACATCCTTCCCCAGTATGTGAATCAATATATTAATTTAATGTTTATTTACCAAACATATACTCAGCACTAATGGTGTGTGAGGGAATGTGTTGGACCATTAAGTTACAAAGATGAATAAACATCATTCCTACCTTACAGAGCCCAGACTAATTTAAAAAACCAGACACAGTAATATGAAGTGTTTATGGAACTCTTGCTGTATGGTAAGTGCTTATCTCTTTTAATTCTCACAACAACCCTGAAAGGTAGTTTCAATTATCATCCCCAAGTTATAGTTGAGGAAACTAAAGCTTCAAGAAGTTAAGAAACTGGCTCAAGATGGCAAATGTAGTAAGTTTAAGAGTGAGGGCTTGATTCCAAGTTGTGTCTGACTTCGAAGCCCACACTTCCATCCACACATGGTATACCATCTCTTGGGTAAATGTACTGTTATAACTCCCTTCAGTTCTAACCACGTGAACTTCTTTTCCCAGGATGCAGAATTAGACCAGCATTGTTTATACTTACTTTAGTTCACCTCATTTATAGATGAAATATTATTTTATGGAACAGACTATGAAACCTAACCACCTTGAATTCCTCTGTTAAGGGACAGGCTTGATTCCAAGGGATAAGGTATGCCTGAATGCACAGGTAGGGGTGAAGTGAACTCAGCCGGAAAGGTTAGAGAGCATCTAGCAGATCATTAAACAACTGTCTTTCAAATGTGCAGAATACAACCCATTTGTAAGCTGGGGACTGCCTGTATTGATTCTTCCCAGGGAAGTTACTTATTTTTATACCTGTGTGCTGTATTCTATCCATAATATAGTTCTACATGATAACACTCAAGTGCATTATAAAAAGAAAAACAGCTGCTAATGATGGTGTTTGTTTTTCTTTGCATTATGGAAGTAGTGGGAACACGTTTTCTTTCTCCTTTCCCAGATTTTTTTTTTTTTTACAATGTCAAGGAATTACTTTTTTCAGTGTCAAGGAATGTGAGTAATTTTGTCACACTGAAAGCTGAAGACCAAGCCATTCCTGCTAAGCCATTCTACATGACTGTCCCTTCTGGTAGATTTACCTGATCACTCATTTATTCATTCATCAGATATTTATTGAGTGCCTACTATGTGCAGGCATTGCTTTATGTACAGAGATCACATTAAAAAAGAAAAGAAAAACAGGCAAAGCTTAAGGAACTCATTCACTGGTGGTGAAGTTGGAAAGATTATCAAATAAACAAATAAATACTTACTATGACAAAAGAAAGTGTTAGGATGTACACTAAAGCAGGGTAAACCAAAACCAAACCCGTTGTTGTTGAGTAGATTCTGACTCATAGCGACCCTACAGGGTAGAGTAGAACTGCCCCCATAGGGTTTCCAAGGAGTAGCTGGTGGATTCGAACTGCCAACCTTTTGATTAACAGCCTGAGCTCTTAACCACTGCACCACCAGGGCATAGAAAAAAAATGACAGGGAATTATTATTTTTTATATGACAGTCTGGGAAAAACTCTGTGAGGTGACATTTGAACACACATTTCAAGGAAGTGAGGGGATCAGACATTCACATATTTGAGAGGAAATGGGTAGATGAAACAGCAGATTCAAAGTCTTGAGACATGGCGTGTGTGTGTGCACATGGAAGAACATTTAATTTTTTTAATTTTAAATAATTATAGACTCACAGGAAGTTTCAAAAATAATTCAGAGGAGCCCGTGTACCCTTAACACAGCTTCCCCCAATGATATCATCTTACGTAACTATATAAAATATCAAAACCAAGAAATTGACATTGGTACAGTCCACAGGCCTTATTTAGATCTCACCAGTTTTTACATGCACTTGTGTGTGTGTGTGTGTGTGTGTGTGTGTAGTTCTGGGAGTCGGAATAGACTTGATGGCAGTGGATTTGGTTTTGGACTCGTGAGAATGCCTGTTACTTCAAATCCCTGGCATTCTTCAAAATGATTTGGGATGTTTCTTAGTCATCTAGTGCTGCTATAACAGAAATACCACAAGTGGATGGTTTTAACAAAGAGAAGTTTATTTCCTTACAGTAAAGTAGGCCAAAAGTCCAAATTCAGGGCGTCAGCTCCAGGAGAAGGCTTTCTCTCCCTTGGGCTTCTCATCAGTGTTCCCCCAGACTAGGAGCTTCTCTGCGCAAGGACCCCGATCCAAAGGACGAGCTCTGCTCCTGGCACTGCTTTCTTGATGGTATGAGGTCCCCAACTCTCTGCTTGCTTCCCTTTCCTTTTTTCTCTTCAGAGATAAAAGGTGGTACAGGCCACACCCCAGGGAAACTCCCTTTACATTGGATGTGGGTAAAGGTGGTGTTACAATCCCACCCTAATCCTCTTTAACATAAAATTGCAATCACAAAATGGAGGCCAACCACACAATTCTGGGAATCATGGCCCAACCAAATTGATACACACATTTTTGGGGGGACATAATTCAAACCATGACAGGATGGTAGTGCAAAAGTTGTCACTCTGTGCTCTTTCTGGTGGTCCATTGTCATTGATCAGCATAGAAAAGGCAAATCTCTTTCCAAGTCCTTGATGCAACAAGAACATGAAAACCTGTTGCTGTCGAGTCGATTCCAACTCATAGTGACCCTATAGGACAGAGTAGAACTTTCCATAAGGTTTCCAAGGAACGGCTGATGGATTCGAACCGCTGACCTTTTGGTTAGCAGCCTGAGCTCTTAACCACTGCCCCACTAGGACTCCAACATAAGGATGTTCCATTCTCCCTGCATGTTCATGGACTTGCCCAGCACTCCCACATAGGAGGCTGAGGAATGTCACTGATTTACACTGAGGAATGTCTCCTGCTGAGAGGGCGGAGGCAGTAGAGATACAAGCCCACACCCTGGGTTAAAGCTGCCCTCTGTTCCCCTCACTGCTCTTTCTTTTCATGTTTCCTTCCTTTTTGAAGCCTCTCATTCTTTGGGTTTCAATTCTGACTTGATAGTGTTATAAATCTAGGGCCATAGGCAAGTTATTTCACTTCATTTGGCCTCCATGTCCTCATTTGTAAAATGGGTGGTTTGATGATGTCTTGAGCCCTAACTTAAACCTAACCTAACATTCAATGATTCTGAGAACTGAGAGCCACTGTCTTCTTGTATATCAATCTTACCTAGAGCTAACTCTCCCTTTTTATTCATTTGCCTAATACAATCCAGAGAATATATTGCACATCCCCATCACTTGGGGTTTATTCTTTGTAACCGGCTTCCTAATTCAATTGACTCATCAATTCAAAAATATTAGTGACTATTGTAACTTAGAGTGCCTGGGTGGTGCAAGGGTTAATGCATTTGACTACAGACAAAAACGTTGGCATTCAAGTTTACCCAGAGATGACTCAAAAGAAAGGCCTGATGATCTACTTCTGAAATATCAGCCATTGAAAACCTTATGGAGTACAATTCTGCTCTGACACACATAGGGTCACCATGAGTCAGAATCGACTCAACAGCAACTTGTTGTTGTTGTCAGGTGTCATCCAGTGGGTTCCGACTCATAGCGACCCTATGTACAACAGAACAAGACACTGCCTGGTCCTGTGCCATCCTCACAATCGTTGCTGTGTTTGAGCCTATTGTTGCAGCCACTCGTTGAGGGTCTTCCTCTTTTTCACTGACACTCTACTTTACCAAGCATGATGTCCTTCTCCAGAGACTGATCCCTCCTGACAACAGGTCCAAAGTATGTGACAAGTAGTCTCGCCATCCTTGCTTCTAAGGAGAATTCTGGTCGTACTTCTGATTAGTTTTATTATTATTTTTTTTTATTGTGACTTAGGTAAATTTGCAGTTTATAGGGGCCTTTAATAACCCAGAAGGGAGTCAGAAAAGAAACTAATATTTACTGAAAATCTATTAAGTGCCAGGTGCTATATATATTTGATTATAGTCTTCCAAATAACTCTGCAAGATGGATATTATTATCATTGCTATTATATAAATGAAAGATCTGAGTATAAAAGATACCCAGGAACTTGTACAATGTTCCATAGCTGATGAGTATTGAAGGTGAGCTTTGAATCTTCGTCTGGTTGCTTTCAGAGCCACAATTTTCCCACTAGATCTTCTTATCATCCAGAATGGGTAATGTGGGAATCTCAGACACAGTATCCTGTGGTGGAAGGAGTCACATGTTGCAAGAAGGCTGAATATTGCTACCCAGTTCCACTCCAGTGCAAGGCTGGCCATTCCTAGGGAGGCCCTTCTGAATCTCTGTTCTCTCAGCAAATCTGCCAGAAGTCCATGGTATTGGGCCTCCAGCAAACACTATGAGGCTGTGAGAAAAGGTCTCATATTACAGGGTCTTAGAGTCACACCCAGCCATTTGGGAGTCAGATTCCTAAACTAAATTCAGTGTTTCCCGAAACTACAGAGATACTGAGTCAGGGATACGGTGACTGTATTTAGCCAAGTGGCCATGTTTCCTTATAATGGCCTGGTAGCTCACAGTCAGTCAAAGCAACCAAGAAGAGCTCAAGTAAAACAGAGAGCCCATTGCCCACTGACCTTCACGCTGTTTGTGTATAGGAAGCAAGAGTAAACTATGCACAGAATAGGCTAGCTAGCTTTCCAGAACTCCTCACCACCAACTGTGTGTGAGGTCCAATAAGGCATTGACTATTATTAAAAAGACAGAGACTCCGAACACTTACAATTTATTGTTTTCCTTTTCAGTCACCAAAGGACAATCCTCTGCATATGTTAGCAAAAAAAAAAAAGTACTGATTTTATCGTCTCTAATATTAAAGTTTAAATTTGCAAGCTGTACATCTCATATTGTTCATTTTAAAAACCAATATTGATTGATATCTCGTACTACAACTTGTACTATGGGTCAAGTTCCAACACAGCAAATATCATCACAATAAAAATTCTATAAAACTACCAGCTAGATAGTGTTAAGCAGTTCTGAGTACAGCATGCTAAGAGATTCTCAACAATTATTTGCCCTGGCCAACAAAATTTGACTGCATTAAAAATACAGCCATCACTGTAGGGTTGTTTCAAAATCAACCATTTTTTGACCATTTTTTGGACAGGTAAAACCAAAGATAGCACGCAATAAATGTTTGTTGAATGAATACTAAATGGGGAGATTCATCTAATCCACCTGAAATAGTGCTGAATTTCCAGCTCCTATGTCAATGCCTGGCACATACATCTTGAAGTAGTGAATGAACACAGAGTAATTTTTCTTTTTTCTCAAATGCAAATCCCATCATGTCACTTTTCTGCTTAAAATCCTTCAATAGCTTCCCATAACCTCTAGGATATTATTTAAAACAGTGCTTCTCAAACTTTGATGTACATAAAAATCACCTAGGCATCCTGTTAATAAGCAGATTATGATTCAGTAGTCTTTGTGGCCTGAGAGTCTGCATTTCCAACAATTGCCCAGGTTATAGCAATGATGCTGGTCTGCAGACACATTTTGAGTAGCAATGACATAACCAACTTATTAACATAGCATGAAAGTCTGCTTTTTTTCCCCCACTACCCTAAGGTCATCTCTCATTATTCCCCCAAAGTGGGCTTTTTCTCTAATTTGTGCATTTCCCTGAAAATGCCGTCATCTTGCAGAGTCTGTCTGGACACTGGGTTTTTCCCAAATCTGGACCTCCTTTGAGTCTTAGCTCAGACATCATGTCCACCAAGAAACTTTCCCATATCCCTAGTCTGGGTTAGTGTCACTCCCATCTGCTTCCAGTACATAAAACTATTACACACCTTATCACAGCCAGTTGGGCTCCGGTAATACTATCAAAATGCCTGGAAGAAAGGACAAGAAGGGGACTATGGGATTTGTTGTGAAAGTAGGTTTGCTGAGAAAAACACACCAATTATACTTAAGATTGTATGTTTATTTGGGATGACCAATAAGGGGGCTAAAGTCTCCAAATCCATCCCTTGGCACCACTGCTTACCTCCTTGTAACATACTTTTGATTCTCATGTGTATGTGTATTTCTTCCATAGATGGAATGCTGGCTTTACAAATACTGCAAATACAACCTGTTGATAAAACAGAGTTGATTTTATTGCTTACCACAGTAAGGTAGACCACTACCTTGTCCGAGCTACGGTAGTATCTCACAGGGGGAAGGGTGGGGTTGGATTTTACTAAGAATTTGAAGTTTGGTTTAAGGTGAGTCTTTTATTGTGGGGGCATAACTAGGATTGGGTAAGGAACATAATAGTAAAATTTAGGTTTGATGGAAACAGCAAATCGAGGATTTTGAGGCCAGAAGTTCAAAAAACATTAGGGCATGAACTCTCTATGGATGCTTTCTGTGTAAGACTTGACAAGACTTTGGGGCAAGTTCCTGTAATGAACAGTCAAGTTATTTGCCTGGGCAAGTCTCCTGGAATAGAAAAGTTGCACTGATGAAGACAATGGAATGGTGAATCATGTTAACATAGTGAACTGTGAGTGTGAGAGGCAGGTAGTTTTTGTTTTCAGTGTCCAAGCTGTTTGTGAAGGTAGATGATTGGGATATTCACATATATTGAGATCTTCCTGAGGACAGGACATTGTTTTTATAACCTCTGAAATCCCTACTAACTTCACAGTCCCTACCATAGAATAGCCAGTTGCCACTGAGTTAACTCTGACTCATGTTGACCCCATGTGTGTCAAAGTAGGACTGTGCTCCATGGGGGTTTCAATGACTGGGTTTTTGTAACTAAATCACCAGACCTTTCTTCTGAGGTGCCTCTGGGTGGACTCAAACGTCCAACCTTTCAGTTATCAGCCAGGTGCTTAACCATTTGCACCATCCCCGGGGACTCCAGTCATAGAATAAACATTCAGTAATTGTTGGTTGAGTAGATGTTGAGGAAAATCATGCATCAAATAAAAATAACAACAGTATATTCCATTGATATGTGCTACTCAATGTGTTGTCCACAGACCAGCAGCATCAGCATTACTTGGAAGCTTATTTAAAATGCAGAGTCTCAGGCACCACCCCAAGTCTAGCGAATTAGACTAGGCAGTTTTAAGAATCTTCCCAGGTGAGTCATTGTTTAGGAAGCATTGAATTTCTGTTTATTGTGATGGAAAATTTGGCAACCGATATTGGAGATGGTTGTACAACATAATTAATGTAATTGATGTCAATAAATAGTACACATGAAAAATCTTAAACTGGCAAATACTGAGTTGTATTTTTTTTACAATAATTAAAAAAATAATAAAAACGAACCTTTCTGGGTCATTTGTATTACATTAAAGTTTGAGAAGTAGCCCTGGTGGTGCAACAGTTAAGCACTCCACTAAACCAAAAGTTTCACATTTGGAACCCACCAGGGGCTCCATGGGAGAAAGACTTGGAGATCTGCTCCCTTAAGGATTGCAGCCTAGAAAACTCTATGGGGCAGTTCTACTCTGTCACATGGGGTCGCTGTCAGTCGGAACCAACTGGGTGGCCCCAATAAGAACAAAATTTGAGAAGCACTACATTAATATCAATTAACTAATGTAATCTTCACCACTGGATGAGGTATTATTGTGGAAGTTGGAGTTAGAGAGTTTGAATAACTTGTACAAGGTCAAATAGCTTCTAGGTAGCTGAGCCAGAGTTCCGTCTCAAGTCTTTTGCCTCCCCTATTTGGCTGCTAACCAAAAGACAGGCAGTTCGAATTCACCAGCCGCTCCTTGGAAACCCTATAGGCAGTTCTATTCTGTCCTATAGGGTCACTATGAGTCAGAACCGACTCGATGGCAATGGGTTTGTTTTTGTTTTTGTTTTTATACACATCTTGAAGGATCCCTGGTAGCCCGGTGGTTAAGTGCTCGGCTGCTAACCAAAAGGTCAGTGGTTAGAAACCACCAGACTCTCCATGGGAGAAAGTCTGCTTCTGTAAAGATTACAGCCTTGGAAACCCTACGGGGAAGTTCTACTACGTCACTATTGTCGTCAAATCAACTCAACGGCAATGGGTGTTTTTGGTTGTTTTACACACCTCTCAGCTACTGCCCTAGAATGTGGTGGAGTAGAGTAATCTAAGAGGGATAAATATGCTAAAAATCTAAGTAGTGACATACTCTTTGGAAAGCACTTTTTTTTTTTAATTCTACCTTCTATCTCCTTTCAAGCTTTCTGATGCATAGAAGTATAAACAGCAGGTCTGAACAATGTTTAGGTGCTTTGCTTTGATCCTTTAGCCGTTCAAGATATTTGATTTGCATCCTGCAAAAGAATCTCTAATAACCTCTGTGATACAGACCATACCATTAGACAACAAAGGGCAGAGCCACTTTTATTTGAGAGCTGGCTGGCTGTGAGCTTCTCAAAGGGAAAAGATGCCTATTTACATATTGTATTGATTATTTATAAATAAAAGGCCTCCATTCCTTCTTTTATAGATAGTCAGAGGGAGAATCAAAACTACATACATTTGCATCTTCCAAAATGGATAACTAGTGACAGTATTACAGAGATCTCATTGAAATAGCACCTCAAGTATCAAGCTCTATCAAATTTAATCTATCCATACGGCAAATTCCAGTGACATTTTAGAAAAGAAAAAGTAGATGGGAAAGATAGACAACCCAAGTAGTAACTCCCGGAAAATCATATGCTCATATTGCTGATTTTGAAAATATAAATATCAAGTTCATTTCTCCTTCATTTATCATTTATCTGATCATCTGACAAGTATTTACTGAACAGCTGTTACGGGTGTAGATGCATGCAGTGAAGTTGCAGGTGTAAGTAGGTCTTCCTGAAGATATAGGTAGATTTGGTGCTCAGAATTGGGAGATGTGTATATGCATGTTGTAGATTCCTTCTGAGATATTTACAGGTGGAGTAATAGGCAGTAAAGAATACACTAGTAAGTTGTGGTACATAAACACTTCAGCTCCACTTAGGTTATTAACTTCCCGTTTTGTTTTGGGTGCACTTAATTACTCCGTTTGTTAAACAAGCACATCATAATCTGTAGATATTGTCATAAACAGCACAATAAAGCCTGGCACATCAGCGATACCATCTACCAAATTAAGTGTGCTCCTCGACTGTCCTGTCACACACATACACCTGCACCTGTCGTCAGACACTTGCCGGAGATTGCCTGCAGGTGTGTGTCTGTGGAAGACCCTGGGATGCAGAGCCCTTTGGAACTTTTCCCTCTGGCTTCAGGAATTAACCCGCGGGCTCCTTACCAGTGTGGGTTTTGTTTTACGACAGCAACATGGTAAAGCATGTGCTTGTGAGCTTAGGGTTGCTGAGAGGATTTTGTAAAGAAAGTAAACTTCTTTGAGCAACGAGATTCTCTTATTCAAGCCTGCGGGAAAGTTTTTAGTTCATTAACAGCTCCAGAGGATTAATAAGTATATGCATGCACAGGTATAACTGATAATAAATATATATCTATACGTTAAAAATAAAGTCTGTTCTTTTTTCACTGATGAATGGACTAGTATAATGAGCTATTGTAATATTAAGAATTGCTGGGGCAATAAGCAAATAATATTACTTAATGATATTTTGAACAAACTCTTTAAATGTTATATCAATGGTTTCACTGAAAGAATTTTATTACCTTGATTGCAGTGCGGAAATAATTGAGCAACTTCTCATTTGACCGTTATCAAATTCAACATTCATTATTTAGCCAAATATTTATCAAGTGCTGATTGTGTTCTCAATGCCTGGGCTACAATTTTGAAAGACCATTGAGGTCTCTCATGGAGCTCAGAATGAATCATCTAACTCAAAGTATCAAGTCTGTGGTTTGCCAGGGTGATTTAAACATTGCTAGGGAAAGAAAAGGGGGCCTGTCTTTGTGCTCTGTGTAGGCAAATATACTCTAAATGCTTCCAGAAACATTGGGTAATACAAACTGTGCCTGGAGTGGAATTGAGTCCGATCCATGATCCAGCAGATCTTCAGCCCAGGTTTTCTTTAGAGCCTTTGCTACACACAAAGTTGGCTGATGTACCATTCAGCATCCCAGCAGCTCTTTCTCTTCACACTAGCAATGGCAAAGCTTTGTGCGGAGGCATTGCTGGCTACTCTGAACTAAAACCATCCGGGGGATCCCTAAGAGGTTTTTTGCACACCTTATTAAGGTAAGCAAGCGTGTCTGTGTGTGTGCCTAAAAGCCAGAAGACATCTGTTGAGAGCAAAGTGTTCTTCCATGGGGCTGGCTGCCTCTATGCAAGTCTATTCTGATGCAGGAGTGTGTGAGCAGTAGGTGGGAGGAGATGCTTTTGTACTTGAAATGCTGAGGTCCGGATTAAGTGATATTGTAATAGCGAGTTAGAGGCAGAATAAAGGGCTGCAGATCAAAGCATTCAAAAATCCATCCTTCCATTAATTCTCTGCTCTCAAGATAAACCACATTATTGTAGGGGAAATTTAAAAACAAACAAACAAACAACAAAAAACAAACAAACAAACAAAGAAACAAACAAACATATACAGCAGTAAGGGCGAGTAGCCCAAATCTATAAGGTTCTTTGAGCAGCTCTGGTCACCCACCTTTTGAAGTCTCTTACAGCCAATTTGTTTGACTCCTCTGGAGGGGGCATTTCATATCCATTTCCCTCTCCTGGAGCATTTCCTTCTTCTATACTCCATCAGGGAACAATAGAGTTTAACAGTAACAAGCAATTTTTTTTCCCCCAAAGCTTGTGCCCTCTTCTGCTCTTAACCCTTTCAAGACCCAATTTTTTTTTCCTGTTAATTTTTAAGAGACTCCTGCAAGGAGAATCTTGGTGCCTGTGCGTTAAGGTGGCAATTAACTTTTAGTATCGGTATTTGCATTAAATTTTCTCTCTTTCTACTTTACTAAAGCAGTCATGAAAATTCAGTGTGGCTAGCATCAAACTTTATCATAAAAACCTGCTTTGCTTAGAGCATCTACTTGATTTTTTGAAAACCGCCTTCTCGGTTTATATATCCATTGCTGCCTTCCTTAGAATATCAAATTTCTTCGTGCCACAACATTAAGAAACATCAGGTTGAACCTATCTATTGTATATTGTTTGAGAAAAAAAATACTGTTGTCAAAAGTTTGATTTGTCCAATTCAAGTTTTAAGATGTGAATTTCTTTGTAACCAATTATTTTAGTTAGACACTATGGCATTGTATATCTCTTTATTTCAAGTATTTTCGCAATTAGAAAGTGGTTAGACAATAAAATAGAATGATTTATTTCCCACTCATAGTTGAAAAAAGTTATTAAGTGAGGTTTTACTTCCAGTAAGAGTTTAGCAAAGATAGCCAGAACAGGTAACTCGACTTGGAAAATATCTTTATACTTCTAAATTTTACCTTTGTTCACTTGGGTTGTGATTTTAATCATTGGAAATGCCTCTGCCTTGAAGTAAATGTATTATTTATAATGTATGCTGTGTTTTAATGAAAGAGAAACAGTTATGGGTTCTCTGTTGCACATTTCAATGTAGTAATTTTTTTGGCTATATTTATCACACCGTTTTTCTCTCGTGGGGTTTACTTTGGAAATGAGGCGTGCTCAATAGTAGGATGACATTCAGCTTCAGTGTTTTACATTCAAATGCTGTCAACGTTGTTATCACATCTGGAATGTGTGGGGAGAAAAGATACCAAGTTTTATTATTTAGATTAAATTGTGGAATTGCAGATTGATATTTTTCAACGCATTTTCATTATAGTTTCTGCCATGGAGGCAGCGTGAGAGCTTTCAGGAAGATGGAGTGGTGTAATTACCAGGTG
Source organism: Trichechus manatus latirostris (assembly GCF_000243295.1). Classification (NCBI taxonomy): domain Eukaryota; kingdom Metazoa; phylum Chordata; class Mammalia; order Sirenia; family Trichechidae; genus Trichechus; species Trichechus manatus. Next base: position 2,114,308 of record NW_004444095.1, on the reverse strand, counting down.
TACACGTTCATTAATCCTTCCTGGCTAGAGAAAGCTTCAAGTTCTTCTCCAGTGGCCCATTCGTAAAGCTATAAATATCTAAATTGTGTCAGCCAAGAAGTCACACAGAATGGTGGCTCTTTTTGAGTTCAATTTCATGCACTGTTGCTTTGGTCTTGTAAGGAAAGCTCTGAATTCCTTTGGATAGTCTTGCTTGTAAAGTTCTGAAAACAAAATATCAAACCATTGAGGATTTAATCTAAAATACACACTCTACTTTCGCAAACCAGATGATAGCAGTAATGTGGATCACAAAATATTTTAGCTCCTTTGCTTTAGAGTGCTTCTTTTTATTTTGTATGATTAAGACTATACCTAAAATTTGCTGAATTTTAAAAGCGTTTATGCCTTATCATCCAGTAATCTGCACAACTTCAAATCTGAGCATCCTTGTATATGATCTTTTGTAGTGGAATATATGTATGGCATGTGGAAGATGTATAATATTTGGTCTAGAAGAATCTTTAAAAGTGCCCCTTAGGCTCTTAAATATTTAAATATTAGTATTTAAATATTGTTTAATAAAAATAATTTCAAAGAGATGTTTTTCTGCAGAAACTTTAAAAAAAGAAAAATGAAATATAATGTCAAAAAAAGTATATCAATATGCTTCAATAACACCTTTCCTCTTATATATTCCCTTTCTCTCAGCTGAAATAACTAAACTAATAGACACAGCAGCAAGTAATGGTATTTCTTTGAAATACATCTAGGAACTCATTTGATGAGGAGAACCTGAGACTGAATCTAACTCTCTTCCTTGGAAGGATTGTGTTCAGCACACACACACACACACACACACACACACACACACACACACACCCAAATATATGAATATATTTTATAACTCATATCTGTTATGTTGTGATATTGTTTCTTTAGTGTTCTGTAGATTAATGGAGAGCCAGCACATAGTCAGAGTGTACCAAATATATTTATCTTTTAATGTTTTATTTAACTTTAAAGGTCCCAAAACGTTATTAAATTTTTTTTTTAATTCTTCCCTATTTTTGAATGTGTCAGAGTCACTGGGAATTCCCAAGACATTCCTTCTAGAAGATTTTTTCTAGAATATTTATAAATATGTTCTTTGTCCCCTGACTATACAATTTTAAAATCTGTGGAATTTTTTACTTTAAAAATAACAGTAGTTAATATAATCTTAAAACGAATGTCCAAGAACACTTTTATTCTCTAGGGTCTGTAACAACCACACATTTTAAACCAGTTAAAGAAATGGCAGGGTATAATTATATTTGAAGTTGAGTGCAAAAATGTGTGTGTGTGTGTGTGTGTGTGTGCGCGTGCGCGCATGTGTCTGTTATTTAAAAGGAGTTAGGAGGTGCCAGGAACTTTTGGGGTCTGGTTTTTACTTTCTCTGAAAACCCAGTGAAGCCCCGATCATCTCCTGTATCAAGGCACTTAAGAACTGTCCAGCACCAGGATCAGACTGAAGAACATTATGTTCATATGAAGGTGAAAACTTGTTTTAGTGAAAGCAAAATCTTTTTAAAGGAAGGACTACAGATTTTGCAAAATATGAACAGTGTACATTCGCACAACCTCCCTATCTTTCAAAAACCCAATTTCTTACAGTTCTGAGCTTCCAAATTAAACATATTCTCTACCTTGAAGAAATAGTGTAATGTGGCCCATATGCATCCTAAAGAAAACCTGAACTAAATTATGGGGGAAATTTCTTCTGCTTTCTTTCTTCTGTTGAATAAGTTAAAATATTTTAACTATTTGAATTTTGCACTATGTTTCCCATTGTGTGTGTGTGTACATGGATACCTACACACAAGAGTATATACAAGAGTATATACGTGTTCACAGACCAGGTGTGGGAGGTAGCTTTAGATATAGAAAAAATATAGAGAAAAATCTGTAGATATAGAAAAAAACTCCTCTGAGATATGAAGAAGAAGTCATTAGACATTATGCCTAATAGCCAGCTTTTTAAGATGGTGGTAAAAATTTGTTAGTTGCACACAATTTCTAACCTCAATAAATTTTCATTCTGGAAACTAGGAATACTGGTGTATGCGTGACAATAATGGAGACTCAGTGAAGCCATTATAAAATAGAAAAGGGAAAGGAAAGCCATAATAGCCAATAACAACAGAAAGTAAACCTTGGTTCACTCCCGCGGTGGTGAGTATGTATGCAATATCCATCAGTAAAGGTCGCGATGGATTCAGCCTGATAGTCAAGAACCACTGGAGATGACAGTGGAATAAGAACTCCCATTGCTAACTCCTTCTGCCAGTGCTTGCGGAAATGTAGGTAATCGGGAGGCATCATGCTTTTTCCTAGAAGGCACAGTCTTGTTTCAATAGCTTGATTATATAACAACACCTACAGAAGACTCAGTCTACAGAAGGAGCATCTTAGAAATTCCCTTGATTATTATTTTGTCACTGAATTTTGATCACACCCCTCAATTCCAGAGGCAAGAACAGAAGAAGTGGCTTCATCATCTTGTCCTTAAACAAGTGGATGGCTTGAGAACTACACCAGCTCCTAAACCCACTCACTCTTAACTACTGAGGAAAGGGAAGCTGTCATATCTCTTAGGTAGCCATTTCGCTGCATACTCCTAATCTGGGAGTGTGAGGAGGGAAGTTTTTTTTTTTCATACGTTGGATGAGATTTTAAAAATTTCTACTTTAAACAAAATATTATTTTAAAAGCCAGTTTAGCCTCTCTTCTGCTGTTTTATCGGTTCTGAATTAATCTCAATTTTTTTTTTTTTACTTTTTTCTATCTTAAAAAAAGTACAATAGTAATCCCTGTGTACTGGAACAAGTCAAACCCGACGGTGGTGCATAGAGAAAAATGTAATCTTCTCCCCCATCCCTTTCCCCAGTATTAACATTTAGGTAGTAGTTGCTTCTGCACCAATTTGCATTTGAAGCTGTATCTCCAGGTTTATAACACCACGAGTCAAAATTGACTGAACGGCAATGGGTTTGGTTTTCAGTTTTTGGAAGGATGTTGTAAGGAGATGCAGCAAGATAACTGAGACTTAGTGCAGCTTGCTTTGCCTACCCTTCTCCTTAGCTTCTTTCCTTGGATTGATTTGTTCATCTAAAGATGTTTCAAACAAGTGTTACCCACATTTCTGGTAGCAGATAATACTCACTGACTGTTCTCATAAGTAACTCTGAAGGGAACATCAAGATTCGGGGAATCATGAGGGAAATGTCTGAAACCCTTTTCTTTCTGTTGCTATTCTTTCTACTGTTACCAATAAATATAGACTCTTACATTTAATAGCTAAAAGGAGTTGTACTTTCTTTCTTGTCTTCTAAGATTGTGGCCCAATACCATTGTAGCAGCAAAGCTGGTGGGAATGTCCCTTCTGTGGTGCTCTCATCCTGGAATAGCACCCTCACTTGTATAAATGGTGCTAGGTATCCAAATATTTTATAGGCTTTGGAGTTAAATGCAGCATGATAGGCTAATGGAGGTATTATACTTCCATCAGCACCACTGACAACAACAGGACAAATAACTGGTGATGGCAGCTATCGTTTAAGTGTCCATTAGGCACTGTGTTATTCTTGATGTTATTACTTTCCATTCTTCCACCAATAGAATTTTGCAAATAATTGCCATCACCTAATGAGTGTTGCTCTGTGCCAATGACTGGGCTAAGTGCTTTGCATGTGTTGTTGTCGTTAGTTGCCATTGAGTCAGCTCTGACTCATGGCAAACCCATAAACAACAGAATGAAACACTACCTGGCCTTGCACCATCTTCACGATCATAGGTATGCTCAAGTCCATTGTTGTGGACACTTTGTATTTTAAGTGCCTTCCAACCTAGGGCTCTCATCTTCTAGCATTGTATCAGACAATCTTCTGTTGTGATCCATAGGGTTTTCATTGGCTGATTTTCGAAGTACATTGCCAGGCCTTTCTTCCTAGTCTGTCTTAGTCTGGAAGGTCCACAAAAAATTGTCCACCATGGGTCACCCTGCAGATATTTGCAATACTGGTGATATAGCTTCCAACATCATGGCAACATACAAGCCACCATAGTATGACAAACTGACAGGTGGTACATATATAACCCTATTTCATCCTCATAATAACCCTTGATATTATTTTAATTCTCAGATGAAGAAATAAGTTCTCTGTATGTGATGCTGTCAGTGCCCTGCGTGCATCCCCTCACATTCATTTCACATTTTCCCGGTGTGTTTACACTCCCAACAGCCAGCACCTGCATCTCTTGGTTGAAGAGCTGCCCTCAGGCAGCCAGAGCTCACTTGGTCTGTGCAAAGGCAGAGCTGGATGTTTCTTGGAATTTACTTCGCAGTGTAGGGGAAGCCCGTAATCAATGACTGCTGGTTGCGGAGGCATAAATGCGTCAGCTCTTTTGCTTCCACTTGAGAGATCCAGAGGTGTGACCTACACCGTCTCCCCAGGACGGCTGGTGTTTTATGTCATACACATGGCTGGCCTCTTTCCCTTCCCAATCCTACTTTTCTGCTCCCTTACCAGGTTTTCCCTGGAAACATGTCCTATTATATCACTTTTTACATGAAGCCTCATCTCAAAATCTGATTCTAAGAAACCTAAACTAAGATGTTCTCTAAATGTGAACCTGTATTGGTACAAATGTCCAAACTCTGTCAGTAAGTGACCAATATGAGACCAAGACAGATCTTTCTGGATCCAAATTCCTTGTTCTTTAACTAGTAGATTCTACTGCAACTCATTATGCAAACTTTAGTCAACAAAGAACTATTGCGTGCCTGTCTTATGACATATTATCTTAATAGCCTAATCAATATATTAAAGTTAGTGAATATTTTATATCTTTACATCTGAGATACTGTTGATTTATCTGGGCCACAATTTCCTCATCTGCAAAATGGTTGCATTAGCAGTGCGATGTAAGGACTAACGAGGTGAGACATGTAAACTGTTAAGAATCATGTATGACAATTACTTATGCTCGTTAAACATTAGCAGTTGTTATTATTATGTACACATCGTTACTGGGTGTCTAAACTGTGGAGCTCCTGGGTGGTGCAAATGGTTAACATGCTAATCAAAACGTTGGCAGTTCAAGTCCACCCAGAGGTGCCTTGGAAGAAATGGCTGGTGATCTACTTCCAAAAACTCAGCCATTGAAAACCCTATGGAACACAGTTCTACTGTGACACTCATGGAGTTGTCATGAATCGGAATCGACTTGACAGCAACTGGTTAGGGCTAGGGAATATAAACTATATAGTTTAATTTATGTTGAATAAAAAGGTAAAATTTCTATCTAAAGAACAAGAGATATTGATATAGGCACTGGAACTTGAACTACAGAAGAAAAAGGTAATAACAGGTGCCCACTAGATGTCTCTAACTACTGGCTCTGTGTTTCACTTTAGCTGTGGCTCATCAAGAGAAAACCTTGGAGACATTTCTGCTAGACTCAGCAGATCATTTTAACAAAGATGAATGATATTATGCTTGAGATGTGTTCTGCCTTTTTCTAATTTCATAGTTTCTAGTTCTTAGTAAGAATTAAGCATTTTTAAAAAGTAGTGTAAAATAAAAATGCATATTCATTTGTCACTTTATTATTTTAACCACATCAAAGTATTCAGTGTGAAGACGGTAGCCAAGTGAACTCTTTTTCTTCTAATGCTCGGAAACGATTTTAGCAGTGGTAAAATTGCTGCAATTTATATTCATCAAATTGCATGATTTGACTTATTTTAGAAAAGTTATTAACTTCTGAAGAGAAGGCTTCAGAAGCATTTAAATGAGTGCAAGTTAGCATCACTAGTATACGTGAAGTTCATTTAAAAATACACTGCTAGAAACTATACTTAGTTAGCTATAGCATTTCTAGATAGATTAATTTCTACTTTATTTTGGAGGAATTTATTTTGTATTTACGAATACTCTTGCCTGCCATCGTAAAGGAGAATTATCACGTCATCTTTTGCAAACATCTTTTTTTATCAAACGGGGGGTATTCTGGGGAAAACAAAACACTTCATTCTGCACTTTTTGGAAATCACTTCAGAAGTCAGCCATGAATTGGGATAGGTGGGATCTCACATTTCTTTATTCCTCACAAGCTTATTGGATGTGAACCATTGCAAAGCTTTACCAACCTAAAAATTAATTTTCAAAAAATTACAATAAATCTTATCCTCCTCATTTTCTATGTTTTAAAAATTATTGTTTTTCTAATTACCAAAGTAATACAGTTCAGTGTAATAATAATAACCACATCTAACATGCATAACTTTTAGTAATTTACATGGATTGATTTTTTAATCTCCTCAATAAACCTATGAGGTAGATACCACTATTACTCCCATATTAAAGATGAGGAAGGAGAGGTACAAGTAGGTTAAATAATTTATCTGAATCTATACAGTTAGCTAATGGCAAGGTGTGAATTCAAACCCAGATAGTAAGACAACAGGGCTAGCTTTCTTACCAGTGTGCTATTATGAACATTTAAGAATGCTATGATAATCTAAGCTCTGTATTATGAAAATCTAATCTCCAGTTGGAAACTATAGTTAACATTTTTGTGTATAACTTTCTGTCCTTTTCTGTATGTCAAGACATATACCACACATACACACACACTCAAAAAAATTCTATTCACTACCTATTTTTCTTGTTCATTTTACAGTGTAGCTTAGACAGTTGTATTATTTTATATTTCATTACATATTTACATATTTTTGATGAAACTGAAGCAAGAGAAGTTAAGTAATTTGCCAAAGATTATATGCTAGCTATCTATCAGTCTGTCTCTCTACCTACCTGTCTGTCAGTCCATCCATCCCCCCACCTATCCACCCATTCACTTAACTCTCTGTCTTCCTCTGTCTCTCTCTCTCTTTATTTCTATTTATCATCTATCTTAACCTATCTATCATCTATGTATAGTTTTTAACTGCATGAATATATTTTACAGAATTACAGGGCTGAAAAAGAACCTTTAAAGGTTAACTTCTTGTTACCAAAGACCACATTGAGAATGAAAAAGCAATGAATATTGATCTATGTACATATGAAGGAATATTCTCAGCACTAGAGATACGCAGTGTAGGATGATGGCAGCCCTTTAGAATTTTACAAAGCAATCTCATGTAGGTTATTTCATTTGACTTTTACCACAATCTAAGAGGTTACTATTATTATTTTTCTCATCTTACAGGTTAAATTTCATGTGGCTTCTATTCAAACACATACTAAGTGCAATATGGTTAATGTTTGAGTCCATGGACTCAAAAATACCAGTTCTCATAAAGATAGCACAGGACAGGGCAATATTTTGTTCTGTTATACATAAGGTTATTATGAGTCAGAGTCAACTCAATGGCAACTAACAACAACTCATATGTATGGTTAATAAATATTCTGATGTCCTGCTCTTATAACTCTACCAATAAATCACAGTTATTGGTAAAAGAAAAGAATATCTTTGATTGTTGTTGAACGCCATTGAGTTGATTTCGACTTAAAGAAACCCATGTGACAGAGTAGAACTGCCCCATAGCATCTTCTGGGCTGTAATCTTTACGGGAGCAAATTGCCTGATCTTTCTCCCAAGGAGCTGGTGGGTGGGTTTGGACCGCTCAACTTTCCGTTATCAGCTGAGCACTTAACTGTTGCCCCAGCAGGGCTCCATACCTTTGATACTAGTATTAAATTATAATCGTATCATTAGAACATTTCAGTTTGTGAATTTCAAGAGGCTGTAATATGGTAGCTTCTTCCTCAGGACGTCTGTTTGAATTCATTTTAGGCATTATTATTCATAAGTAATCCATATATTATCTAAAATGTGAATGCATGTTCACATGGAGATAAATTATAACAGAGTGAGAAATGTCTGTATTTTGCTATTTGTGCTCTGTAACTTACAGGAAATCATGGTTGTCTTGAAAATTGAGGAAATACAGTGTTTGAGATGAATAGATTCTTTCTGCTAATACCAACACATTTTAACATAGTTCTCTTACTGTGTAACTTAGCAGGAAACCTTCAGAGCCATTAACTACTGCAAGACGCATGCTGTACTGAACTTAAAACACCTTCCCTCTCCAATTCTTTGAGAATCAACTGTTCTTTTTTTTTCTTCCCCCAAGAAACTTCAAATGCCACTAAATTTAGCATCAGTTGGAGGCACACCCAAACATATGACAGTGAAAGCTCCAATAAATAAATATGTTATCACTATTCACAACATTTTCATATTGTATGTGCCTTGTCTATTATGCCTTGCCAATATGGAAGTTGTGTAGTTATTCACTGTAACAAGCCTACTGCCAGCAAAACTCTAACAGTGACCTATTTTTAAATAACTTACACACATGTGGCATGGGTCGTAATATTTCTCCAGTTATAACCCTTTGTCATTTTTATGCCCTCATCATGTTGTGTGAGCTGGTAAGAGTTTTGCTTGTTTTTCGTTAGTGATGATATACTTTTAAAAGCAGATGAATTGCAAAATGTGGATTTTATTTTTGAAAGGCTAGTGTGTCCTTGCCTAATTGTGTATATAATTTAACTTAATGAAGACTAAATATGCTCTTTAGCCATGATGGTTTTATTTACTATTCTGTCTCCTTTTTTCTTTTCTTCCTTTACCAAAGATCCTCACTAGTGTACTGTCTTGGCCTTGTCTTTAAATTTTTTATAATGAGGTACAAATAACATGGATCCTAACTTTCAAATAGCATCCTTATATATTATTTTTAAGTACTAGTAATATAAATGAATTAGAAGCAACTTTTATTTAAATCAGATTGTAAATTATTTTACAGAAATATGACTTTGAGATTGTCTATATAACAGCTCCTATACAATAATTAACTTGCTTAGGTTAGTTTGCCTCTGCTTTTGCTACTATTTTAATAAGAAAAATGATGGGGAACCCAGTCCATTCTCATTAAGGCATCCAGAGAGAATCAGCCCATGTTCTAATAGTTCACATTTTTCTATTAAAACCCACGTTAGAATCCATATCAGTGAAATGGAGAAGAGTTCAGCTTTAAAGGTGGCAGATTTGAGATGATTCTATGGCAACAGAACTGTGCTTGAGGGAAATCAGTTGCAGCATATTCTATAATTGTGTCACCTAGATTTTGCGTTAGGAATTTCTGGATTTCTAGAGAACATCATGACCTCAAATGCTGTATCTTACTAGAGAATAGAAGTACATTAGGAGAATTATTTGCCTACAATTTATGGAAGATAGGCAAGTCTTAAAGAGTTTATCAGGCACTAAGATATTTGCCTGGGCCTCAAGACCATGATAAAAATGCAAAGTTTGTGTTACACACAGTAATCAGTGAACGATGATCATCAGCGTTTAGTAGACACTTAAAATATAAGACTTATTTGTAGTTTTAACTATCATGAGAGGCCCTTGCAGCCTACAATAAGCAATTGTTGTTTTTGTTGTTATATGCCATCAAGTCTATTCTGACTCATAGTGACCCTATATGACAGAGTATAAATACCCCGAAGGGTTTCCTAGGCTGTAATCTTTATGGGAGCAGATCACCAGGTCTTTTCTCCCGTGGAACCACTGGGTAGGTTCAAACTGCCAGCCTTTTGGTTAGCAGCTGAGCGCTTAACCATTCCGCTACCAGAGCTCCTCAATAAACAGTGAGTGGTCATTATTTGAATTGCACAAGTTTAATGTGCAGGGTCAATTGCTAGACTAATGAGTGAGCCTAGTCTGAGCTCAAGATTCCCTGGTCCATGAGAGTAGGCTGTGTTGGTCAAATAATATGCTACAGTGTTATCTGCATGTTTTCCAAAATGAGGGGCTTAATCAAAGATTCTTATTAGAATTCAGTGGAAGGCATTCCTGTGCAATTGTGTATAGATAGGAAAAGTCTCATGTAGAAGGGGAAGTTCCAGGAAGGGCATTTATTCATATTCAATCAATTGATATTCAGCTCCTACAATAACAGGACTCTGTGTTAGGTGCTGAAGATACAACAAGAAACATATAAGACAACAAAATACAACATGAAAGACTTAAGTTCATGGTCTAGTAGCTCTACAAAAGTTGTCTAATTCTAGCGAAGATAAAGAGAAAAGACTCCAATGCAGAGTGGGAAAATCCAGAAGTAGGATGGAGGGTGAGCTACCTGGAAGACAATGAGAAGAAAATCATATTGAGTAAAGGGTGATTTGGGCAACATCAGATAAAATGCCAGGCTTGAATGCTGAGTAAAGACTCATTGATAGACTAGACATCATGAGCAATAGTTTCTTAGATGATGATGGTGGTGGTGGTGGTGATGATTATAGCTATTAATCTTTGTGCCAGGCAATTTGCCAGGTGGTTAATGTGCACTGTATTATTCTAACAATCATGCACAGAGATTTAGCCTTAATTTATCCATAAGGATACTGAGGCTCAGAAATTAAGTAATTTGCCTAGGTCACACAGCCAGAAATGAAAGATCTGAAATTCAGACCCATGTCTGTCTGACTTCAAAGCATTTACAACAATTTTTCCACCTTTTTGCAAAGAAGGTTAGAGATAGCTCCATATCATCATGGAATAAATCAGATTTTCTTTGAAGTCTAATGTATTACATTAATGAAGAAAGTACAATATTCAGTGCATATTCTTAACCATTGTTTTCTTAATCTTCCCAACTTTTCTGTGAGGTGGATAGTGTAGATAACCCCCCCAAAGGAACTCAGCAAGCGCAAGTAAAAGAACCAAATTTTAAAGTCTTTTGTCAAAACCTCTCTTTTTCTCAGTAAGAGGATGGAAGGGCAGTGAAAGTGGATGAGGTAGGAGGGACTCTTTACTGTGTAATCTTCTGAGAATATCCAAACAAAAGACAAGTCAGCAAATCCCTCTCGATGTGAGAAGCTTTAACATAGTCTGCAGTGTCTCTCTAGAGCTTTCTCCTCTGCAGTTCTCCCTCTCTCCTATACAGCCTCAGGGCTTTGGGTAGGTGATTCTATCACCTCCAAGGAGATGCCTCACCACATGATCCAGGGCAGGCTCCTCATCTTGCACCATCCTGTAACATTATCCTGTAGCTCAGCTCCTTATTTCTATTCTCCGTGGTACTTATTTTCTGCCTCCTGGTCATTGTCTGGGTCTCCAATTAGGATGTAAGCACCATGAGGGAAGGTACCTTGTGGATTTTTTCACCAGTGTATCCCCTACATCTAGCAGCACTAGGAACCTAGCTAGCTCTCGATATATATTTGTGGAAAGAATGAATGAACCATGGAAGTCTGGTCCACATTCACTGTGTCTTTTGTCTCCATGTCACTTGTTCTGCCTTGTTATCATCATGCCATCCCAGTCCCTGCAGCTTCACAAAGAGATTCAAGGTCCAGCATTTCTTGTGAAACAGCCAGAGTGTGAACTTTTTTAATTAAAATTAAAGCTTTCTACAAGAGTATTTCTTAATATAGACAATGAGAAACTGTGAGATCTCACGTGTATGCATATTAAGCTCTTTACCATATTGAATTCTGGATTTTTTCTTATTGTAAATAAATTAAAAAAAGGTTCTGAAAAATAGGGATAAAATGTTTTAAGAGGCCTGGAGAGCAAAGGAAAATAACAATCTCATGCTTAAGGTTGTGCGTGCTAATTGCCATTGACTTAAGAGAGCACACTGAAACCATAAGACGAGAATTAACTATTTTTATTTAATTTTAAAATGTGAAATGTTACTGCATAAGCAGCAACAGGCTTAATGATGAGTGACCATAACTACTATGTTCCATGCAGAGGAATATCTCTAAGCTTTTTGACTGTAAACTTGTTAAGAATGCAAATCTAATTTTGCTGCAGCTGCAGGTTACATCTGCCTTGTATGAGCAAATTTTTTGAGGGGGGGAGTGCCTAAGTTGCATTTTTCATTTAATAACCAATATTATTTTTGAAAATTACTTGCCTAATATGCTTTAATAACAGAAACGATATCACTATAAATTTTGAAAAGTAGTTGCCTAATGCCTTTTGCTAACTGGATTTTTTAAAATATGATTTTACTGTTGGAACTTAAATTTTACCCCAGTATTGATGATTTTCATATGCTACTTCTTTTAATTTTTTTCTGTCAAAGATTTATCACTGTAGTGTAATCTTGTAAAAAAATTAACAATTCAAATATGGCTAGGCCATTTAAAAATCAATATGTTATAATTCAGCCCATTTAATCACTTCAGTTAAACAACTTAGGAACAACTAAGTTCCATTTTAAGAGGAGAGACGGTTTTCTGGATGTGTCATAGTAGCATATTACCGTACAACATCTTGTAAAAGGTGAAGTCAAATTGCATCGTTAAATGTATTGCAAATTTAGTCATAACTTAAGATTCCCTAACTTAAGATTTGTGACTAAATATTGGCAGGTTTACAGAACTTATATGTAAACAGCAGACAGAAACAAGGGTGGAATAAGTAATTTTAGTACATCATTCACTTGCACAGAGCAAATTCATTCACACCTTCTTAAGCCTTGTGAAGAAAATAGACTTCTCAAATCTTGTTAAGATAACAACCTATGTTTCCTTTTTTGTTTCTAGTGTAAAAGAGAGCAAAATTTCCTCTTAGGAAATAGCCAGACTCTTTTCCTTTCTCTTCTCTTTTCTCCAATTCTTGTTCCCTTACATTCTCTTCAAAGATAGGCTTGATTCTACAGTTTTAAAAGTGTTTTAAAAATGGTTATTGTGTAATAATTATAGACTCATGAGGAGTTGCAACAGTAGTACAGAGATGTCCTGTATATACAGTTTTCCCCAATGCTAACATTTTACATAAATGTAGTACCTTATCAAAACCAGAAAATTGACATTGGCATAATATGATTAACCAGATAATAAACTTTACTTAGATTTCACCAGTTTTTGCATGCACTCTTTTTGTCTTTATTTAATATTATATTACTATATGTCATATAATAATAATATAAACATGTAGAGACTAATACAAACACTATCATAATCAAGAATCAGAAATATTTTGTCATCACAAAGAAACTTACAGGATGATTTTTATAAAATCACCACAAGTGTGTCAAAGGCCATTACTGTGTTCAATAGTCATGTATTCTTTAAGTTATTAAAACTTTCTGATCACTGTCTTTGGGTCTCAGAAGACTGGATTTCCCTCCCTAACCATGATATCCCTGATGTTTTGCAGTGAGAGAATGTGAGAACATCCAGCTCTTCCTGGCTCTATAAATATGTTGAGTGATATTGTAATATTTATGATGTCTTACTGGAAACTTGTTTCACTGTGATGGTTTGAACATGGTGAGAATAATAGGAACAGCCTAGGTTAGCAAAGAGAAAGTGAGGTTTTTATGCCCAACTCAACCGTTGCCCCAACAGAGGACTTCTGCCTTTGCTTGCTACTCAATTATTCCTTCTGAAAAAATGTACAAAGTATGAGAATGCATCATATTATCAGATTTTCCAGTACGTATACCTTGAGGAGAGCAGGTATAGGACTTCAATAGCTGTGTTAGCTCTTTTAGTCTCCAAAAAAATTTTCCTTTAGTGTCCTAAGTCAGTCATTTACTACAAAGAGGACAATAAGCTATCCTTTTTGAAAGGGCTGATGATGATGCTAATTTAGCCAGTAGGATATAGACAATGCATTCACTCAGAGTGATAATGGCTCTGATAGCAATTATTCCATATGCCATACGATTGGCTTAGACACAATGGGAGGGTACACAATAGTAGTTGATCTCAATATGGATGGTGAAGAGCTGGGTCTTGAGAGTCAGAATTTAGTTCTGCAACTCAGTACCTGAGTGTGCTTTGCCAAGATATGTTCTGCAGTTCTTGGCACCTACCCACGAAGCTCTCAATATATGATGGCTATTTATTATTAGCCATGAGGTTTAAAGACTAGTTTATGTGGTAAATGGTAGAAACAAGAGTCAATTAGTTGCGATAGAGTAATAAGGGATGCAGAAAGAAATTGCAGTGGGGATTCAGAGGAGAAGGGGGAATAGAACTAACATGCTGTGAGCCCACTGTGTATCAGAAACTATGCTAGGTGCCATACAAAACTTATCTCATATTACCCTCACAAGAATTTTGCAAAGTGGTAAAAAACCTTAACCTAACCCATTGCCGTCAAGTCGATTCCAACCCATAGCAAAGTGGTAGATGTTGTCATTTACATTTTACAGGTGAGCAAACTAAAACTGAGTTATAGAGTTAAGAGAGTTGTTTCAACACAGTTATTGATTTGAATCAAGGTCTGTCAAACCCCCAAAGAAAACATCGCTATGGAGTTGATTTCAACTCATAGCGATCCTATAGGACACAGTAGAACTGCCCCATAGGGTTTTCAAGAAGTGGCTAATGGATTCGAACTGCCAACCTTTTGGTTAGCAGCTGAGGACTTAACCGCTGCGTCACAGGGCTCCATCAAGATCTGTAACATTCCAAAAATGGTGCCATTGAGGTTTGGAGTAGTGAGAAATGTCTTTATGCAGAAGTTACTTGAAAAATAGGTAAGGAACCAAAAAAAGAAACCAAAAAAATTCTTTTAGTATCCTAAGTCAGTCAGATACTACATGGTAGGACAATTAGCTATCCATTTTGAGTTGATTGATGATGATGTTAAATTTTTTTTCCTTTATTTTATTTTATTGTTGTACTTTAAGTGAAAGTTTACATTTCAAGTTAGTCTCTCATATAAAAATTTATATACATTGTTATGTGACCCTAATTGCTCCCCCTATACTGTGACAGCACACTCCTCCTTTCCATCCCGGATTTCCCATGTCCATTCAACCAGCTCCTAACTCTCTCTGCCTTCTCATCTCACCTCCGGACAGGAGCTGCCCATTTAGTCTCATGTATCTACTTGAGCTAAGAAGCACACTCTTCACTAGTATCATTTTATGTCCCAGAGTCCAATCCAATCTTTGTCTGAAGAGTTGGCCTCAGGAATTGTTTTAGTTCTGGGTTGACAGAGAGTCTGGGGGCCATGCTTTCTGGGGTTCCTCAAGTCTCAGTGAGACCATTAAGTCTGGTCTTTTTACTACAATTTGAGTTCTGCACCCTACTTTTCTGCGGCTCTGTCAGGGATAATGATGCTAATTTTTTTAAAGGGAAAAAGGAAAAATAGAGGGAAGAGAATTGTAAGCTGGAGGAGTGTCCTAAA
The DNA here is from genome assembly GCF_000243295.1 of Trichechus manatus latirostris. Taxonomy (NCBI): domain Eukaryota; kingdom Metazoa; phylum Chordata; class Mammalia; order Sirenia; family Trichechidae; genus Trichechus; species Trichechus manatus. The sequence continues at coordinate 2,099,101 of NW_004444095.1, read as the reverse complement.
TGAAGCTTCAGTGGCTTGATTCCAAATAGCATATGTGACATCCAATCAAACAGCACTAGAAGCAGGTTGGCTGAGGATTGATGTGGAGAACCTTAGGAAAACTAGAATCCAGACAGGAATTTAAACCCTCAACAGAATCACGTAAGATTGTTTGTTAATATACAGATGCTTGGGCCCCCACCAAGATCTGCCAAATTAGAATATCTTGTAATATCATCAATGAAATCATAGATAGCTGTCATAATTGGTCCTGAAGTAGGCAGGGCTGAGAAAATAGATTATGTTGAACATTTATATATAGAGGTCACGACAGGGTTGACAAGCCAAACATACAGAAAACTGACTTGTAAGCCAGGACCTAGAGATTTTTCAAGAAGCAGGAATTCTGCAGACAGAAGGCTTGATCTAATGCAGCACCACGGACAGCTCTCGGGCAATCTTGTTTCTTTGAGAATCTGAAATTAAAATCCGTGATTTCATCTAACGGTAGCTTTTCCTTCAGCCTTGCCAGCTTTAACATGAAACAACTACCTTTTATTCGTTAAAAAGCCAGTCTCTATTAATTCATGCCCAATACGTCCTTATCAGTCACTCAGCATCCGTGTATAATGCCAGGTCTGATGGATGGATTAGAGTTCCCTCTGCATATTGGCTAACTTCTTTAGTCTATGGAGTTGTGTTTCATTAGAGTTTTGTTTTGTTTTTTACAGCTGTAGAGTTCTGTATCTCAAATGGGTTTAGGGCCCTCGAAGAAGTTACTTTACGTTTTAATCGATATTTTTCCCCAGAAAAACTTTTTTGTCAAGGAGAATCAGATACTTGGCATGATGGCAATGGAATGCACAAATCAGGTGGGAGGAATTAATAAGGGCAGTAACTTCAGGATCTGGATCTCCAAGATTAGCCTCCTATAGCTTAACTCAGCATTCCCAGTGAGTTTAACATATTCAAGAAGCCAGAATAATCTACATTTTAGAAGCCTTTATGTTATCTGTGTTACTGGTACATGTTATAGATCATTGAATATTCTTTTCCAGATTACAGTAGAAGAAGAGTGGAGCGTTCTACTTTTTCCATCAAAGAATTGGAATTTGTATATCATGGGATGGTTAGTTTTCAAAATCAGTTTGAATCTCAGAAAATGCTAATCTTCTTTATTGAAGGACAAGTCAGAACCAGGCACCAGGCTGTGCCATGATCAAGACATAATTTATATCTGACCTTTGGGGGTTTCTCAGGCTCTGCTGCTTGTTCACTTTTCCTTGTAATCTGCATTAATTTGCTACTCGGCTGTTTGTAGATTGGCCTTGGCTGCCAGGAATAGAATGTTCTGCGTAAAGGAGCATATGCCTTATTGAAACTAACGTAAGCAGAGAGGAGAGTGTGACCACTTGCCTAGATAATAGGTAGTGACAACAGAGATATTATTCTAGTATAAATGCATTCAGTTTCCTTTTCTCAGTTGGTATCTTATCTTAAGGCCTGGCTGGGATACATCAGGTGGGGCAGACTGAGTGGGGCTAGAATGCCAATGACCTTCCAACTAGAGGGTACCAGGTGTTCAACACACATACCCAAAATGCAGTCATTTGAGATTTAAGAGTTGGTTTACCAAGAACATAGTGACAAATATTACTAAAAAGAAAACTGATTTTCAGCTACTACCAACTATGACAAGTTACATACCAGAAAATCCCAATAAAGCATTAATAAAGCTCACCATTTTCTGTAAGTTTAAAACTTGGTTCACTAAGATAGAAAATTTCAAGTCATTTATATAATCAGATATTTCTGATGCCATAAATTCTAAACAGATTTATAATGTCAGTCCCAATTAATGTCCTGATTAATGTGTTGTCCATGAAGTTCATGACTAATTTTAGTATTGATATTTAATTCCTATATATCTTGATTTATACAGTTTATGTATATAGTAATTATAATTGCAAATTAGGCATCCATTAATATTAAATAAGAAGTGTATGTTAATAGAAAATTAAAGTTAGATATTTGAGATACTTTGAAATATTCAACATCTTTAAATTTGCATTTTGTGTGAACCACCTTTAAATAGCTAATAATGCATGAGTGTAAATAAATATTAGCAACTTATTAGAACGATTATGTGAATATCATTTATTCTTCCACAACAAGAATTTTTCAAACATATCTTTTATTACTGTTTTAAGAAAGAAATAATTCCATATATTTGCATGGTAGATCACTTTTAGTCTCAAGAGTTTTCCCTAAACATTTTTTTTTATTACTGCAATAACTGATGGAATTAAAAAAAAAAAAAGTAAACCTATTGCTGTTGGGTCGATTCCGACTCATAGGGACCTAGCTATAGGACAGAGTAGAACTTCCCCATAGAGTTTCCAAGGAGCAGCTGGTGGATTCAAACTGTCAACCTTTTGGTTAGCAGCCGTAGCCCTTAACCACTGTGCCACTAATTTTGGAAAGTTGTACATAAAAACGCATGCAAATAGAGATAGTGATGATAACAGTCACCCCAAACCCTTAATCCATAGCTGAAATGACCAAGGACATTTTTTGTTTTTTGGAAAAAAAGGATGCAAATGAAATAATTACAGAATTCCTAGTTAATTTTTGGATTTAGACAATCTTGGTCATATCTTTCAGGAATGAAAATACTTGTGTTTTTTGGCATCTTGGTATACTATCTTTCCTTTGTAACTCTTTTATGAAGTCTAGACCAGAAATAGCAAAAAAGAAAGAAAAAAGACTTCTACTTTAATTATTTCATAAATAAACCAATAAGATTAATTCTTATCTTATTGCAGTGAACTTCTAAGTCACTCTTTGTACCCAGGCAACTGACATCAGTAATTGACAAGCTTTTCACCTCTGAGAATCCCTTTACTTCTCATTTTTACATGGGACCTATTTTCTGAATATTTTTTCCACAAAGAAAACTACATTCATCAAGTTTTTTCCCCCTCTTTTTATTAATCAGACTTATATAAGTAATGGACAATAACTACCCTGCTCGCCATGAGATAACCAGAGACCCTTTGAAATAATGTAATCCTGGGAACAAAAGCAAAGGAAATTGTTCATTCAGTCAGCTTTTAAAACCATATCACAGTTAAACATATAATTTCTTTTAGCCTGTCGAAATGGTGAAAATTTCTATTAGTATCTAAATGGCTGCTGTTTTTGTCTACATCCCTGTCTCTGTGCCCACCAGCAGTAGTAAAAACAGCTGACTTGTTTAGCCCAGATCCGTATCGTCGTCTTATCTTTCCTTCCTTCCCTTAATTTCGACTCTCTCCATGTGGGCCCACTTACATCATCAGTTTGCTGAGGTGTCCCAATACTCCGAACACTTCTGTCACTGGGCAGCCAAAGCTTTTGATTTAGCATCAGGTTAGTTCAACAAATAAGTATTGAGTGCATACTGCGTGTCAGGCACTACTGGAGATGTTTGGTATGTATCAGTGAACAAAACAGAAAAGACTCAAGTCCTCTTGGGGTCTCAGTTAAAGCACTCAAATGGTACAATAAAGACATGATAAATAAATTTTATAAAATGCAAAAATATGATGAGTGCTGTGGAAAATAAGAGGTAGAGCAAAGTAAGGGGACAGCTTATGCTGGGGACATTTCTAATTTTAAATAAGGCATCATGGTTGTTGTCACTGAGAAGATGGCATTTGAGCAAAGATATAAAGGAGGCTAGGGAGTGAGTTGGAGTCCCTGAGTAGTGCAAACGGTTAAGTGCTCTGCTGCAAAACTGAAGCCTGGAGGTTCGAGTCCACCCAGAGGCACCTGGGAAGAAAGACCTGGAGATCTATTTCTGAAAAATCAGCCATTAAAAACCCTGTGGAGCACAGTTCTACTCTAATGCACATGGGATTGCCATGAATTGGATAATCTCACCAAGGAAAGGAGTATCGATAGAAAAGAAAAGAGAATTAAAGACTCTAACTTTAAGACGTGTCAAAATAGGAGAAACGAGCAAAGGAGAAAGAAAAGAAGTGACCGGTGAGGTCGGAGGAAAAACAAGAGAGTGTAGTGCCTGGAAACCTGGCCTTCTACCAACAAAACCTAAATTTGTGGTGCTCATTTCATCTTGCCCTCTCCTTCTAATTCCTATATCCTTACTTTCGACCTATATAACAAAAAGGAAACATTAGTATGTTTTGAGATATAGAACTTTAATAAATCCAAAGGGTATTCAATGAATCTGAATAATTCAATGCTGTTATATGAAAAAAATATAGAATTCATAGGAAAGGAATGGAAGTTAGCTTAGAAAATGACTTGAATTAATAATGTTATATCTCCAGTGTAGGTCTACCTATTCTAAGGCTCAGTGGTTGAATTAGCAGTAAGAGTCCTTAGTAGGGAAAAAAGAAAAAAAAAAAACTTTATTGTGAGCATTTGTGTCTACATGGCTGAATTAAATCCCTCCAACAATGAAATTTAGTTAACATAGTATCTTGAAAAGAACCCTAAGTGGGATTCAGGGAGCCGGAATTCTAAGTATGGTTCTGCTGCTGACTGATTGCATTAACTTCCAATCTATCATTAACCTCCTTGTGCCTCATTATCCTCATTTCACCAAATAAGAAAAATGAAATATTCCTCCTTTCCTACCTCACTCGGATGTTGTGAATTTAAATGTGTGAGAAGTGCTTGAGATGCATAAAATTTGATGGAGTTTTTTATTCATGAATTCAAGGCATCTGAAGTAATTTGACCATGATGGAAAGTTGCTTCTTTACACATTTTTTTAGTATGACATTTCTGTTACTGACCCATCCATTTATGCAGCCTGTTACCTAATCCAAAATGTAAAACCAACACAGGTTTCATCACAAATCAAACCTATGGATAAGCATTACATCCATTTTATTTTGTATTAGTTCATGATATTCATCATTCTCATATTTACTCGTTTAATATGTGTTTATTGAACACCTATGGATAAAGCCTCAGTTCCGAAGTGACGCTGATAGAACCTTCCATTTTTATATTCCTTTGGCATTTAAAATGTGCTTTTCTAGCCATAATCTCCACTGATCTCTCAATGCCTTGAGACTGATATGACAGATACACATTTTCATATTTTAAAATGAGGGAACTCTGTCTCTTAGATGCCCACAGCCTCCAACTAATGTGAAACAAAGTAGGGTCTGGGGCTCAGGTGTTCTGACACCAATTGTAGGATGCAATGCTGCAGAACATGATCTTTGGCTTACTTTACTATGAGCATAAGGTATTTTCCATGAGCTACATAATACCTAGAGGAGAATATGGTCTGAAATGGGAGCAATAGAACAGATGGTTAAATGATCAACTTTCTTGATATTGTCTTATTCTAAAGAGTTTCCTCCTGTCAGTGTAGACTTCCTCTGAGTAAGAAATCATTATGATGACATCTAAGTTTTCCAATGTGGCAATCAGGTTAGAATACCCTACACATAATCTTGAAAACTGCTAGCTCCATCATGATGTGGGCCACTTCATTGTCATTTTGTTAAGTAGGTATATAGACTTGACTTCAAATTCTGGCTCTGCTAATTGCTATATGGCCTTGAGCTTGTGACTTAACCTTTCTAAACCTCAGTTTCTTCATCCTTAAAATAAAGATAACTAGGGTCGCTACGGGTCGGAATCAACTCGATGGCACCTAACAGCAACAAGAAGTTCTAAAAATAGAAATACTACCTATTTCAAAGGGCTGTTTGTACAATCACCCATCAAATATAGATTGAGTGTCTACTTTATGGCAGATTTTGTTCGAGGTGTGGGATTACAGCAGTACATCAGAGAAAAAATTCTTGTTCTCAAAGAGCTTACATTTTAGTGGAAGAGACATGATAAACAAATAAGAAAATAACATAATTTTAGATATTGATAAGTCTTACACAGAAAATAATATCAGATGATGTGCTAGAGTATGCCTGGAATGCAAATTTGGAGGTAACAGCAGACAGAGAAGTCAAAGAAAGGACTCTTGAGAAATTGACATTTGAGGAAGAAAGGCCTGGCAACCTGCTTCCATAAAGATTACAGCCAAGAAAACTGGAGCACAGTTCTACTCGGTAACACATACGGTCGCCATGAATTAGAATCGACTCGATGGTAACTAACAACATCAGCAACAACTGAATACTAAAAAGGAAACAGAAATGTAAAGAACATTCAAGACAAAGGAAACAAAAAGTACAGGGTCCCATGGCAGGAATTACCTTCACGTTTTCCAGGAATAGCATGAGTCGAATGTGGTGATAAATCAAACCAAACCCATTGCTGTGGAGTGGATTCTGACTTATAGCGACCCTATAGGACAGAGTAGAACTGCCCCATAGGGTTTCTAAGGAGCAGCCCATGGATTTGAACTGCCGACCTTTTGATTAGCAGCCAAGCTCTTAACCACTGCACCACCAGAGCTAATGTGGTAATGGAGGGGGTGAATGTCAGGAGATGAGGAGAGAGACCTAGCAGGGGCCAGATGAGGTAGAGTCATCTGGGCCATGATAAATAGTTTTTATTTTTATTTTTATAAATTAAATGGGAAACCATCGGGGATTTTTAATAAAGGGAGTGATGTGATATGATTTATGTTTAAACATATTTGTTCTTGAGTGAAGCCTATGTTATGGAGATCAGCTTTATGAAAATAAAAGATATACATGTAAAATGCTTAGTGTGGTACTTGGCACATAGAAAATGATAAACAAATTATGGCATTCGAGACGATGTAACTGATGGTAATGATGATTGTGGTGAGGATGGCGGTGAGGATGATGGTGATTGTATTTTAATCTCCTAACCTTCTGAAAACCTACATTTGACTTGTGAATCCAAATATTTATGTAGCAAAATCCATGATCTACTCTTATTTCTGTACAACTTGGTCCAGTTTTGAGTGATGAGGCAAATCGCTCAGGCGTGTGTACCAGCCTTCCGTGTCCTCACTCCTCCTTTGTTAAAACTCTCCACCAAGATTACATTGGTAAAGGCTTCCCTGACCTAAATGTCGCTGAGACCTCAAATTGAAGAGCAAAGCTAAAGCATAAAGGAGAAAAAAAACAGCTTAAAAAGACTAAAAGGTTCATGGACAAAGAAATGTCTTTTTAAAAAATGAAGAAAAAAGCAGAGAAGTGATGCTCTTTTTGCCAACCTAGCCAACTTCTGAAAATAAAAGTATTGTGTTACAGCTAATAACTGTTTGTCACTGCAGTCACTTGTTGATGTCTACCCTTTAAAATGGCCCAAACCTGTTGGCCTCAAAATCAGTTCCAAGCATAGAAACTTAGATATCACACCTGCTGTAGGAATTATCAATGTCCCTTAGACAGTTCCAAAAATAAATAATTTTAATTTCACCCTAGATTCAACAAGAAGATTGACTAAGGAGTCCATTATAGCAAGTTTTCATTTGCTTTCAAGATATTATTAGGGATCATAACTTCAATTTACACCTTTTCCATTGCTGTATTTGAATTTAATACTGAGTCAATAGTTATGACCCACTTTAAGTGGGGTGGGGGGGGCTGATATTAGATGGGAGGATTGTAATTTTATATTCATGAAGCATTTGGAAAAATTATCACTCATAATTTTCTGTTTGTGAAATTGGCCACTAATATTTTCACATGGTAAGGGGTATCAAGTGTTGGCAATTACTTTTCTGTGTTGTGATTTTATCATAAAATGTGCTTTTATAGGTGACTAAGTTTTGTTGAATGAACGAATGACACTTTGCCTCTATCGACCTAATCAAGCAGTGCTGAAGAAAATAATTTGAGACTCGCCAATGTGCATATTTTTATTTGCAGTGAAACTTTTCACTGCAAAAAGATCTCACGACTTAACTACATTCATAGCTCATGCATTAATTGGAAAGGAGGAATATAAATTTTGGTATGGGAAAAATAAGAAAGAGGAGGCTCTCCTTTTGAATATCCATAGCAAACTATAACTCTCCTTGGTATTTAATTTTTTGCTAAATTGCTGGGGGTCTTAGGTGTGATTAATTGTCAGAGTGATTAAGCTAGTTATTTTCTTGAGTTTTGGTTTTACTCTTTTCTTCCAGATCCTGTGCTTGGTACTTTATCATTAAGATTTGAGCATTTTTAAACCTTCCCTGCGTCTTGTCTTTCCAATTGACAAGTCATAGGACTTTACATAAAGAAGAACTACACAGGATATGAGAAATACTGTTTTAAAGCCTAAGTTCTTATTTTATTTTTTCTTTCTTAAACATATTTTCTCTTAATGATTAATGCAACTGTTGAAGGGTGATAAATACCACTCGTAGGCTTTAGAGCCTAAATGTTGAATTTGACACTCAAAGTTTAAAGGCATCGTGAAAATTTTTCCAGAACTAATGTTCAAGCAATTTGAGTTTTACAGGCAACTCAGTAGTTTTGAATAACGTAGTTATTTTGAAAGCAGAACCATAAAAAGCCATGTTCAGAGAATTAGTACTTTTCATTCATCAGAAGAATATAGAAGTCAATTGATTGGATTATATTTGGAATATACCTTATTTTTTTCAATTATGTTTCAACTCATTAGTATTTAATTCATGATTTTATACAGCAAACCCAATCTATTAAAAATATTGGATATTTGAAATTAGAACCATGTAGAGGTATAATATAATATAAATATATATATATTTAAATGTCCTCTTACAATCTATTTCTCTTTGGCCCATCTCTAAGCACTTATAAGATATATTTCCAAAGAAGGATTCTACTAACTTTATAAACAAATGTGTTTTCTAATTAAACATTTCTTTGTTGACTGGAATAACATGGCCATGGGTATGCAAGCATCTTCACAATTTTAGCTGTTGGTTTTCTTACTTTATAGTCACACAACTTTGTTTCACAGTGACACTAATGCATAAAGAAAAGGATGTCCATGCAGAAAGTTAAAAGCAAATTACCATGTAGCTACTATACTTGAGAATTGCCTATTTTCTGTGTATATTTTGCATTGGATAGTAGTGATTACATCTAAAAGAAAATAGATGGTCTTTGTTTTCACTGAAGGGATACATAATGTACATAACTAGCACTTTTGAGCAACGAGATTGTGAATACACGTCTTTTCATTTATGGTCCAATCATCTTCTTACTATGAAAGCATGTAATTGATGGTTCGAATAAATGCTTTGTCTCTTTGAGTAGCATATTGGAAGAGGAAGAGAAATTAGAAATACTTTCAAAGCTACTTCAAATACTAATGATACAGTTGTTTTCAATAGTTAGGTGATTTAACAAAGCTGATGTATTTTATTATCTTTGATTATTAAAGAAAATATGTTTATCAGAATACTGTTGAGAGTGTATGTGTCACAAAGGATGAATTTATTAAATTGCTAGATAGACATCACTGATACCATTTCTCTTCATCCAGTATAATAGAATACATGAATACCATCCTGAAAAATAAATCTGTAAATAAATAAATTATATACATGTAGATGTGTGTATATGTACGTATGTATATATGTATATCAAAGAATAGGTATATCCTTATTACTTACAAATACCAGTTAAGGGTTATCATTAAATAATTAATTTTTAAAGTAAGATGATAATAATTATTAAAAAAAAAAAAAACTATAACTGTCCTAAATACTTTATCTTTGTCTGGTTCAGCATCTACCTCAAGGTCCCAGAAGGTTTCAAAATGATCATTAAAATCACACATTATCCTTGTACTGATGAAGTAGAAAAGAGACAGTTAATATAACTTTCTATCTGATAGAGTGTTGTAGAGCAGAGAACTCACTCTGTTTTGAAAACTAAACATTTCTCTTTGCTCCCCTTTCCCTATTAAGGATGAGTTTCTTAATTGTGCTAACACATCAAGTGAGACGTGTTAGATTCAATTAGATGTTAAGATCCAGAGTATAAACAACTGGTTAAGGTTATGCATTTCAATGCAAAAAAAAAACCACCAGAAACCCTTGTTTTAAATCTCAAGGCTGGATAATTTGCAACAGAGGTTTATCTGTCAAGTATACAGAATCGCTAACATTGTTCTAAAGATGAAAGAGTGGGTGTTTGAGCCTTGAACATAGCTGTTTATATCTATCAAGCTGAGATTGATGGTTAAAAGTGCCTTCTCTGTCAAGTTCTACCAAATCAACTTTTGTCTCCTTGTGTCTTAGATCATTTTACCTGTTCACCCTGAATGGTTAATGGCATGTTCCTCTGGCACCACTGTTTGTCTCTTTTGCAAAGCCCAGAAAATGGCATGCGTTATTGTTGGTGTATAAGACTCACGTACCAATGCTCTCTACAACTTCTGTTGAGTTCAAAAGGGTGTACCTTATTTAACCTCCTCTGGCACAGAATCAAGAACAGTGTCCCATTGCTTCTGCTACCCCTCTACCCATGAGTGTGAGGACACCACTTAGCTGACTGCCACTCAGGCAGGGATTTTACAAAGTAGAGTGAGTGTTCTCATACCCGAGCATGGATCAGACTCACCAGCAGGGTTGAGCTCCTCCCTCTTCTGATTCAGAGCTTCTGATTCAGTAGGTCTGGAATGGAGTCTGAAATTTTTGCATTTTTAATAAGTGTACAGATAATGTTGATGCTGCTGGTCCCAAGACCACATTTGAGAAACACCACTGTAGAAGACAGATAATTAAACTATAGTTGATAAAACCTGTATTTCTGCCCTGGCCCTACTTTTGACATCTAGCAAACTGTCAGGGCTTCCATTCTCTTCATCTACACCATGAGTGGTTAGATAGGATTTCCAATTTAAAATTAAATAAAATTCACTACACAATGTTCCAATCAAGGATGACTATATGGAATACATCAAACCAAGACCTTTGTCTTAAACTGTAAAACCGTCTTTTATCCAATTTTTATATGCTCCTCAAAACTGGTATTCCCTTTCATTTCTTTACTTTGTCTCCTGTCCATAGGTCATCTCATCCATACTTTCAGTTTCAATTCCTGACTTCCCTGCAAGGTCTTTCAGATTTACATCTTCAGCCCTGAATTCTCCCCTAACGCAGGTGCTATATACCCATCTGCCTAATAGGCATCTCCACTTGAATAGGAGGCCAAAGGCATCTCAGACTCGAGAAACCCCAAACTGAAGTCATAATCTTACCCTACAAACCTGATACACATCCAGCTTGTTCTATCCCAGTGAATGGTACTGCTAACCTGAACAGGTCAAAAGTGTGGGATTCGTCCCTGAATCCTCATTGTCCTTCAACAGCCATATCAAACCCATCATCCTATGCTACTTATTTCACATTCTCTATATTTCTGCAGTGTTCTTCTACATCTACTACTAAACTAGTTAGTACAAGCTACCATCATCTCTCATTGGGATGACTGCAACAAATTCCTATTTGTTTCTTTAAAATTACTCTCTCCCTCCCCAAAAGACTCTTTTCTCTACTTCCAGAGTGATCTTTTAAAAATATGTATCTAGCCTTGTCACTTCTATACTTCAAAGGATTTTTATTACTCATGATCTTAAAATGGCTTTTGTTATGGATTTAATTGTGTTGCCCCAAAGTATGTGTTGGAATCCTAACCCCTATGCCCATGGTGTAATTCCATTTGGGAACAGGGATTTCTTCATTATATTAATGAGGCCATATCAGTATATGGTGTGTCCTAAACCTAATCACTTTTGCGATATAAAAAGAGCAGATTAGACACATAAAAAGCACACACGGGAGAAGATAGGCTATCTGATGAATACAGAGGCAGATGAATTTACATGTCGAGGAATTCCAAAGATTGCTGAATATTAGAAGCAGGAATAGACAAAAAAAGGACTGAATTTGGAATTCTAGCCTATGAAAAATAAATTTCTATTCTTTAAAGCCACCCACTTGTGGTATTTCTGTTATAGCAGCACTAGGTAAACTAAGATAGCTTGCAAGGCCCAACATTGTCGAGCCGTTGCTATGTTTGCGGTATTATCTTTCACTACTCCTTTTGTTTTCTCTTTCTTTGTGCCCCAACCACACTAACTTCCTTTTAGATCATCCTCATTACAGTACCATGACCTCTTTTGCCTTTGTGCATGCTGTTCCCTCTGCCAGGAACTCTGCTCTCCATTCCCACCACCACCCTTACGCTCATTCATACATTTAAAACCTTCTGCTCATCTTATAGATATCACTTGGTTGTTCCCACCTCAGGAGGGTTTCCCTGATCATGCCACCCCCCAATTAAATTAGGCCTCCTTGCTACACGCTTTCATGGTGCCCTTTATTTTCCTCTCATAGCCCTTAATTACACTTATAATTATATGTTATTTGTGTGAGTATTTGATCGTTATCTGTCTCTCCCACTAGGCAGTGGGCATGTTTTGCTCACCACTGAAGTCATAGAACCATGGATAATGTTTGGCACAAAACAGATGTTCACGAAAATTTGTTGACTTGATGAATGAAAAATTATACCTTAATATTTTTTTTTATATGGGTCCAAAACTGAGCTCACCTTTCGGATCTGTCTGTTAGAACTTTGGACCTATGTAAATTGAACCAACAGGTTTAATCAGGTTTAAATTGTAGAAAATAATTTTGTCTTTTATGCATGTGACTCTCCTGAGGGTTGAATCCCTCTTTAGAGTGAGTTGTTACAGCAGAGCCTTTGTGAATAAACTCTATATTCAGACAGGCCTGAGTTCATAATACGGTTCCTTAAACTGCAGATGCTAGTAGTTCCAACTTTATAGGAGTGTTTTGAGGAATAAATAAGCATAATTCACAGTAAACACTTTATATAGTGCCTGTTGCATTCTGACTGCTCAGTAAATTGAAACTATTAGAATTTTTATATTAGGTATTTCCGGCCCTCAGCACACTAGAAGGCATGTAGTACAGGCTCAATAAAAAGTTTTGTTGAATTGAATGTGGTATCCATATAGCATTATAATTATTTAAGTACCACCTCACGAAAGTTAGATATTCTGTTCTTCACATATGTGAATTGTTTGGATGAAAATGAAAATCAAGAATTCAAATAGTGAGATCAATGGTGTACCTTAAGTTATGGGTTACTTCATAAAATTTTCACCAATCTTACGATTAAAGTCAACAATCTATCTATTTCCTTTAGAATTATTTTAATTCAACAAACATTTACTGAGCAACTACTATGTACAAAAGGAGCCCTGGTGGTGCAGTGGTTAAGCCTCAGCTGCTAACTGTAAGTTGGTGGTTCAAAACTACCAGCTGCTCCGTAGGAGAAAGATGTGGTAGTCTGCTTCCGTAAAGATTTACAGCCTTGCAAACCCTATGGGACAGTTTTACTCTATCCTAAACGGTCACTATGAGTCGAAAATGACTAGATGGCAACAGGTTTACTATGTGCAAGCCATGATGGAGATAAAGATGAATAAACCATGCCACCATTTTTTTAAGAAGCTCAGTATCTCGTAAGAAAGTGAATTCACACAAACAACCATGTAAGATAAACTGCTAAGTTTAGACTGGCCTGTAAAACAAAGGATTATAAGTGCAATTAGTTTCATTTGGAGGTCTTCAGTTTCCTGGAAATTATATCCTTTTTGTTTAAACCCCCCAAGTCCAGCACCCTTATTCGTGGCATATTCAGAGCTTTTTCTTCATCGAGTAGAGCAGTGGTTCCCAAAGTGTGGTCCTGTGATCAGCATCACCTGGATACTTGTTAGGGATGCAAATTTTTGGCCCCCCCCCCCCAGACTTACTGAATTAGAAACAATGGGGGGGAGGAGTACTCTGTTGGTTAACAAGCTCTTCCAGTGATTCTAAAGTGCACTCGAGTTGGAGACGCACTGGAGTAAAGGGACTTTGTGTAATAGGACAGGTTTTGCTTATTAGCATCAATTCTGAACTTAAAAATGCATATACTCAAAAACAAAAGTCACCTGACTAGCATTTCGTTGTCCTCCTTCCTGAGTCAATATAAGACGAGGCATGTCCCATTTGAGGGCCAGCAGCTGTATTCTTCTTCAAGGTCAAGGCTTCTACACTGCTTTCCCTCACTGCATCTGCAAAGTAGATTTTAAAGTGAATTTCCTTATTCCTTTTGTGTTGTAAAGAACATTTGAAGGGGTGAAATCTGGTTAAATTTAGTCACAGGGCACTTACTTAGATAAAATAACAATAGCAACCAAATAAATTGCCATTGGAGTTCATCTGATTAATTTTGCCTTAATTTTTGTAGATAAGAGCAAAATGGTTCACATTAGGGAATGTAATTTGCCTGCCAAAGTGCAATTTATTTATTCAGAAACTTTTAAAGAGGAATTATAGTATGTCAGTTATGTTGCAGGAACTATAAGGACTAGGAATTCAAAGACCAGTAATCTCTCAAGGAACTTCACAGACAAGTGGGGGAAATAGATAGTTAAAACAATTACGATGAAGTTAGATAACAATATAATACCAAAAACCAAACTAGTTGCCATAGAATTGATTCCAACTCATGGTGACCCCATGTGTTTCACAGTAGAACTGTGCTCCATAGGGTTTTCAGTGGTTGATTTTTCAGAAATAGATCAGCAGGCCTTTTTTCTGAGGTACCTCTTAGTGAGTACGAACCAACCTTTCAGTTAGTAGTTCAGCGCTTAAGCTCTTGCACCTTCCAGGACTCCTAAATAATATAATCAAAAAAAAAAAAGATTGCCGTTGAGTCGATTCCAACTCATAGTGACCCTGTAATATATATAACAGGTACAATTTATTGAAGGCCAACTATGGTGGAGCCATTCTAGCATATAGTTCTTACTCTCACTGTTTAATCTTTGCAGCTGCTCTATCTGGTTGGAATTATCATCATCAATTTACAGCTAATGACACTAAGACTCAATAAGTAACTTGCTCAAGGTCATGTGGCTAATAAGTAGTGCAGTTATGATTTGAATATAGACACTATGCTCCATTAGGGCAGGGACCATGTCTATTTTCTTTATCATTATATTTCCAGTGCCTAACAGTGCCTTAAACAAAACAGATGACAGATAAATAATTTTGAATGAATACATGAACAAACCCAGGCCTTTCCAAAGACCTTTACTCATTCAGATAAACTACTACGAACAATGTGTTACAGGAGAAAAAAAAAATGGAGAGAGAGAATGTAGTTTGCTTGGGGGAGCTGACAAAAGGTTTTCACAAAATATAAAGAGAAGTATAATTTGGATAGGCAAGAAAAAGCTTAGCAGTAAATCAGGCAGAGAAGATGCTCTGCAAGAAATAGAGGTGTGAGTGCATGGTGTGCTTGTGAAGAGAAAAGAGTAGAAGAAGGAAGGGTGGGGAGGAGGAAAGGGGGAGAAGGTTGGGCCTTTACTGTTACCCTTGGGGGTTCCCATAGACCACCTTTCAGAATCATCTGGGTGGTTTGTTAACAGCTGCAGATTCCTCACCTTCATCCCGGACTTACTAAATCATTGTTAGTCAGTGTAGGCCTAGATTCCATATACTATAAACTCACAGCTGTGGAGTCGATTCTGACTCATAGCAACTCTATAGGACAAAGTAGAACTGCCCCGTAGGGTTTCCAAGGCTGTAAATCTTTACGGAAGCATACTGCCATATCTTTCTCACGCGGAGCGGCTGGTGGGTTCAAACTGCTGAACTTTTGGTTAGCAGCCAAGCTCTTTAACACTGCACCACCAGGGCTCTCCATATACTATATTTACCATACCCTACCCTACCCTACCCTACCTTTCCACACCATACCATACCATACTATACCTTTTATTTATTTTTAAACACTGTCCCCAGCTGATAGCCATACCAAAGTTTTAGAACCACCTCTAAACTACCGGTTCTCACATTTCAGCATGCATCAGAATTTCCTGGAGAGCTTATTAAAACACAGATTGTGGGCTTCACTCCCATGGTTTCTAATTCAGCTAATCTAGGGTGCGACTGTAATTTGCATTTCCCAGGTGATGTTGCTTTGAGTACTGCTGCTTTAGGCTAGGAGTCCCTGGGTGGTGCAAAGAGTTAAGAAACTCAGCTGCTAATTTAATGGTTGGAGGGTTGAATTCACCCAGAGGCACCTCAGAAGAAAGGCCTGGAGATCTACTTCTGAAAAATCAGCCATTGAAAACCCTATGTGGCACAGTTCTACTTTGACACACATGAGGTCACCATGAGTCAGAATTCACTAGATGGTTTTGGTTTTAGTCTGGGCTATGAGGGACCACAGAAGGCTTTTATAATGAATAGTCCTGAATTATACAAAGCCCTTGGCTACAGTTTAATCTGTAGTTTGGGAAGGAAACAGTACTAAGGCAAGAACGCTAGTTAGGGGATAGTTTCAATTATCTTGACTGGCTAAGGAAGTGAGGCTCAAGGATTGGATCACAGAGCAAATGCAGAACACTGGGCTATTGTCCCCTAGTTTACCCTGCAACCGTCTTCTTTTCTCTCAACCCCTTGTTGTTGTTGTTGTTGTTAGCTGCCATAGAGTAGGCTCCCCAACTCACGACAATCCCATGCGCAACAGAATAAAAGGCTGCCAGGTCTCGTTCCATCCCCATGATTGGTTGTGAATCAGTCCAGAGCAATCCACAGGATTTTCACTGGCTGATTTTCAGAAGTAGATCACCAAACATTTCATCCTAGTCCATCTTAGTCTGGAAGCTCTTTTGAAACTCTTTCAGCATCATAGCAACAAGCAAGCCTCCACTGACATTTGGGTAGTGGCTGTGCATGAGGCGTGTTGGCCAGTTATCAAACTCTGGTTTCCCATGAGAGGCAAAAAAAAAAAAAAAAAAACCTTCCACCACTGCTCCTGAACCAGTTGCCACTGAGCCCTTCTGACTTATGATGACTCCATGTGTGTCAGAGTAGAACTGTGCTTCCTAGGATTTTTAATGGCTGAGTTTTTGGGAGTAGATTGCCAGGCCTTTCTTCCAAGGTTCCTCTGTGTGAAATGGAACCTCCAACCTTTCAGTTGGCAGCTGAACTAGTTAAGTGTTTGCACTACCCAGGAACTTCCTTTCTTTGGATTGGTTGTACAAGAGTCAAATAAGCTTGGGAAATTCTAAAATACAAACTGCTAATTTATCCCTCGCCCCCTCCAATGTTCCACTGTTTTCTGTGCCCTCTCAAGTTTTCAGCACATCTTTGCCTCCCAATTTTTTCCTTTCCCTTTTGGCATGTATTGATTTTATTTGATTTTTCTTTTTAGACTCCTTCCATTGTCCTCCCTCTTTCCATTGATACATTTCTACTGCATTTTGAATCAAACTGAAGAGATATATTAGCACATTTCTTGAAAACCGTATTTGAAAAAGAAGGCTCGTGGAGCAAACATTATTTAGCTGATTAATTAAGTCTTTCACTGAGAGACCTTTTGTTATCCCCTAACTTCCTGTCCAGAGTCCACAGACAGCAGGGATAATACGGGGAAAAGTGAGAGGCTTATTTCAAAAGGTCAGGGGCCACCCCCACCACCTGCAGGTGGAGACATCAGAAGCAGGAAGGGGCCCCCCAGCTGCAGGGAGAACACCCCACAGAGCCCAACTAAGATGATGAGCCTTTTAAATTCCTGCCCTCCCATTCCATTTTTGTGCTATAAATGTGAATATTCAGGTCTGCCCTGATTAAGAACCAACAGATGAAATGCCTCTATGTGAATGTCACACTTCCTTGGCTTATTTATTCTTTGTCTCCATGTTTCAAGTTATTATTTCCAAATGCCTTGCACATAACTACCATGGATACCGGTTGCGAGTTGGGGATGGAGCCAACATTTTTGTTTCTACACTTGACAAAGAGAACGGACTGACCAAGCCACATTCTGTACAAATCATTAACTTCTAACTAACATTCATACTTCCAGGCTTATTCTCTATCCAGTTTTCTAGATGCATTTGTAATATTGACCTCAAACACCAGTATTAATAATGCCACAATCAGACGGCAAGTTGGATCTGAGGAGCCGGAATCTCAGAAATTTAGTTTGGTCCATAATTGTGATAGGTCTATAAATCAGGGAAGCAAGGGTTTGGTTGCTATTAAAATGCATTCCATGTCCATCAATCTTGTAGGTGGTTGTTAATTAGCCAGCGTGGCTCATTAAGCACCTTGGAGGATCAGTATTCAATTCCAAGTCACCCTGGCAATTATAGACATTGCCAACTGAATTTGTGTGAGTTTGGTTAGGTTAAATGGAAACAAGCTGCCTAGGACCCTGATTACAAAATGAAATCAAGAGTGGAAGAAGTCACAAAGCCACAGGTAAATTGACGTTCTATTATGTCCCTTTGTTGGTATGCTGACAAAATGTTGAGACTCAAAAGACATTTATTCCAGCATAGATTTTTTTTTCTCCTTAAAATTCATAAAATCCAATGTCAGTTTCTCACTCATTCATCAAAAGTTTATCAACTATCTACTGTAGGCAGGAATCATGCAATATGCTGGTGACACACAGATGAAAGACTTAGCTCTTGCCTTCAAGGAGCTCCTAGTTGAGGAGGAGAGACCACTGTGGAATCAAATAAATGTAATAATGGTCTCTAAAAGGGTTGAGCACTGTGTGCGATGGCTGCCCAGACCTATAGAACCAGAGAAAGAATCAGAGAAAAGAAGGACAATTCAGGGAGAAGGAACAGTTTGCGTAAAGTCTCATAGATAAAAGTGAAACCCAGATATCTTTAAGGGAAGACTAAGCTTCCATGGTGCAAGGACATTCTCAGCTGTCTATCTCCAGTGTTTGGTGCGGGGCTTTGTGAATATAGGAGGAAGAGTGGGATAGGATGTACCACATCACTGTGGGAGAGGCAAATGAAAAGGAGTTGGTGTCGGAAGATGAGGGGACAAGGGAGATCCTAGTACTAGGTAGGCATAATGTTCTTCCTGGGAAATATTGAATGATGGGGACCTTGACTCAAGAAAATCCAATCTGGTTTTTTGTATGTTTGTTTGTTTGTTTTCTTTTCCTGGTCTTGGTTTTAGGGCCAAAATTAGCCTAAGAGAGCTACCAGGGGCTCTAGATATAGGAAAAGCTGCGCTGTGGAATTGATCCAGTTCAATATATATATTATAGCCAGGCAAATGGGCTGACCTCACTTCTCAGTACTGCTTGGCAATCCTCCATGCTAGAGGGTCATGGAACCTGTTACTACCTGCAGGAATACCTTTGGCTTTTAACACTATACAAGTTTCCCTTATGGGTGACAATCTTTACTCTTTGGGCTAAACTTCTACTTGTTTGAAGGTGACTTCAGGGGACGGTTTCAATTCAAAGTTTGAAGAGTAACTCAGGGCCATAGTCTCGAGGACTCCTCCAGACTCAATAGGTTCAATAAGTTTGGATTCTTTAAGAATTTGAAGTGCTGTTTCACATATTTTTCCCTTGTTACAAGGATTTCTCTATTATGTTCCTGATCAGAACATTCAATAGTGGTAGCTGGGCACCATCTATTTCTTCTGGTCTCAAGGTGGAGAAGGTAGTGGCTTGTATAGACAGTCCTATAGTCCAGTTCCTTCCCTGATTCTTGGGTTTCCTCCTTCTTGTTTGTACCAAATGAATAAAGACCAATAGTTATATCTTAGATGGCTGCTCATAAGCTTTTAAGATCCCAGACACCACCAGCTTTTAAGCCCCGAAACCAAGAGAAGTAATGCTATGAAGTGGTTGGTTATTTCTAATTAGTATTAGTATCTGTAGTCACCCCCCCCCCTTTTTTTTGGTTGTTGTTATTATTGCAAAACCATGTCCATAGGGTTTTTGTTGAAATGATTTTTGGAAGTAGATCATCAAGCCTTTCTTCTTATCTCTCTTAGTCTGGAGGCTTTGCTGAAACCTGTCAAGCATCATAGCAACATGCAAGCCTCCACTGACAGATGGGTAGTGGCTACACATGAGGTATATTGGCCAGGAATTGAACCAAGGTCTCCCTTATGGAAGGAGAGAATTCTACCACTAAATGACCAATGCTTCCATGAGACTTGAGGTAGGGAGTTTATGAAGACTCTGAGAAGATAATCACCTTATTAATTGGTATTTTGGTAGCTGGGCACATTTGTGTCTGTGGAAACCTAAAGGTCTGGGTGGCTTATTCCTCTAAGAAGAGGCACTGCTGGGTCCTGGACTCTATGGAACCACAAGACTAAACTATAGCCTATACCTGTATGAGAGGAACCTCTATCCTTGTCATGTGTCTTTTGGCATTTTTAAATTAATTACATAATTGAGACCTTCAGTGGGTGGAGAAGGATATCTCCACACCCTCATACCGATTCTCCCAAATATTTAGCTTAAGAGTGAGAGAAAATAAAGACCACGTGGACCATTTCTTAATATGGCAGCCCTCTATGGTAGCCTTTTAACAATTCTAACGTCCATACGCTTAAGAACTTCCATTTCTTGCCTGGTGTTCATGGGGTGATTAATAAAGAGTAGTGGGTTAAGGCTTAGAAGCAAGAGGGAAGTTACTCAAGTTGTTGTTGTTAGGTGTCATCCAGTCAATTTCGACTCAAAGCAACCCCATGTGACAGAGTAGAACTGCCCTATAGGATTTTCTTGACTGTAATCTTTATGGAAGCAAATCTCTAGGTCACACATATACATCACAAATAATGACGATGCAAGCATATACATGATTTCGGATAGTGATACATTCTGGAAATAAAGCTGTTTAGGGGGGTATAAAATGATGTTAAGAGGGGGCTAGTTTAGATTGGACAAGAGTGGCTTCTCTGGGAAGGCAGTATTTGAGCAGAGACAAGAGTTATTTAAAGCAGCAGACCTGGTGAATATTTGGGAGAAAAACATCCCAGGTAAAGGAAACAGCAAGCTCAAAGGCACTTAGATAAGAATAGACTTGACCTAAGACATGGCAAGGCGATGAGGGCAAAGGAAGGGTGGGGAGGGAATGAGGTGGGATAGTAGACAAGGGACAGATCTTAAAGGCCATGACAAAAAATTTACTCTTTCTCCAAGTTTGATGGGACATCATTGGAGAATTTGGAGCAGGGGAGTGAAGTGATTTTATTCATTTTCTTCAAAGTCTGTTCTTGTTGCTGAGTATCTTTGACTGCAATCTTCAAGAGGTGATGGTGATTCAGATTAGGGTGGAATGGTATGATCAGTGAGAAATTGTGTTTAGCATACATTTTAAAGGCATAGCTGACAGCATTTGCTGTGATAGATTAGATATGCAATATGAGAAAATTTTAAAAAGTGAGAAATATTCCTAAATTCCTGCCTAGAAAATGGGAAAAGTGGAGGAGGAATGCTGTTATTGTTAGGTGCCCTCAAGTTGATTCTGACTCACAGTGACCCTATGTACATCAGAACAAAACACTGCCTGGTCCTGCGCCATCCTCACAATCGTTGCTGTATGAGCCCATTGTTGTAGCCATTGTGTCAATCCATCTCGTTGAGGGTCTTCCTCTTTTTCGCTGACCCTCTACTTTACCAAGCATGATGCCCTTCTCCAGGGACTGGTCCTTCCTGATAACATGTCCAAAGTAAGTGAGATGAAGTCTTGCCATCCTTGCTTCTAATGAGTATTTTGCCTGTATTTCTACCAAGACAGATTTGTTCATTTATTAGCTCTGAAAAAAATCTTAGCTATTTTTACAAACAACTGGAAATAAAATACATTTTTGTGAATAGTGAATTCCCTAGGGAAACCAGTTCCCCAACTCTGATTTAGGGTCTCCTAGTGGTTAAGAGCTACGGCTGCTAACCAAAGGTCAGTAGTTTGAATCTACCAGCTGTTCTTTGGAAATCTTATCGGGGAGTTCTACTCTGTCCTATAGGGTCGCTATGAGTCGGAATCAACTTGACGGCAACAGGTTTGGTTTTTGTTTCTGAGAGATAGGAATGAGAGCATGAGGTCAAAGTCTGTTAATGAGCCTCAGAGTCATAACTCTGATCAGGAAATTAAAATTAGACTGAATAAATTCCTAAGGATTTCTAGGAGTTGCTAGTGGAATTGGTGAAAGAAAGGAAATACACTGCAGTAAAGAACAGCCAAAGGTTTCAGAGGGATCTAGCTCTTACAGCAGTCTTCTGTTTTGTGGCTGAGCAGCTCTGGTTTAGAAAAAGTTACCAAGGTGGTTTCTTAAAGTGCCAGACCCTCTGTTGCCTGGAAATAGGACAAGGAGAAAAGTGGCTCAGCAAAGCCATGTCATCTTCCATTCTTGCCATTGAGAAAACAGAGGCCCTGGAAAGCCATTTGTATTTTCTGTATTTCATTTATTCTATGATACACATTGTTTTCAAAATCTCTGCTATCAGGATATGTCTTGTAGTTGATGGTGTCTAACAATAGCAATTGTGGATTAGCTATTTTTGCTTGTGCAGATGTAAACTTGGTCATAGCTATTCATATTGCAGTCAATTGAATAATTACATTTATTTACATGCTTCACTACAGTAATAAACAGAATATTGATTTTATTATTGTAAAAATATATATAATTCAACATTGGCCAATTCCACATATTTCAGGTGTACAATTTAGTGATATCAACTGCATTAATCATGTTGTTAATCATGGTATTAATTGTGTTAATCACCTATAATCGTTGTCAAATTTTCCATCACCATAAACAGAAACTCACTGTTTCCTAAACAATGACTCCCCTTATTCCCCTCCCTTCAGCCCCTGGTAACCACTAATAAACTTTGATCTCTATACATTTGCCTGTCTTGTTATTTCATATACTTGAGATCATACAATAGTTGTCCTTTTGTGACTGACTTATTTCACTCAGCATAATTTTTCTTTATGATTAAGTAGTATTCATTGTATGTATGTACCTCATTTTTTTTTTACCCATTCATCTGTTGATGGACATTTCGGTTGTTTCCACCTTTTGGCTATTTTATTACTAGTGCTTCAATGAACATTGGTGTTTATGGATCTTAAAGAAAATATTTAGATAGTTGAATTCTAGTTTTTACTCTGCTATTAATTAGCTGGGTTTTCTGAATTTGCTTAACTAATCTTACCTTAAAATTCCTGATCAGTAAAATTGCAGCAACATAAGTTCCTCCTGTTATAACAATCTGAGAAATCTATGAAACATATGAATATAAATGTTGGTGCTCTTAGGTGCAGGACACCAAGTAACCACTTATCTCTAGGGGAAGGAGAGGGGAGCTTGACTGGGCACTGTGATTTCCCTAAGATATTGTTAAAATTGGCCCACTGTAGATAGCTGAGACAGACCATAAATCTGAAGCATGATATCTAGCCCCCAATGTTGAAAAAACAAGATAATTTTCATCTTTTTGGTCTAAATATCAGAATGCAGAAAACCTCCGTAGAGACATGTTCTTCACCCTATTGTTATATTTCTAAAAACTAAAGTCCAGGGGGTGATCACAGTCCTCCCCTATTTACAAATTTCTGATGGCTCTTCATGCTTCTAAAATGCACACTCCTTCACATGGGATCCCAAAGCTGTTAAAATCTTTTCCCAACTGCCCTTATGATGTTATCACCCCCACCCCCACTCCCTCTAAACCGGCCACACAACCTTCCTCTTGCTCCCTGAGCACAGCAGGCTCTCTACACAACTGCGTCTTTGCACGTGTACCTCCTAGATCCTATAATTGCCTTTCCCTCTTTTTCACCTTTCTTCCTTTTTCAAGATTTTCTTGAAGAATTTTCTTGAGGGATTTCTTCAAGATTATGCTTACATATTCCCAAATCTTCACTCACACAGTGTTGTTGGTTGCCATCAAGTTGGCTCTGACTCATGGTAGCCTTAGGTATAACAGCAAGAAACTTTACCAGGTCCTGTACCATCTTCATTATAGTTGGTACGTTTGGGCTCATCTTCCAGCACTGTATCAAGCAATATTCTGTTATGATCCGTAGGGTTTTCATTGGTTGATTTTCAGAAGTAGATTACCAGGCCTTTCTTCCTAGTCTGTCTTAGTCTGGACATTCCACTGAAACCTGTCCACTATGGGTGACAGTGCTGGTATTTGAAATACCAGTGGCATAGCTTTCAGCATCCTAGCAACACGCAAGCCACCACAGTACGACAAAATGATAGATGGGTGGTGGCTACTTCTTTCTAACAGTAAAACTGATTGCACACCCTTCTGTGATCTCTAGTTCATAACCCAACCCCCACCCTCCTCCGACACATACCCTGCCCCCTGAAAAGCAGCATCAGCACCTTCTAGCAATTTCTTAGAAATAAAGATCCTCAGGCCCCACGTAAGATCTGCGGAATCAGAAACCTTGGGGGTAGAGCCTAGCAGTGCGTGTTTTAACAAGCTCTTCAGGTGATACAGATGCAAACTAAAGTTTGAGAACCAGTGGTCTAGAGCATTCTTTTATAACTTTGTTCTAGAAATCCTTGGATTGAATTACAGGGACAGGATCTCCTTGGAAGCCAAGAACGTTTCTTTGCCATTTCTCTGTCTTCAGTGCATAGTACGCTGTTTGGCCCATAATTAAAGCTCAATAAATGCTTTCTGTGCCAATAAATCAGTTAATCAAATATATTGTTCCTGCCCTTGAGGTATTTGAAATTTGTTTGCGGAGAGAAAAAAAAAAACCTCATAGATTAATGAGAGAATAATTTATAGCCATACGATCAAATACTAGACTCTATATAATAAATGGTAGACTCTGTCAATGGGCAAACGTTAGTCTGGGGTTTCAGATAAAAGAATAATTATTGGCGTTTAAGTCACCTGGAGAAAACCCTGCAGCAGAGATGAGGGGTTGAAAATAGAATAAACTGTTGTGAAGAAGTCTGAACTGATGGAGGCACAGGGTAGGTTGAGAAGTATGAACATTAATTAACACTGCATTCCCAAATACACCACTGGAGCTTTATATGAGAGCCAAAAAGAAGGAATGCCTGGGGTTAAGATAAGCCATATCTTTCTCTGGGTCTTTGTTCTCAGTGAGAGAAGCTTAGGCTACTGTCTAAATACAGGAGTTTGATTGAACAGGAACCTGCAATAACATAAATAGTAAAAGCAATAGATAATCTATGTAGTCATCAGCCTGCCACAGAAATACTTTTGGGTTTCAAGTATTAGTTTCCATACGAACCCAAAGAAAGACATGGCTTATCTTTTCAACAGAGTGGTTCATTGTTTATTATTCTACAGTTATCTTTACTAAAATATTTTAGGAATTTTAGTTGTTATGCTTTATTCAACTCCAAGAAACTATAGCTCTTTAAAAACACATTGTTTAAAGGAACAGGCCCATTGGTCTTTTTAAGACTGGGAGAAAAGAAAAGATTGGAACATGTATTTCTGCCCAGACAGCAATAAAATATGGGGTGAGTTCCTGTCTTTTAAACTGCATTTTTTCTCTTTCCCTCTGTATATATACATGCACTAGGATTGTTATAAAGTGGGGCATGTGTGTGTGGAAGTGGGATTTATTGAGTGTTTGGTGGATCGTTACAATATATTTGTTGGTTTGTGGTACATACTAGAAGTGTAATATAATCAGCATTATTTCTCACGTAAACCTAGAAAAAATACTGTCCAGTCCAGGCATTTATTTGGCCATTGCCTGTAGAATGTCCAACTCATTTACTTCCAAAGTTGGGTTTAAGCGATCTGCCTGATGATTTTGGATACTTCCACTGGAACACTCATGGAGATGCTCATTTTCTTTCTTCAGTATCTGACATGGTACCATCTGCCTCCTCTTTTTTTGCCACGAGTAATAGAAAGTTTATAAAGTAGGGTCACTGTACAGAATTATGGGCGGTAAACATTCTATCACCAGATTTACCCGGGAACCTGAAACACATTTATTTTTAAGGAAATAGAATGTTCTTCCTATGACTGCACTGGAATTTTGCATGCAACATTATGCTTTTTCTCCTAGGGGAGTTAGCCATGTGGAACTGAAGCTATTAGCCAGTTCTTCAGTGGATAAATGCTATCACCTGAGAAAGAGGCAGAAAATACACTCTCTCCAGTTAGGGATTAGAGAAGAACAACATGGGCAGTTGTGTTAACCGCAAATTGGTAAAACTCTTTATTTTAAATTCTAAAACCAAATATCTAGTTTTTAAGACTACAAAATAAACTATCACACACTGTTTGCATGATGACAGAATGAAAAATCTGTTGGTTTTCAATAGATAGTATATCTCTTATTCTTTCTTAATATCCAAAACCAAGCCCACTGCCGTCGAGTTGATTCTGACTCATAGTGACCCCAGAGGGTTTCCAAGGTGATAAATCTCTATGTAAGCAAACTGCCACATCTCTCACGGAGCTGCTGCTGGTTTCAAACCTCCAACCTTTCGGTTAGCAGTCCATCATTTTAACCACTGTGCCACTAGGACTCCTTTTTCTTAATATGGACATAGTTAATTCCAGAATCAGCGTTAGCCCCAGCTTTCCACAAGTTGAGTTTTGGTTTTCTATTTGCATTTTCGTAAGCAATTTTTATGAGATAAATCTAGGAAGGTTTTATTTTGTAATATGTTGTAAAATTCTACATTTTATATTGTAGCAAATTGATATTCACTTTGTCTCCCCAGCGAATGGAAGGGTGAGTTGAGGGCTGTGCTTAATAGGCAAGCCTCAGTCAATCAGGGAGGAGCAAATGAAATTTTGATTTGCAAAATGATTTTTGAACATGTGAAAGACTGCATCTCAGAATAAAGGAAACTGTATAAGATCAGAGTTTTAATATTCAAAAAGAAATAGCCATTGAAAAAGAATAATTATGATGCATGGGTTTTTTTTTTTATAATAATCTCTACCTGATGACTATGACCAGTTAAATTCTGATGGTGGTATGGTTTGAGTGTGTTAAGAATTTGCCATATTCAGCTCTCAGTCAAAACCAGAAATATTTCAAGAAATATTTAAGCATTACTTTGTAAAAAAAAAAAAAGAAACAAGATAATTTTGCAGAGGGCCTTTTCCCCCAACTCCCTGCAAAAACAAACAAACCAAAAAACAAGCCAGTTGCCACTAAGTAAATTCCAACTCATGGCGACCCCTGTGTGCAGAGTAGAACTGCTTCATAGGGTTTTCATGTCTGTGCTCTTTCTGAAGCAGATTGCCAGGGCCGGCTTCCTAGGCTCCTCTGGGTAGGTTCAAACCTTCAACCTTTCAGTTAGTAGCCCAGCGCTTAACCATTTGCACCATTCAGGGATTCCAATGCAGAGGGTCAGGGCTTATCAAAATATAAATGGAAAATTACATCCTCCTATCTACCTGTTAGGTTAGGTATTCCACATCTTCCATAATTTCCCTTTCTTGACCCTTAACTCGAAATCTTATAGTTGCCTTCTGGTTAATCTCTATCACCCTCTAAACCACAAACTCCATGAGGTCAAGGTTGTTTTCCGTTTTATTCACCTCTCTATCCCCAGCTTATTCACAGTGCCTGGCACAAACAGAGCTCTTTAAAAACGCTGAAAGGAAGAAAAGAGGAAAATAAAAAGAAAGGAAAAAACAGACATTTCTATGAGGACTGCTTATCCACGTGACAGCAGGCAAATCAATTTATCTTTCTGGTATTTCTTTTGCATGTTTGAATCTGTAAAATGACTCTCTTCCAGCTCTAATATGCTATGATTTGATAATTTCCGCAATCACATATTCTTTTATAAATTTTGCATGACATTAGTTATTTTTATACCAGATATTACCTTGCTCTAATTTCTTTCTCACCCTAGGAAAAAAAAGTATCAAATGAATTTCTCATTTTCTTAAGTTATTGTTGCACATCTCTGTTGGGTATCTCCATGATTAACTTTCACACTGTATATTCAACCAGGGTTTAAGGAAGACCTCATGCATCAACGCTCTCTGTCTATATAGACTTTCACATAAAAAGGAAATACATATCACAGAATATTTTAGGGTGCATAAAGTCTCTGCAAAAACATGTGTTGTAGCTATTGATTCTTCTGGGGCAGGTTGAGTTTAGAAAGGGGAGGTCTAAAAACTGAATAGAAGAGAAACAGGCTGAATCAAATAACATGAAACTTTAGCAAACAAGTTAAAAACATAACAGTTTCCTTCAGAATATGAAAGTTATTTGGTTTATTAGAAAATTTTGCAAAGGAGTATAGAAGAACATAGAGAAGAAAATATAAATCTCTTCCTTAATATCACTTTCCAGAGATAACCACTAACCACTTTAATTGTGGTAAATTGTTGGTGTTGTTAGGTGCCATCTAGTTGGTTCCAACTCATAGTGACCCTATGTATGACAGAACAAAACACTATCAGGTTCTGTGCCATCCTCACAATCATTGTTATTCTTGAGCTCATCGTTGCAGCCACTGTGTTAATCCATCTTGTTAAAGATCTTCCTCTTTTTCACTGACCCTCTTCTTTACCAAGCATGATGTCCTTCTCCAGGGAATGATCCCTCCTGATAACATGTCCAAAATACATAAGACAAAGTCTCACCATCCTCATTTCTAAGCAGCATTCTGTCTATACTTCTTCCAAGACAGGTTTGTTTGTTCTTCTGGCAGTCCATGGTATATTCAGTATTCTTCACCAACACCATAATTCAAAGGCATCAGTTCTTCTTCAGTCTTCCTTATTCATCATATTTGGTTGTAGTTGTGCCAATAATTATTTAACCAATCTTACCTTGTTGGACATAGAAGTTATTTCCAATTTTGTCAATTGTGAAAATGTAAGGCCAAGTTTACTAAAGCTTTAAGAATGTAAAACAAAACAAAACAACAAAATGTTGACTATCATCTTCCTTGTACTCCATCAGCTACTATTTCTTTATTTCTGGTCACAGTTCATTGTATATCATTTCAGTACCCAAACTTTTTCAATTGGGAGCAGGAGGTAGAGGGTATCCATTATTCCTCCATGGCAAGCCATATGAGCATTGACTATTATCTGGATTAGGTATTACTTGTAATGTTATTGGAAATCAAACGTGGTCAGTACTGTTTCTGGAATTCAGAGAAGCCCTAGGCATCCTCCATTCTCATGACACTATTGCTAAGTTTGTACCTTTATATTCCTGCTGCTTTGATGATTATCACTCCCTATTACCCTTTCTACTGCTGTGTTGTTGTTGTTAATTGCCATTGAGTTGGCTCTGACTCATGGGGACCTTATGCAAAACACAATGAAATATTGCCTGGTCTGTGTCGTCATCTTGATCGTTGGCATATTTGATTCAATGGTTGTGGCTATTGTGTAGTGACTGCTAACCGAGGGAGCTCATCTCCCAGCACTATATCTAACAATGTCCTGTTGTGATCCATCAGGTTTTCATTGGATAATTTTTCAAAGTAGATGTCCAGGGCTTTCTCCCTCGTCTGTCTTAGCCTGGAAGCTCCACTGAATGTCCATCATGACCCTGCTGGTTTTTGAAATACCAGCAGCATATCTTCCAGCATCATAGCAACACACAAGCCACCACAGTATGACAAACTGACAGCTGGTAGTCTATGGCCTTGTTGTTATTGTTAGTTGCTGTTACATGGTTTCCAACTCATGACAACCCCATGTGTGCAGAGTAGAACTGTTTCATAGAGTTTTTAAGGTTATGACTCTTTGGAAGCAGATCACCAGGCCTGTCTTCCAAGAAGCCTCTGGGTGGGTTCAAACCACCAACCTTTTGGCTAGTAGTCAAGCACTTAACCATTTGCACCTTAGTGATCTTTTTCTAAGGTTTAATGATCAGATCATAGTTATTTAGGACACATAAAAATAATTTTGTTCATTAAGCTTTGCAGTCCCATCCACTGAGGAACTTGGATCCTATCTCCAGAAGACATGCCAAACCAAAAAAATTAGTGCTTTATCGAATCCTTCCTGTTTAACCCCACACCAGTGTCTCCAAATGAGACATGTGTCATTAAAGCATTAGTTCCAGTTTGTTTTCCTGCTTTCTCAAGGATCTCTGCAGAGTTGGACACAGGTGGCTCCTCCTTTTACCTAAGCAGATCTGTTTTGGTGTAAAGGTAGATAGAAGGTTTGTCACAAAGGAAAAGGAGTCAGCTTTGTCTGTGTCCTGAGGAAAGACTTCCCTCTGCTTCATGGCACTTTTACCTGCCAATTAATGGCATTACTCAAGTGGAGGCATTGAGATGAACGGTTGGATTGGGGAAAAAATGCCAGAATATGAGAAAGTACTGTTAAAAATACAGATGTGCAGAGAAATGGCAGAGATTCAATAAAACAAAATCTATCTGGAGAGCTAGATACAAGGCTGACTGCCTGGCTCTCCCAGGGCAAAGAGCACAGTATGTCCTGCAAGATGGGACTATGAACAAATCCCTTGATGGAAATGAAGATATAAATACCCTAGAGTACAAAAGCTGGAAAGGATCCTTGTTGTTAGGTGCAGTCGAGTTGGTTCGGACTCATAGTGACCGTTTAAGACAGAGTAGAACTGCCCCATAGGGTTTTCAAGGAGTGGCTGGTGGATTTGAACTGCCACCCTTTTGGTTAGCAGCCAAGCTCTTAACCACTATACCACTAGGGATCCTTAGGGTTCTCCATTCAAACACTCTTTCTTCAAATGAGGAAACTGAGGCACAGAGAGGTTAAATAATGTACCTAGTATTTTCATCTTGATAATCCCATTTAAGTCTATTTTTAATAGCCTGCTACTAAAAATGAGGGAAATAATTTAATTTTAAACTTTTATCTTACATCAGCATTTACCCTTTTCCTGATTATACTCATATTCTCTCCTTGAATTGAGCTCATTAAGGACTATGGAATTATGGTTATGGGTAGAGGTTAATTTTATATCTGTCTATCATCTGATTCTAAAAAAAAAGAATTTAAAATGTCTTTTTGGGGAAAATATTATAATTGATATTTTGAAGGAAATGTCATTTAAGTACTACAGAATATGCTTTTTTTATACTTTGCTTTATCAATTTTAATATTTTCCTGGTAGAACAATCAGATGGACTAGAAATTCTTGGTTAGATCTATTAGACAGCATAAGTATGTTTTCCATCATTAAATTAAGATGAAAATGTAATTTTACTTTAAAGTATTTGACATTTCCAGCCTTCAAAAAGTCAACATGTAATCACTTCTGAAATTTGCAGGATAATATTTCAAAAGCCTTCAATTATTAACATTATTTCAGGGTGAAAAAAGCCACTTTGCCACAAAACTTACATTTTTCTCTCATGAATTGAGTCTGATACAGAATATTAATTATGGTGAAGTTTAAACATAATGGAGTCTAGCTACTTCCATGAAAATACCATTCAGTGAGTTTCTGCTCTGACCCTGAACTGACCTTGTAATTAATGGTGTACACGATCCTTTCATTATATGCTGGATTATAAAATACGACTTATTGGCAGTATAAAGATACAAAGTTCTAAAATGCAATTTATAACCATGAAAAAAGACTGAGCTTTGAGTGACAGTTAAATTTTAATAGATAGGGTGAGTGTTATGAAACATGAATGTTGGAGCATTTTAAAATCAAGTTTTTGGTTAAATGATTAACACGATTGTTTTAGAAGAAAATCGGCATCTATCATGTGGCCAACAAAATGGATATAAATGCAGAAGTTTGTTTTGTGTGAAATAGTTAAAATGAAAACTAATTTTCCACATTAATTCTTATGGTTATTTTTTTAATTTAAATTATTTAAAGTGTCACAAATAGGTTTATTAATTTTAAGCTATGAATGTTATAATTTTGTATTTAAACTGTTAATATAACTTCTCTTGGAGCAATTCTGTTTAAATGTTGAATTTTCATTAACAACACCTACCACTTATTTGGTGCCTATTGTGTGCCAAAGTCCTGCACCTCGGCCTTTGCGTATATTGTCTCATTTCATCTTACAATCCTCACCTGAGGTCTTTCTGTTTACAGTTTGCATACAATCTCTCTGACTTGAACCTAAGAGGCATTTTTGATTGTTGTTATGAGAGGCGGACACTCTTAACATTAATGGGGGTGGACTGGGGACTAGACTCCTCTAACTGCATGGAGCAATCCCTCCCAATGCCCCCCTAGACATTCATATAAGTGAAAATTCTGTTTATAATTAAATGAACCTAGAATCTAACTCCATTTTTTGTATAAACACCAAGTGGATTTTTTGTGGAGCTTCTTTGGAAAGGAGTGGAAATACCATTTTAATAGTTTGCTCCATTTTCCGGGAGTGCGACTGCAATGTTCAGAACTTTACTAGCAGTTGTTTCCCATATTGGAAAACTAGGTCTTGGACAGTGATGCCACTCATGGTATTGAATGTACTATACAACTCACTTGTATCAATAGGCATTTGGAAATGCCCACATTAAAGGTGATTCTATGCTTAGGTACAAGTGTCTGGCTTCTTGGATAAGTCTTCTGGTGCAGTCTTCTGGGTAATGCTTACATAGAGAGAATTAATATTGTCATATTATAAATTATTTTATTTCCACCTTACAGTGATAACACTCTGTGGGCAAGGTTATGTTACTTATTAGTTTCATTTCAGGATAGTTAATGTCCAAAAAGTTGGACATTGAGTCTTATAGCATTCAAAACAACAACTGTTAGACCTGTACTTTTAGTATTAGAGGACACAGTAAGACAAAGCTGGTCTCCAGTCCTGGCAATACTACTTAACTATATATTTGATATTAAAAGAAATCCCATTGCCATCAAGTTGATTCTGACTCATAGCAACCCTATAGGACAGAGTAGAACTGCCCCATAGAGTTTCCAAGGAGCACTGGTGGATTCGAACTGCTAACCTTCTGGTTAGCAGCCGTAGCTCTTAAACACTACGCCACCAGGGTTTATTGGGCAACTTATTTTACCTCTCTCGGTTTTTGTTTCTTCGTCTGTTAAGATGGGACTATTAAACGTACTTCTATCATAGGGTTACTGTGAGGTAATAAAGCACCTAAAACAATTACAGTAAATAAAATGATCCTGAAATATTATTTATCAGTAGTATGTTTGATTACCTCACCAAACGGATCAAAAGTATCGCTCTCATATCAGAGAATATGAAGTACAAAAAATCAGGCCTGAATTAACAGACCTGCAATAGGCCAAGGAGAGAAGATGTTCATTATTAATTTTTCCTCCCTGTTTGCTAAATAGGGCTCTGGCTTTACCTCCTCGATTGCCATCCATCCCCTCCTCTGAGGAGGGTGCTGCCATGGCCAGATCTGAAGTAATTACTGCCCAATGATGACAACATAAAATACTTAAACAGAACAGTATGCCTTTCAGCTTAGCTCCCTTGTCTTTGCCAGTAATACAAATGGCACTCAATTCTATTCTTTTGTTTGTAAAGGGTAACCTAAATGAATAGCCACCAGGAAAACACACACACACTAAAATGGTTATACAAGATTGTACGTACTCTATGAGAAACTGCTACAACCAGATCAGCTAGCTCTGTTTCTCTTATGCATTTACTGGGACTTAGAAGGAATTACTCTCTCCACTTTGCCATACTGATGAATATAATGGGCCTTTCCTTATAATGTATTTCTGAAGCCGATCTGCATCAGGAGAAGTAACCGCCTGATAAACATTTTTGAAAATTGTGTTTGTTCTATTAAAGCAAAACTGTTTATTAATAGTGCACTTATTATTTTTTTTTGAAGTCAAATGTTTATAAATGGTCATTGAAGGCATTTCAGAGTACAGAGTGATCAATCATTAGAACTTCAGAAATAGATTGTCTTGTAGAGCTTCAGATTATAATTGAAATTCATCAGAAGGAGTGTAAGACATACCTTCAAGAGAGGCCATTTATGTGCTTGTGTTTTCAGCTAATTTATAGAGTCATCACGAGAAGAAGGATTCCTCACAGTCAAAATCACTTAATGGTGGATTAACACTTGATATTTAATCTCTTCTCTCATTCTACTTTATACTCACATTTAGTCAAGTGCTAATGAGTGAGGGCAGCTATGAAACACTTTATTCCTACATTATAGTTCTCATAATGTCTACATAACATTATCTCTCATTTCTCATTATCATATATGTTTTAGTGATTTTTCTAAGTACACAGTACATTTGCTGTAGTAGTTATTGTTAACTGTGAATAATTTGAACAGTGTCAAGAGAATTACTG
This sequence comes from Trichechus manatus latirostris, assembly GCF_000243295.1. Classification (NCBI taxonomy): domain Eukaryota; kingdom Metazoa; phylum Chordata; class Mammalia; order Sirenia; family Trichechidae; genus Trichechus; species Trichechus manatus. The sequence goes on along the minus strand of NW_004444095.1, from coordinate 2,065,089 downwards.
AACATGACCAAGAAGATATTCCTCATGTGAAACTGTCTCAAAGCCACAGTGCTACCATACAGGAGTGGTACCAAGTTCTAAAGTAATCACAGAGATTAACCGAAATGCAGCTTCCCAAAAAACTCATTGCCGTTGAGTCGATTCCGACTTGCAGCAACCTATAGCAACCCTATAGGACAGAGTAGAGCTGCCCCACAGGGTTTTCAAGGAGCAGCTGGTGGATTCAAACTGCCAACCTTTTAATTAGCAGCTGAGCTCTTAACCACTGCGCCACCAGGACTCCAAATGCAGCTTAGTTGGAGTAAAAATAGTTTCTCTAAATATGTTCCATGAGTTTGAGATCAGTTTCAGCCAGAAGATGAAGTAGTTTTATAAATTCTTGGTGACAATTCACGAGCTTAAGAACCCCAATTTTTTTCCCAAGACATTTTAAGATATTTAAATCTCCAAGCAAAATAAGCAGATTCTGTCTTATTTATAAATCTGGGAATAACTAGATAGTCATAAAAAAAAAAAAACAGTTGCTCAATCCAGAGGAAGATTAGTACAAGTCAAAACCAATTTTTATTTCAATCAATGTATTCTCAATTCCATTGCAAATCAATGTTTTGTTCTTTCTCATCCTAAGAGGGGTACATCATGTTTCATATCAATTTTTCTCAAACCAGATTTCCCATTTAAGTAAATATGGATACAATACGCATATAAATTCTAACTTTTTGTCATATACATTTCATGGGTAAATGAAATGGTCATACTTATTATTCTAAAGTATTATATATAGATTTATTTATTCTAAAGTAAAGTAGACACTGTCATACTATAGAATTATGCATTTAAATGTCCATCTTCTAATACTAAGGACATTTTACAATGTCCAGACTGCCCTTCATCTCTCTCGTTTTTGAATGAGTTGGAAATATATAGAAAACTAGCATAATCATACTTTTAACAAACAAATGAAATCATCCTATTATTCAGTCTACTCACTCTGTGCCAATAAAACCTTACTTATTCTTTAAGAGACGTGTCCTAGAAATATTACACAAAGCAGTGTTTTCAAAAATTATTATATCTATGAAAGTGTTAATTCTTCTGAAGATAGGAAAGAACTTCCAACTGATTAAAAATGGCCTTATATTTATAATTCAATATGGATAGAATCTTTTAATAGGTATTTTCACTAATGGAAAATTGGAAATATTTAGGAGAAAATAATTTGATAATTATTAAGTACAATCAGCCTTCATAGTTTATTCAAAGTCCTGGGAACCAATTGCAAGGGCAGAACTCAGAAGCAATACCAATGATGATGATGATGATGATAACAAGAACAACATCAAACACCAACTGAAGGTGTATTATGTTTCTGCCCTGTGTTAATTTGGTCACATACCTTTCCTCTTTATGAGGTTTGCAAGATTCCTTGTAGCAATCTTTCAAAGCAGAGGTTTGGGGAGGTTAAGTAACTTGTCCAAGGTCACATAGCAGTGAATGAAAAAATTCAGATTTGAACTCTAGCCTGTCTGAGCTGACTCTGGGCTTTTGACCACCACTGCGTCTCCATAGTGAAACTCAAAATCTAAGTGAACAGAAAAAAAAAAAAGAAGAAAGAAAATGTGATAGAACAGGATATAACAAAATATAAAAGTATATGAACAAGTATACATAATGACATATCTTTCCCATAGAACAAACTTAAATAATATAAACATTTCATAATTTTAATATAATTATTATTATATAATTTATGTAATTCATGTAGACAAAATGTTAATTATATTATCTACGGTGATTTGTGCATATGATTGATAAACTCTGCCAACCAAACATCAACTTGCAGGCATAGATGCAGAAAACTGAATCTTTGCCTTGAGAAACAAAAAATAAAAATAAAGATGAATGGATGAATGGGAACATGGAACTGGGTACAACATAAAGTCCTGTGCTTGCTGTTGGGTTATTGTTCTAGCAAAAGGAGCACCATGAAACGGTAACTCAAAGCTAAAAACAGAAGCCTTAGAAGGAGATGATAGCAGGAGGGAAACAAAGATGGGGGTCCAAGCACCGGAAAGACAGGAATTGAAACAATACAAAAGGGCTGAGCCTTTGAAGGCTGCACAGGAGGCAAGAAACTTTAGTCAGGAGAGAGGAGGCAAAGAAAAGCCCTCCAAAGCAAAGATGAAAAATATTTTAATAAGCAAATTGACAGATTGCAAAAATATACATACTATGCTATTTTTTCTCATTGCAGCTGAAGACAAACTGGGGTTATTTATGCTTTAAAAAAGCATAAATTTAAAAAAGCTATTGTAAAGGAAGAAGCAATGAAAATATGTTCTAATACAGAGAAGATGGCCCCAAGGTTTCAAGTTTCTTTGAAAGAAAGAACATTTACATTTTCTATGGTAGCAAAAGAAGGATATCTGGGAAAATAATAGACGATGATATTCTCTTTTTCCATCTACTTGGTTAAGAAAAAGGAAGGCTATCTGAAAGAAGCTTTTCAATTAAATAGGAAGAAAGTTATGCAATCTTATAAATAACTATCTGTGCCAGGTAATGCATGCTCCTTGTCTGGTTTTCAAAATGTGCCTTTAATAGCAGTGTTTCTCCTGGGGGAAGTGGTTTGAAGATGGAGTGTTAGAAAGATATTAATTTTTCCTCTTTTTTACTTCTCATTTCCAGAATGGAATTAACTCACAAATTTGATTAGAAATAGATCCCAGAGAGAAGTAAGTGTGTTGAATTTGGAAGTAACATAAAATTAGATCATATTTTGTTATGCATGAGGTCAGATGCTGATAAAATGAGGATAAACCGAAATAGTTTAGTAGCCAGCTTGGATTCTTTTACACAGCCCCTGGGAAAAAGGCACATCATGGTAGCATACATTCTTAATGTCAATTTATTCCTAGAAGCAATTTCCATGGGGCACACTGCAGGCCCTACATGTGTTTCACAAATTCAGTGGCCTAAACCTTATACATGGGCAGCAATATACTCAGAGAATAATTGTAAAGATGATGATTCTGGAAATTTTTAATGGCCTTAATCATTTGCAAAGATTAAAATTATATTCAACATTCTATATTTACCAAGGCTATAAAGTGGACTAATGTATTCTAAAGGGATTTTAAAATGCAGAGATGAAACAAACAAAATAATTTTGATTTAAACTTCATAAAGAAATAAGTTAAATTAATCAAATGATTCTGTTTTACAAGTGTTCTGATTGAAGTGGTTATATTTAGCCCAGGGAGAATAGGAGAGGGTGAAGTATGGTTATGGCATCAGATTTGCTAAAAGGATTATATTGTTCAGTTTAACAAACTTGCATAAAGCACTTATTATATGTCAGATACTGTGCTAGGTGCAAACGATGCCAGAATTTCATTGTGAATACTTTCCATGTGGCAGCAAGAGAGCATGAATAGATCTACAGTGAATTAGTAAACTCAGTGTTTTCCAATGTAGAAACCTGACTTCACATGAAAATGCCCTGGTTCAATCAAGATAGTTTATGGAAGACTGGATTATAATTAGCAAGGCAGAGTGATCATGCCATCAATATGGTACCCCTTAGAACAGGCAATTTTAATCCTTTGGGCTTTCATTTTACAATCAGTAATATCCAAGGTTAAAAAAAAAAAACCCTTTGTCGTCGAGTCGATTCTGACACATAGAGACCCTATAGGACAGAGTATAACTGACCCTAGGGTTTCCAGGGAGATGCTAGTGGATTTGAACTGCTGACCTTTCAGTTTAGCAGTCGATCACTTTAGCCACTGCAAAATCCAAGGTAGAACAAATGAATGCTTTTTCTGTAAAATAGAATGACATTATTAGAATCACACCTAATTTTTATTCATCAATTAAGTTTTAATTTTTCCCTTGTTGTATGTTGTCGAGTCAATTCTGACTCATAGAGTAGAACTGCTCCATAGGGTTTCCTAGGCTGAAATCTTTAGAGGAGAAGATCTCTAGGTCTTTTCTCCTACAGAGTGGCTGGTGGGTTCAAACCACCAACCTTTCGGTTAGCAGCCAAGATCTTAACCATTGTGCCACCAAAAAACCAAACCCGTTGCCATCGAGTGGATTCCAACTCATTGTACCACCAGGGCTCACTCCTTAATTTTTCCCTAGAAAAGTATATGTATAATCTTCAAGGCCCCCTTTAGATTGTTTTTTTCTTTAAAGAACATATTATTGGAATGGATACATTTTTCTTTTATAAATCATCATGTTACTTGAATGTTGGTGTTGGGTGTTGCTTGATATGGCTTCCATGAAACCAGCTGCTTCCAGTGTAACAAAAACATAGAAAGCCTGAATCCAGACTGACTTTCATATTAACTTTATTGTTTAATAATAAAGGAGATGGCAATATGACACAGTTCATGTTGAATATGGGGATAAGACAGATGTTCAAACCCCAGCTCTAGCATTTTCTAGCTGAGATTTACCTGAATAAAAGTTTATTTTCTGAATTGAGAAATGGGCAAAATACCTACCACACAGGCTTTGTTAACATGATTGAATGATATACAAAAAGACTGTACACTGTCAAGTGATAGGTCAACATTAAAAATTTAGTTATGATTGGTATTTTCATGTAAAAGATACACTTAGTAGTCCCTTTAATTTTAATCTTACAGTTGATTCATTTGTCGATTAAGTTACTTCATATTTCTGGTCCCATTATAGAGGTACCTAAAGCCATCGACTGCTAACCAAAAGGTCTGCGGTTCGAAACCACCAGTGGCTCTGAGGGAGAAAGATGTGGCAGTCTGCGTCGGTAGGGATTTACAGCCTTGGAAACCCTATGGGGTTGCTACAGGTTGGAATCGACTTGATGGCAGTGGGTGGGAGTTTTCATTAGGATATGAAAGGTTGATCTTTATAAATGCTCGTTGCTGTTGTTGGGTGCCCTCAAGACGATTTTGACTCATAGCGACCCCATGTGACAGAAAGAACAGCTCCATGGGGTTTTGTTGTCTGTAATCTTTATGGAGGCAGATTACCAGGTCTTTCTCTTGAGAAACCACAGGATGGGTTCGTACCTCCAACCTTTCAGTTATCAGCCAATATTTAATCACTGCTCAGTAGTAGAGGTTAAATGATTACTACTGAGATTACTTTTGAATAGTTTTCATTTTTTTTCTGTTAAAGCCATCCAGACTCAATTCCATTAGCAATTTCAGCATTCTAGCAGATGTTAAACAGTAATACTTGAATACATTAGTAATAAGCAAATATATTACGTATGGTATCTAGAGATCAGGGGAGGGTGGATCCTCTGGTTGCATGCTAAAGTCTCAGAAAATTCTGCTTGTCCTCAAGATGGTTGACTGGCTCATGCTGAGGCTGTGCAGTCTTGGTTTAAGTGGCTGAATGAAATGCCTCATAACCCCTCTGGTAAATGTACTTTGGACCTAACTTCCTTGGACCTCAAGGAGTCTTAGTGGGACAGTAGTTAAAGCAACCAACTGCTAACTGAAAGTTTGGCAGTTTGAAATAACCAGTGGCTCCATGGGAGAAAAATGTGGCGGTCTGCTTCCATAGAGATTTACAGCCTTGTGAACTCCATGGGTCGCTATGAGTCGGAATCGACACAACGACAGTGAGTTTCTGGTTTTCCTTGGACCTCACCTCCCCCAGGAAACTTTTAAAACTTTTCTAACTTGTAATAGTCCTCAGTCTAGATTATACCCAGGACTTTTACTGTTAATAAAATAGTTTAAATGGGTACTTCGCTCTCTTTTTTGGATAATGATTTTGAACTGTTTGTTTGTTTCCATGTGAAAGCTTTTAACTGTCTCCATAACAATGGCTTCCCATTTTTTCCTCGGTAATAATAATTCTTGGATTATCTAAATTAATAACTGGTCTTTTTCTCATGGTTAGAACCCTGGACACTGTTATGTAAACCATTGAACATAATTTAATGGCTTTAAGAGTTGTATCAAAGCAACCTAGAGTTGTATTTTCTTGCAGGGCTCTGGAGTCAGATAGAACTGGGTTCAAATCCTGGCTCCACCACTTTCCAGCTGTGTGACATTGACCATGTTACATTTGCAAAGCTTTGGTTTCTTCACCTGTAAGATGTGGATGACAATAATATCTAGTTCTTAAGGTTGTTGGGATGATTAAATCAGATAATTCATGGGAAGCATTTAGCAGAATGTTAGGAATTTTTCTGTTTGTTTAATTATGATTACAGATGACAGTGTTAGGGATCATGCTATACACTTGGGATACAAAGATGATTAAGATAAAACCCTGACTTTGAGAAAGTTGTAATCTGGAGTGGCAGACAGGCATGTAAACTATTTCTCATTTTGCCAGGTACATAGTATAAATGCTTAACGCATCCTAACAGCTACTATTGTTGTTACTATCATTAATGGACTTCCAAATGATTAAAAGTGTTTTTAATCCATAGAAAAGCAAGTCAGAAATATGTTTTTTTTTTTTTAAATAACATGAAAGAAACAAGAATTAAAATGAAGGACTGACGGTTATTTTCTAAATTAATTGTCTTTTCTTTTACATTTACAAAATTTATAGGAAAATTCTTTTTACGTCTGTATGATGTAGAGAAATAAAATATACTTTGATGTAAATAATCGCTGCCATTGCCAATCAGCATTTATCCATAATTTACTTAGCACCTACTTTTAGCCAAAGGCTCTAGCCAGCCCTGTGGATGGATTTCATATGACTCATAGAGAGACCTGCTCTCTAGGAGTTTAGGATTTGCTTGGGGAGGGAATAAAATAATTTAAACAACTAAAGAGTGATTAAGTAATTACTTCAAGATAATTTTATTGATGAAACTTGTTATATTAAAATAATCTGTTAGTCTGACGTCCATATTTCTGCTTGTATATTAAATATAGTTTTGAAATCTGGGCTTGAAACTACAGAGTCTTCTTAAATTTCTCCCTTTTACTTTCCACTCACCGTGGTTAAGAGCCTGGCTGCCAACCAAAAGGTCTGTGATTCGAATCCACCAGCCGCTCCTTGGAAACCCTATGGGTCAGTTCTACTCTGTCCTGTCGGGTCACTATGAGTCGGAATCGACTCGATGGCAAGGGGTTTGGTTTTGTTTGGTTTTCACCAGGTCTTCTATATTCACCATGTTTCTGGTATCATTTTCTTGCTTTCTGTTAACACCATCACCATTTTCTGTTGGCACCATCACCACCACTGCTATCACAACCTACAACTGAGCCCCTCCCTCATACTGAAAGATTTCACGTTACTCTCACTAATATTATTTTCACAAAGTCAGATAATTTTATGTTTAACAAGTAAAAAAAGTAGAGGGAGGTGGAGGTAGTTTGAGACAACAGACCACGAATCAGAAGGCCTGGCCTCTATTACTTGCCCAAGTTATGCAACTTCTCTGGGTCTATTTCTTCACCTCTGAAAGAAGGGATATCTCCAAGCACTTTCAGAGACTTGTGATTATACACCTACAGCCATACCATCCGAATCCCACCATGCATTGAGCCCTGAATTGGTCTCATGCTCTCCTGCTGGCTGTGTAATATAATGCAATGTACAATCACATCCTTCATCCCAAGACCCCTGCTCAAATCTTACTGCTTCCATGAAGGCTTCCCTTACTTACTCCCAAAAGTCATCTCTTCCTCAAAATCCTATACAGCTTATCTGGTATTTACCATGTATTCCCACAAGCCATTAGGCATCTTTTTATGAATACATGACTTATAGCCTTAATTTGAGTAAAGATCTTGAGGGGAGACCATCTCTTGCCCATCTTTCTTGTTTTCTGTAACCCCTAGGCTTATATCGTTGGGTATAATAGGTGCTCAGTAACTCTTTCTTGATTCTTCTTTAACTCAAGATAGCACTACACATAGTGAAAGAGTGTTTTTCTAAATGGAGGTCCTACGCTAGAGAATATTGACTATTTCTTCATGCTGTTGAAGGAAGAGCTATGTATTTGAAATAAATTGACTAATAAAACATTATTTCATATTTCCATTTTCCTTTATTTGTATATTGAGATATTTCACAAAAATAATTACACATTTTGGTGGTTAACAATATTATGTATTCACTAGGAGTATTGTGGAAACCCTGGTGGCATAGTGGTTAAGAGTTCAGTTGCTAATTAAAAAGTCAGCAGTTTGAATCCACCAGGTACTCCTTGGAAACCCTATGGAGCAGTTCTACTCTGTCCTACTGAGTCACTATGAGTCTGAATTGACTCAACGATAATGGGTAGGAGTATTGTAAAAATGATATATGCATCAGTAATTATCTTGGAAAATTCTCCAGTTTCACAATATTAGTAAAACTTCAGTACATATACAGCTCACACATAGTACATTCACAGATGTTTATTTACTACTGCTAGTAATTCTTTGTGCCATTTCAAGAACCATTTATAAGTTGTTCTGAAAACAGTTAAAGTATGGTTGGCCACAATCACTACTAGCCATTTTAATAAAGGCAAAACACATATTTTTAATCTGTTAACAAACATCGAGTCTTTTACCTGTTAACAATCAGTGAGACTCTTGAAATTATTTTCTAAGAGAGTAAATATTATAACTTGTAAGGCATGATTATTCTCATCACTTGTAATTATGCAGCATTATGTTAATGAGCATGAAATCATTGTGGTTCTTCATCATATTTCTTAAATTCTTCATAACCTTGGTGATATCTCCAATAAATTTAGATAATTTTTTTAAGGAGGGTTGAAAATGACGTTTCAAACTTGTGTTTTTTTTAAGCCATATTTTCTATATGCATTCATAGTAAAAAATTTTGTTTGCTATTTTCTGTTATAGAGAGAATTCCATTCAACATCATATTCTTAATTCTGTGGTCTTAAGTCTAAAGACACAAGCTATTTTCATCCCATTATATTAAGGAATAAAATACGTACCTTGCTCGAAACACAAAAGTGGTGTACAATATAATGTGCCTGTTGATAACTCATAAATCTTGTGTTAAATTATATCCAAGAGTTTTTAATATGTTTTATAACTTTAATAATTTGCTTAAATTTTTTGTTTGACATTTTTAACCTGTCTTACTTTTTAAATTTTCTTTTTATTTTTTGATATAATAGTTCACATGTTCTCTATAACCTTCTGATATTTTTTAATGGCTCTGTATAGAGCTAGCAAAATGTTTTTGAACATTTACAATGTAAGTGCTCTCTTAATACAAAAAAATGGTACTTTATAGTAAATACCCATTATTCTCCTCTGTTAGCTATTGAGTCATAGACTTAAATAATTCTTTTGTGAAGACTAAAGTAAACAATGAGATAAGCAATCATTATTTCCATTATATTTAACTTTTTTAACACACTTTATAGCCAGCTCCAATAAGCGAGTCTATTGAATGCAAAAACTAAAGCGGTAGTGGTGGTGGTACAGCATATAGGAAAAAAATCCTTCTAAAAAGTAATAAAAAACTGTGTGCAGTAAAAACACAGTGAATGAACACAGGGTGACTTAGTATAAGAAAAGTTAAAATATAGTAAAAATTTTTTTTTAATTATAGGAAGACTTCCTTGAAGCTAGAGGAGACCTCCTGCCCAGAATATTCCAAAACCAGTTTCTAGCTTCTTAAAAAAAAAGGAAATGAATGTGATGAAACATTTAAACGTTTTGAGAAAACATAATGCCATAATTCAACACTGGAGAAAAATCACTTAGCTATTTCTGCGAATATTTTACTAATGCATATATATATAGTGTGTGTGTGTGTGTGTGCAGCTCTGGGGTCTCTACATGTATCTAATACCAATACTACATCATTTTTCTAAATTAAACATGTACAGTTAAATGAAATAAGTAAATGAGAAAGCATATGAAAAGCTCATAGCCAGCTTCTGCAACTATTTAAAACACAAACATCAAAGAAGTGCATTCCTTATCAGAAAACTATTTTGTGTTGGTTCAAATACAAAGAAATTCCATTCATTGTTGCTGCTACTATTGTATATTTTTTCTATGTGGGACTGAAAGAGAAAGCAGTAGGCCTAGAAGGGACCTTGTCTGAAGTGTCCCTCATTTATGCTGTTGCTGCTTGAGCAGAAAGTGGAAGGGCACAATAGAAGTTTCAAAAAGGTACAATAAACCAATGGATTATCGTGGAGGTGGGTACTTTCAGACACTAGCTAGGAGCCCTGCTGGCGTGCTGCCAATTGCCCGTCCCTGGGCTACACTGAAGCACATTGTCATGTACAACATAATCTTAGGAAATCTTTTAAACCACTGGGAATGGAACCTAGAACATATCTCTAAGCCAGCCATTTCATCTTGACTCCAAATCATGGTATGAGTCTAGTCTGTCAAGGATGCTGTTACTCCCCAGACATACCTTAGATGATGAAATAATGAATACTATTTTCTTAAAAATTCTGTGCACCAAAGAAAAGTTAGCTATTTCATATATGATAAATATTAATATTTTCTCAGATAAGTAGGTGAATTATCAGATTTAAATTCTGACTCCTTTGAAGACGGTTGCTATTCAGAAATATTAATTAAATCCCAAATCCTTATACTCATCAATATGTTCACTACTAGCTATTAGAGATTCTTGACAAGTTCTTCCGATCATTGTTTTATTTTCTTATTTTCACCTTTGATCAGTTCATATGCTCAATATATGGATGACATTTTTTGACTTTGTAGTGTATGTTTGAATCTATTTTAATAACATGATTAACTATCACTTTTAAAATCTATGGATATGGCCATTTTGAAATGTTTTAAACTCAGGAAATCTGATGGTTTTCGCTTAGCTCAGGCTATAGATTATCTGTGGAGACTGGAACTGCCAAAAAGATAGCTTAAGCAGCGCTTTGGGTATTCTAAAATGAGGACATTTTCCAGAGCATTCCCTCCTAATAAAGCTTCCTTTATTTCTTGATGTTGACCTTTCAGGATTTAGCTATAATATTTACTCAACATCTAAACCACATTTTTTATCAGTCATGTTTTTATACTTTTCCTAATCAAAATTCTTGTCATTGAAAAATATATAAGCTTCCATGACCCTGTAAGAATTCTCCTTGTTCTTTCTTTGGTGTGGTTTTGATGTGTGGAGTAAGAATTTGATTCAAGAGTAACAGAGATGCTGTCATTAAAAAGAAGAAACAACAACAACAAAATAACCTAAGAAAATCAGCTTTTCCTTAATCATCTGTCAATGGCACTGCCTATTAGTTAATCAGAATTGTTTTTCTAAAGGTGCCTCATTTTGTTGCTTTGAACAAATCTTTTTCCACTGTTTGGGCAACAGGTGTTCCCATTGTGCACGAGGAGATGTGTGGCATAAGGGAAGGGCATGGACTTGGGTTAGAAGAGCTGCATTTAAGTGGATTTTCTGATCTTAGTTAAATGGCTGAACATGCTTTGTTCTAGCAATATCTGCTGCTGGAAATTAAACATGTAAGCAGAGAGATTACAGAAGGTGACTGGCTGGACTCTCGTGGGGTGTCCTTTTGTCAAATCATCTCTATTGACCAGGGTCTGTCCCTCAACTTTGAGTTGGCTTGCCTGGATTGGATTATCCTACTAGGGAAAGGCTTAAATTAAAACTCATATCTATACCAGAGAACACTTACATTTCCAGTAGTTGTTCTAACTTTCCAGGGACTGGATACTCAAGTCTGCTAGAGTAACTGAGAAATTGATTTCATGACCAGAAGTTATAGAATTACAGCAATGGAATGGGATGGCTTTGAGGAATATTTCTTTGGGGCTGCGCACAACCCTGAAGAATCATCCCTGCCCCACAAGTGGTGCCCCTTGTGGTGGCTGTCAGGGAGGAGGTTTTCTTACTGACAGAGACAAATCTGTGCTCTTCACTTGCCCATTTTCCATGTTTTCTTTCATGTAGGCACAAAACCCCTCTGTTCTGAGGACACTCTTCAGTCAACATTGTTAATGTCAGGGATCTGAGTACGCCATTCACACATTTTCATTAGATATCTAAATCCTACTCTTCCAGTTCCCCACCCCTCTGGAGACAATCTAATCTCTTTCTTAAGGAACTTCTAGAGCTTTCTAAGTCTATTCGGTTGTTGATTTTTTCAGGTTAACTATAAGAAGATAATCTTTTATTTAAATTCCTAAAGATCCTACTATGTCATCCCTTTTGTACTGACTCCATTTAATTCATGGTGTCTTGATGAAGACTCACTAAACATGATAATGTAGATTACAGTCCTTTATTAACTCTGTAACATCAAACTGTGGTTATTTATCTCCATAACTGTAAGGTTCCCATTTTTTTAAGTCTTTCACTAATTGTTCCATGTGTGTAGCTCTTGTCTGCTTGAAATGATAACTTTCTCTGAAAGGTAGGCATCTCTTGTTTTCAGTACATGCACAGTAGAGTAGATTGTTAAAGGAGATTGGTTGCTTCCCTTTACATAGAGGTGACGCTCAGTGGTTTCTCCTTGGGGTTCTGATTGAACTGCATGAACCTCAGTCTTAGCACTTGCTAGAACAGATTGAAATGATTAATTTATATGTGTTTCTTCCCCTAGTATAAAGACAGGGTTGGGCCACTCACTTTTGTACTGATTGTGCTTAGCAGTATTTGACAACCAGTAATTGCTTAATTCTGTGGAACTTCTTGAAAGTGAAGAGGACTTGAAGTACTCACTGATGAAGATCAAAGACCACAGCCTTCAGTATGGATTACGCCTCGACATAAAGAAAACAAAAATCTTCACAACTGGAACAATAAGCAACATTATGATAAACGGAGAAAAGATTGAAGTTGTCAAGCATTTCATTTTACTTGGATCCACAATCAACACCCGTAGAAGCAGCAGTCAAGAAATCAAAAGACGCATTGCATTGGGCAAATCTGCTGCTAAAGACCTCTTTAAAGTGTTGGAAAGCAAAGAAGTCACTTTGAGGACTAAGGTGCGCCTGACCCAAGCCATAGTGTTTTCAATCGCCTCATATGCACGCGAAAGCTGGACAATGAATAAGGAAGACTGAAGAATTGCCTCCTTTGAATTGTGGTGTTGGCAAAGAATATTGAACATATCATGGACTGCCAAAAGAATGAACAAATCTGTCTTGGAAGAAATACAACCAGAATGCTCCTTAGAAGCAAGAATGGCAAGACTGCTTATATAACAGATGAAGAAATGACGTTTAAGTTAAATGATTTACCACAAGATGATAGACCTAATAGTGGTCAGACATATTCTGCACTGAGATCATGTGCATAAAATATAGTAAATTTCCCCACTCTTGTTTCTTGTTATCAAACTTTATTGTTCTCTTTAGAAACCTCATCAGGAATTGTTGTCTGATTCATCTCTGTATTCCCAACAACTCCTGACATATCCAGATATATCTCTGAGCCATTGACACGATATAACAAGAGAATCCTCCAGAGACAAGGCTCAGAGTGGCCAGTTTGCCAAAGTACAAAGGTGCTTTGATTACTGGCCCTGCTCCTTATTTTCATGAACTCTTATGGCTTACTATCCTTATAGTCACAAGTTGCCATTTGGGCCACAGGTTAAAAAGAGAGGAAACCTCTTCCACGTATCTTTAGAATAAAGGTGTCTCTTCAATCTAGTTGAACTAATTTCAGACATAAGACCAGTAAGAGTCACCAGGACAATTCCAGGTCTAATTGACTTAGACTATGGCAGGTGGGGCATGAATGATATGGCAACACTACAGTGCCCAACACAATATAGCCATAACGACAACCTCAAGGTTATTTTTTTTTAAATTCCAGATCATGTTTTCACTTTTATATATCTTTTTCTTAAGTTTCATTAAAATGGTGCCTCTGTGTGGGTCCTTTAGTGATCCTAGAGGATCTTGAGTTATAGGGTAATAACTTAGTTAATAACTTGTAGAAGTAAATGTTACTGTTGAGCGTATGTAGCATTTTTCCAAATGCAATTCACAGGTCCCTCTCAGAAAGAGGACCCTAAAATGATAACTGAATGACAGCTTTACTGACCTAACTTTAAAATTTTTAATTTCTTCTGAAAAATATTGTCAACACCTACTTTATTATTTTCCCAAACAATTTACTTGTGCATTTTTATATTAGGGAATGAGTTAAGGGGGAAAAAATCCCTAATGTTAATTCTTTCATGATCACAAATTCTGAGTCATTGTTTCATTTTGCATTACCCTTTTCCCTGGTCATTCGGAAGGGAGTGGTGGTCATTAGAGGCAAGAATGCTTTATACTAATACTACTCCTCCATCAATTCTTAAAATAAAAGTTCCTAAAAGTGAATAAACTGTGAAATAAAATATCTAAGAAACAGAGAATTTTGATGAACTTTGCAGCAGTTTGGTTGATAATGTCCATGATGTATGCAGAGTAGTCCCCATTAATCAAATGTGATTGGAGCATCAGTTACAAGCTGTTTAATCACCTAAGGTTTTTTTTTTTTTCCTGAAGCTATTTTTTATTCTGTTTACCAGAAGTCCCTTTGCTGTTTGTTTGTTTTTGGCACTGTGTATTAAAATTAGACCAATTCACTAGACAGAAAAAAAAAAGAACGCTAATTAGGATGTTGACATAGACAGATAAGCATATCAGAGTATACTGTCACTACTCACATGCCTCTCCAGACTGCTTCTAGAAAGACAAGCCTCAAGTAGGGAGATCTTCCCTTTACTCCTAAAGCATGAAGGAAATTGGAGTGACCATTCATCATTTTAACAGAGTCCACATTGGTGATACTCTGCTTGTTTTGTTTTAGAAAATATAAATGCCAGTAAATGTATGCAGTTTTTTGTGGTAAAGCCCGGGTCACCTGTACAATGGGGATAGGCCTATTGTGCAAAGTAAAGATAATACATATGAAATACCTGACTCAGGATGTATTTCATAGTTACCCTAAAAAGATGAAAATTATGATTCTGTAGCATCTTAAAGACATATACTTTTCAACAAATTTTTATTGAAGTGTAATATAAATATATAGAAAAGTGCATCCATCATAAGTATATAGCTGCACGAATTTCCACAAACTGAACACAACCATGTAAACAGCACCTACTGCAAGAAACAAAACATGAACTGCACTTGAAAATATCTCCCTGATGTCCTCTTCCAGTCATTAGTCTCCTCGAGAGAAATCATTAATCTTACTAATAATAGCATACATTGGTTGTGCAGCGCTATTAGTTTTGTCAAATCAAACCATATATACTCTTTTGTGTCTGGCTTTTTAGCTCATTGTATTTGTGAGATTCATTCATTCTGTTGTGTGTAGTTGTCGAACATTCATTTTCAAGGTTGTATAGTATTCCACTGCGTAAATATAACAAATCTATTGTTGGTTTGGCTGTTATGAATAGTGCTGCTATGGACATCCTAAAATACGACTTTTGGCACAAAAACATTTACATTTCAGTCGGGTATATAACCAACCAACCAACCAGTTGCCATCAAGTTGACCTAGGAGTGATAGGCGAGGTCATAGAGTTCATTGTACAAATTTAGTTTTAGTAGATATTGCCAGGCATTAATATAAACCTGTTGATGAGGAGTCAATTCCTACTAATAGCAACCCCAGGTGCATCAGAGTAGAACTACACTCCATAGGGTTTTCAATGGTTGTGATCTTACAGAAGTAAATCTCTAGACTTTTCTTCCGCAGCACCACCGGGTGAGTTTGAACTACCAACCTTTCAGTTCACAGCGAGTGCAAATTGTTTGTGCCACCCAGCGACCTAGATATAAGTGTACAGCTTGATAAATTTAAAGGTCTATACTTTTGCTAGTGAAAAGTCACCATTTTAAGCACTGTTATATATGTGCATATTTATATTTGTCTATATATAATTTTGTTTAAATATGAATATGCATATAAGTTTCACTTAAAAAATTAAACATGACTTCTGCAATTAATACTCAATTTACAGATGATCTGTCCATCCAAACCTGTGCCAGGTACCCCATCTCTCAGGTTGTTTTTCTTTCTTTGTTTACTTTCTGCTTTTGTCTAGGAAAGAATAACTTAGCTTGTCTTTCCAGTGTGTGGCCACCCTGATAACCAAAACCGTTAGGACTACTGCTAGCCCATTTGGATCTCTTGAAAATAAGAAAACAGTGTTTCTTCTTCTGGGCAGATAGAGCCCTAGGCCAGAATTCACAGCTTGAAAATTTCAACTCTGTACCGCTCTCTGAAAGGTACCTCTGGGAGCAGTTCCCAACGTGTGCCACCATACTTGATGCCCCTGTGATTACCTCCCCTATTTCTAAGCCCCATTTCAGAGGATCTCAGTTACTCTCATAGTGAATTTGTTGCTCTCTGAAATCCATATTCTCAGTAGTGTTCTACTTTGCTAATTAAATAGCTTAAGTTAGCTTCAGTTGGCTAGCTGGCAACTGAGCTACTATTTATTCATTGTTTATGTGGAAAATATGTTCCCTATTGAAAACAACTCGTATTCAAATTCAATTTGGGATCATACCCTATATATAAAGCAGATGCTGCTGTGCCTCTTAACTTTAATCTCAAATAAGTATTTCAGTAATAGTCTTTGATAACAGACTTT
Source organism: Trichechus manatus latirostris (assembly GCF_000243295.1). NCBI lineage: Eukaryota > Metazoa > Chordata > Mammalia > Sirenia > Trichechidae > Trichechus > Trichechus manatus. The sequence continues at coordinate 2,048,522 of NW_004444095.1, read as the reverse complement.
ACCCATCTCAGGTCAGCTTTTGCTATATCCAGGGTCTTAATGAATTATAAAAGGTCACCTCTTTTGGCTGGATGAGTTAATTAAAAAAAAAAAAAAGATGTTCCCACCCTTTAGCAGACAGATTTACAAAAGGCACCCTAACCTGGGAGCCGGAAGTAAAGGGAAAACAGCCCTGAATCAGGTCATATGGCCTAGAGAGGGGAGCATGGGTGGGATTTTACTCACCCATACCTACCCCCGGCTTATAATTTGAGCTGAGTGTCTTTATGCAGTGCACAAGTGGCCCAACCTATGTGGCAGCTCTGCTCATGAAAGAACACACACATACAAACACACACATACACACACACACAGTGTGTTTTCTTTTTTGACTAGATCCTTCTTGTTATTGATTAAATCAAGCTCTAGAGAGCCTTTCTGCTAATGTAGGGCGAGTGTGCAAAATATTTGGGGTTCCGTTATTAAAATGCCTAAACATTTAAATATTATTAAAGAATATCTTGACAAAATATGATTATAGACAAAAACATTGTCTAGAAAATTCAGAATATTTTAGAACTAAGGTTGAAGTTGCAGCCCTATACTGTTAAAGTGTAGGAAGAGGATTTGGGAGAGACGAAAAGAAACGTTTTGTAAGCCTGATAGAAAGTATAACCAAATAAGTATTCATATAGTCTATATTCAAAGCTTTCTAGGCAATCTGAACATGTAAACTTACAGATGTGCCTACCATGAATGCTAGATAAGAAGAGTATAAGGCAGGAGTTATAAATGGAATTTTGGTTTTGAATAGTTTATCTCCTAGTATGGAATGGATTTGTGCTCTCTTCAAGGATTTGGTTGAAATAGCATAGTCAAGTACTGAATTGTTTTATGGCATGTCCCTGCTATTTTGCTTTGTAAGCTACCTCAATCCATGAGACAGCTCTGGGCCCCCTTCCACAGCACTGTTGATTTCCCTTATCTGTGCAAAAGCTTTTTGATTCAGCTGACCATCAGATTCATTAAATAGGTGTCTTAGTTTAAATTCAAGGGTTGCTAGTAAGAAGCCACCATAGATTATGTTTATAAAATAATAGAAAGGGAATGACGCAGGACTCTAAAAATGTTATTATGAAAACTAGAAGAAGTCTTTTATTATTATTTGAGGTCAAATAGAAATACTGCTTTCTGCAAATTTCAGCCACAGTGGTAGCCTGTACAATAAAAAGTGCTTAATAAATGTTAGATTGACTGAATGAGGAAGCCCTTAGGAACATATGAATAGAAGAATGGTGCCTGCTTGGATCCGATGTTGGCTCCCATACCTAGATCCTTTTGGAGAGCATCTTTATTTCCCCTACCATTAATTTGTTGTTGTTAGGTGCCATTGACTCAATTCTGACTCATAGCAACCCTATGTACAACAGAACGAAACACTTCCTGATCCTTTGCCATCCTCACAGTCTTTGTTATGTTTGAGCCCATTGTTGCAGCCACTGTGCTGATCCACTTTGTTGAGGTCTTCCTCTTTTCCACTGACCCTCTACTTTACGAAGCATGATGGCCTTCTCTAGGGACTGGTTTTCCTGATAACATGTCCAAAGTAGGTGAGATGAAGTCTCACCATCCTCGCTTCTAAGGAGCATTCTGACTGTACTTCTTCCAAGACAGATTTGTTCTTTCTTCTGGCAGCCCACGGCATATACAATATTCTTCACCAGCGCCATAATTCAAAGGCATCAATTCTTCTTCGGTCTTCCTTTTTCATTGTCCAGCTTTCCCAAGCATATGAGGCGATTGAAAAGACCACAGCTTGGGTCAGTCGCACCTTAGTCCTCAAAGTGACTTCTTTCCTTTTGAACACTTTAAAGAGGTTTTTGCTACACATTTGCCCAGTGCAATACATCGTTTGATTTCTTGACTGCTGCTTCCATGGGTGTTGACTACGGATCCAGGTAAAATGAAGTCCTTGACAACTTCAATCGTTTCTCCATTTATCATGATGTTTCTTACTGGTCCAGTTGTAAGGATTTTTGTTTTCTTTATGTTGAGGTGTAATCCATACTGAAAGCTGTAGTCTTTGATCTTCATCAGTATGTGCTTTCAGCAGGCAAGGTTGTGTCATCTGTGTATCATAGGTTGTTAATGAGTCTTCCTCCAATCCTGATGCTGCATTCTTCTTCATATAGTCCAGCTGCTCGGATTATTTACTTAGCATACAGATTGAAATTAAAAACATCATTAAAGGGGTTATCTCCCACATTTGAATCATTGATTACACAACTGATGGCTAGGAAGAATATTTCCTTTGCTTATGTCTTCAGGTCCTGTAGGGCTTTTGAAAAGTAAACTAGCCTGAAAACAGCTGATCTGGGATTAGTTAAAATTTGGAATTTTTCCATAAGGTATAAAGAGCTAATTGGGGGAAGAGAAGGTAATAGAGAAACATGTTAACCACAACGGATTTCTTTTAAAATAAAAAAAGGGTTAAGGCATAATCTGTGTTCATAAAGGGAGAAGTAAAGCAAATGATTGGAAGTTATTAAAGGGGCAGATTTCTAGTTTGAACAGAATAATTAGAGTGCCTCCAAAACTGGTAGACTGCTGGAGTTCTTTGGAAGACGCTGAATGACTTGGTGGAAATGGCCTAGGTACCTGCTCAATTATCATCTACTAAAACCCAAAAATCAATTGCCGTTTAGTCGATTCTGACTCATGGCAACCCTACGTGTTTTAGAGAACTGGCTCCATAGGGTCTTCATTGCTGTTACCTCTCAAAAGCAGATCACCAGACCTTTCCACCGAAGCACCTTTGGGTGGGTTCAAACCTTCAACCTTTTGGTTAGCAACACAGCACTTAATTATTTGTGCCACCCAGTGACTCCTACCATCTACTGCAGCATCTAGAAACATGTCTTATGCAATTTCAAAGGGAGATCATGTGCATGAAATTATCTCTATGAGGTCTTAAGCTAGAGTCATAAACACTACTTCTCCTAATAGCCAAACAAAAAGAGGACTAATGCTTCATATTACTGCTTTCTTTGGCTCCTTTGAAATACTGGGTAGGTGTCACAGATTTGGTTCTCTGGAAAGCAGCCTCTCAGATAGAGTTTAGTATGCAAGATACTTTGGGCCAACACCTGTGGAAGGTAGTGGAGAGCAGGAATGGACAGAGAGAGAAGTTGAGCTGCAGTGCAGGCACAACAGCAACCCTGATGTCAAGCATGCTGACAGATTCAACCAGTAACGAGGCACCAAACCCAAATAATTTCATAGGCAGCAAAAGCATGATGAGCATGGTATCAACTCCCTGTATCACTTGTCCCCCAGGAAGACACCAAAATGAAGAGGACCAAATTACAGACAATACCAGTGATGGGACATAACGTTGTTGAAGGATCCACTTTCATACTGCAACTAAGCAGTTTTATAATCTGCAACTGTACCCTAAGGAGAGGTGAAGTGGAAAGTCCTATGTCTCATCAGAACCAAGGTGGCAGATAAAGAAAATGCCTCATGGCAGCCTCCTGCTAGATATGGGTTTCCCTCAAGATAAGGAGATGAATGAGATGTGGCCTTGGGACAGCTCCTTCCAAGACTGCCTATCTTCCTAAATTCTGGAAGCATCACAGGGCATTCAGCAAAACATAAGTCAATCTGCAGTTGAGCCTTGCCTACATGGCCTATGTGGATATCTCCAAGATTGTTGGGCACATCCCCGGAACCCAATGTTCACCAACACTTGACCAACCTCATAAGGAGCTCTGGAGATAGAATGGCTCCTCAGAGTGGTCTTGAGTTGGGTCAGGATGACTGGGCCTTCATTCCAAACCAAAAACCATGTGTGTCAGAGTAGAGTTGTGCTCTATAGGGTTTTCAATGGCTGATTTTTCAAAAGTAGATTGCCAGACCTTTCTTCCAAGTTACCTCTGGGTGGACTCAAGCTTCCAACCATTAGGTTAGCAGCAGAGCGTGTTAACCTTTTGCACCACCCAGGGACTTCTTGGGCCTTTATACTCCTTCATTAATCAGTCATTGGTTGCGGAATTTTCCAGAAAGAGGCATGGTCTTGGGCAAGGGGACTCTCTGCAGCTGAGGCAAACCCTGAAGTGACTGACAGCTGTCATAAAGTAGTGCATCAGTGTCCATCACAGTAGGTTCAAAAATTCAAACATTGAAAAGGAGCTTGCACTTTTATTGTTATAGAAATGCCCACACTTGGAGAGCTGGTTTCTTCTGGGTATTTACATAATTTTATTTAAAAAAATCCATCCATTTTTAATTAGCCATTTTTAATAGGCAGTTAAGCTAAGATATTATAAGCCATGTATTAGGCTAATGGACATTTAACAGCTGAGTTAAATTCTTTTAATGGAAATGCTGACAAACCTTTATCTGTAATTATAGCAACACTGTGATTACAAAAGGAGGCACCTCTCCTTGTTGTTTGCAGCCCTATAATTCCATCTGACAATAAGGAACAAAGTCCATTATTAGCCATACCAAAGTTATACTTGGCATCAGGGATTACTCATCTCCTTGCTAGATTTGAGTCATTTTTTAAAATTGCAAAATGTTTACAAAGAAAAAAAAAAACCCAGTATGGTAGCCAGTTAATAATACAAATTCCTCTTGTATTGTGAGATAGGAGAAATAGTTCAGTAGATTCTGATGGCTTCTGTAACCATTAGCAAGACTTGGCCATTGTGACTTAAGTAAATAATTTTGCAAGGAAATATTATTTATCCTTAAACACTGTGATTTTTCATTTATCTTGTCAGGTCATTTGGTAAAGGGATTGGCATTCAGCATTCAAAAAATATTTATCGAACACCTGTTGCAGAATATGAACTGTTTAGAGGCAACGGCCATATAGCAGTTGACAACTGAGATAAGTTTTGTACAGTTGTGGAGTTTATATTCTCTTATGGAAGATAGTAAACAAAAAGAAATAAACTAGAAAAATTTGAAGATATTTTAAAATAGGGTAAAATAACAGATGATGACTGAGTGGCTATTTTGGTTTGGGTTATCAGGGAAAAAATTCTAAGCATGGGCTTTTAGGCTGAGAACTGAATGACAAGAATGGGCCAGTTATGTGACAAAGGGAACAGAATTCTAGAAAGGGGAGCAGCTAAAAGTATCTTTGGTGGAGATGAGTTGGCATATTCATGGAACAATAACAGCAACAATAAAAGCCAGTGTGGCTGCAGCATGGAGAGTGAATGGATCAGAGAAATAGGCTATGGCCTGATTGTATAGAGCCTTGTTAGTCATGGTAAATCATTTATTTTTTATTGTAAATATGATGACGAGTGACTGGAGAGTATTGACATCATTCTGACTGGTTTATAGAAAATGCAATGTGGGAAGCGAGAGAGGAGTAGAGAGACCAGTCATTAAGTGTAGTAGTCCACATGAGAGATTGTGTTGACTTGGGCTAGGGTGGTGGTAGTGGGGAGGCTGAAGTGACAGATTTCTGATTTATAGTCAACAGGGTTTACTGAAAGTTTGGATTTAGGATGTGTCATGGATTGAATTATGTCCCCCAAAAAATGTGTGTATCAATTTGGTTGGGCCGTGATTCCTGGCACTGTGTGATTTTCCTATATGTTTTAATCCTGCTTCTATGATGTTATATAGGGAGGATGGGTGGCAGTTGTGTTAGTAAGGCAGGACTAAATCTACAAAATTGGATTGTGTCCTGAGGCGATCTCTTGAGATATAAAAGACAGAAGTGAGCAGAGAGACAGGGGGACCTCATACCATCAAGAAAGCAGTGCCGGGAGCAGAGCGCTTCCTTTGGACCAGGGTCCCTGCGCAGCGAAGCTCCTAGTCCGAGGGAACACTGATGAGAAGGCCGACAGAGAGAGAAAGACTTCCCCTGGAGCTGACCCCCTGAATTTGGACTTTTAGCCTACTTTACTGTAAGGAAATAACTTCTCTTTGTTAAAACCATCCACTTGTGGTATTTCTGTTATAGCAGAACTAGATAATTAAGACAGGATGTAAGAGAAAGATAACTGCCAGCAGTTTAACTTGAACAACTGAGATGATAGTGGTGCCATTTCTTGAGATGGGTAACGTTTGAGTAGGAGCAGATTTGGGAAAAAAAAAACCAAAAACTTTCATTTGGACATGTTAATTTTGGGAAGTTTAGTAGAAATCCAAGAATAGATGTTGAATAGGCAAATGGATATAAATTTAGATATCAGGGAAGAGTTTGCGGCTGGAGATATATATTAAGGCATTGTTTAAAACCATGGCACTAGGGATCTTCGAGTGTAAGTATAGCAAAACAAAGGTACCTTGAGACACTCAAATGTTTACAAGTGGAAGAGGAGAGATACATCTGGCACAGAATACTAAGAATTAGGAGATTAAGGAGAGAGTGGCTACAGTAAAGACATAAGAATAAAGCACAAGAATGATATTGAGAATTCATTACAATAAAAATAGAAGCCATCAGTGGGTTTGGCAACATGATTTTTGGTGATCTAGACAGGAGCAGTCACAGTGGAATGATAGGATTGGAAGGCCCAGAGTAGTAGATTGAGTAGACAATGTGAAGTGGAAAAATAGATACAAAATCTATAGACAACTCTTTCAAGAAGTTTCACTGTGACAAGACACAGTGAGACAAGACAATGATAAATAATATACTTTAAGATGATAAATAGAGAATAACCTAACCTAACCCTTTGCCGTCAAGTCGATTCTAACTCATAGCAACCCTATAGGACAGAATAGAACTGCCCTGTAGGGTTTCCAAGGAGTGGCTGGTGGATTCCAACTGCCAACGTTTTGGTTAGCAGCCAAGGTCTTAACCACTGCACCACCAGGGCTCCAAGTGTTAGAAAGAAACCTCTAAAACTTCTTTTTCCCCACTAAGAAATCTGAAAATGTTTTTGAACATTTCTATCCTATGTTCTATTGTATCAAATTTTATATATCGCATTTATTCAGAGACTTGAAAGAGATATTAAGTTATTAAACATTATGAGATTAAGAAGACACAATTACAGACTGTTTCCCTTTAGTTTACTGCAAGTATAGTATATATATAGTATACTTCAAGAGACAGGCATGATGCATAATATAAATGTACAGCTTGATAAACTTTCACAAACTGAACACACTTTTGTAACCAGCACCCAGTTTAAAAACAGAACCACAGAGGCCATCTCAACCCCCCTTCTAGTTATTACATGCATCCCCCATGGATAAGCACTTTCATGACTTCTAATAACATAGCTTAGTTTTGCCAGTTTGAAAACTTTGTATTAATGAAACCCATTTAGCCTAAATTTAAATATACACAGTTGACATTGTAAGGCACTTACTGTCTTACACTGATGGTTACACTACTCCTTTGCCTCCCTCCCCATTGCACAAGCTTTGCCTTGCTTTCTCATTTCATTATTGTAAAACTTATGTCTTTCACACTATACCTTGTTCTTGTTCTTCCCTGCTCTCTTCTTTGACAGATAATCCTAGATCAGTCTTTCTTAAAGCGCAATTGACAGAACTCCTGCATCCGAATCACCTAGGGAGCTTGTTAATAAAGCAGATTCGTGGTCCCTACAATGGATTATGAATTAGAATCTGTGAATAAGGCAGAAAACACCCTACCCTTTCATGCCTCCTTAATGTAATAATGCCTCCCTAGAAAGTTCCATGTCATACCTCTTCTTAAGGAAATCTTACACTTTCTTTATGGCCCTAGCCCAATATTTTCATGAAGCCATTGGAAATTTCCCACCAGAGGTTATCTTTCCCTCCTTTGTCTAGCTCTGTTAATCCGTTTATTTCCATCTGGCTTTGCACCGCAGTTCCTTGCACACCTGTCTGGCTTCCTACCCAGGTTATGATCCTCTGGAGGGCCATCACTTTGCGTTCCTTTGTATCTCCCTTAGCACCCAGCACAGTGCCTTGCATATAGTAACTACTAAATAACCGATTGTTGAACAGAATCTACAAACACTGGAGAAATGTTATTTCTTCGGAATAATTGAGAGATTAAATGTAGAATCCCCAAAGATCCATTTTTTCTGTTGAAACATTACTGTGGTTAGAAAGATAGGAAAACTATGGGTGGAGAATTAATTATTTCTAGGAACTGCGACGATAAACAGCAGCTTCACAAGGAAGACCTTGTTGTTGATTATTTGATTTTTCAGATAGTTTTAATACCCCACAGTAAACAAACTTCTGTCAAAAATAAGTATTTGCATGTTTTGTTTACCCACCAATGCCTTAATTTGCTTTGATTTGTTCACAAGAATGATTTTAGTAAATGAATGAAAATATTTTTGCTTTTTTTTTTTTTCATTAATTGTGACCGTTTCTATTCCATTATTATTGTAGAAGCTCAGCAAGTACCTTGCAGTTTTGGACAGCTTCGTCCTTCAGAAAATTGGAAAATGCTATTATGGATTAATAATTTTTACATTCCATGCTTTTTATATATATATTTTTTATTGTATTTTAGATGAAGGTTTACAG
>NW_004444095.1:1993702-2039932 GCF_000243295.1 Trichechus manatus latirostris | reverse complement strand
TTGGGTTCCCTATTACCAGCTTTCCTGTCCCCTTCTGCCTTCTAGTCCTTGTCCCTGGACTGTTGTGCCCCATTAGTCTCATTTTGTTTATGGGGCTGTCTAATCTTTGGCTGAAGGGTGAACCACTGGAGTGACTTCATTACTGAGCTAGAAGGGTGTCCGGGGGCCACACTCTGGGGGTTTGTCCTGTCTCTGTCAGGCCAGTAAGTCTGGTGGTTTTTTTTTGTGAGTTAGAATTTTGTTCTACATTTTTCTCCAGCTCTGCCTGGGATCCTCTGTTGTGATCCCTGTCAGAGCAGTCAGTGGTGGTAGCTGGGCACCATCTAGCTATACTGGACTCTGTCTGGTGGAGGCCATGGTAGTTGTGGTCCATTACGTGCTTTTTTGAATGACAGAGATAATGTGTGTTTATTTAACCATTAAAGCTTACTCATGCTTAGAATTTGGAATAAACGGGGAAGAACAATGAAGAAACATTGACTTCTCTAACTATATTTCTAATATTACAGCTTTCTTTGAGGCGTTCTTTTCCCCTACTCTCCCATCTTTCTGTACTGCCTTTTCCCTCTCTAGTCTACTCAAAAGTCCACTTAAAGCAAAATTTCCCTCTTTCTGTGATTTCATGACAGCACTAATATATAAATATGAATTTGTTGTTGTTAGGCACTGTTGAGTCATTTCTGACTCATAGTGACCCTATGTACAACAGAATGAAACATTGCCTTGCCCTCTGCCATCCTCACAATTGTTATACTTGAGCCCATTGTTGCAGCCACTGTGTCAATCCATCTCATTGAGGGTCTTCCTCTTTTTCATTGACCCTCTACTTTACCAAGCATGATGTCCTTCTCCAGGGACTGATCCCTCCTGACAACAAGTCCAAAGTATATGAGATGTAGTCTCACCATCCTTGCTTCCAAGGAGCATTCTGGCTGTACTTCTTCCAAGACAGATTTGTTCATTCTTTTGGCAGTCAATGGTATATTCAATATTCTTCACCAGCACCATAATTCACAGTCGTCAATTCTTTTTCTAGCTTCCTTATTCATTGTGCAGCTTTCACATGCATACGAGGCGAATGAAAACACATGGCTTGGGTCAGGTGCACCTTAATCCTCAAAGAGACATCTTTGCTTCAGATATTATTTCTACAATAATAATATTGCATTTCTCTGGGTAGAGTTTAGAACTACAACTCTTTAAATGAGGTTTATTATGATGGATTAAATATTTTCCTAATTTATAAAATTAAAAATTTTGATAAATTTTAATCTGCTTATCTGTTTCGTTATCTGAGGAAAAAAATAGTTACCTACTGTATAGGCTTTTATCTTAAATATTTTCTTTGTTTATCCTTATGGAGTATAATTGATTATTTTATCCAATGAATTCCTTACCATAGTTATTAAAACGTTATTCCATTTTGTAACCTTGTATTATAACATCATATGGCAAGCATGTCAATCTATGATTGGAATGGAGTCCTATAGTTAATGTCATGTTCTTTCTTTTGAGACACCAAAATATTTGTCTCAATCAGAATTTATATATGCATCAACTCAAAATGATATTAGCACATCATTTCAGTTAGCATACATTTCCACAAGTGACTCCATTCTGTTATCCTATAAATTACAAAATAAAATATCCTTGTATCTATTTAATACTTTGATTAGTATTTTAAAACCTAAAAGAGTCTAAAGCCAGAAAAAGTAATCAGATCTGTTTGCAAGGGGGATAGGTTGTGCTTTATTTGTAGTCCTTCAGGGATTCTGGCCACTCTGGAATATAAATACATACTGTATACACTTAGGCAAATGTTTAAAAAGAGGGGGTTATGAAATACTAATAGTTTGTCCTTGATTTTGTATTCGAAATATGAAAATATGCATATACTGTACTTGTTGTTGAATGTAATACGTTTCTAATTTACCAGAAGGCAAAAGTATAAACCTAGAGAATTTCTCAGGGCATCTTCCAACTCTGTGATTTATTGCTCACATATAGTAATGTGCTGAATGGCGCCCTAGTGAACCAAAAGAATTAATGCCTCTTCCTAAGTAGCTTTCACTGAGGGACTGAAAATCTCTGCAACCTTTTGCCAATTAGGGAAGGAAACAATCTGCATCTCAGAGTCAGGAGTACTGGGCAAAGGTACTAAGAGAATTGCTTGCTTGCTTTTATTTCTTACTTAAAAAATTCCAGTCCATCCTGGATCTTTGTTAAGAAAAGCTAAATGAAGTAACAAGGATTTTTTTTTTTTTTTTTAGTATCTGAATTTAGCAGACTGATCTTGTGATCTTTTTCTGTCAGAATTGTTAAATTAATCCAATTATGTCATTTACTTGTTGGTTGATTCGGGGCTAATCTCAAATCTTTATTGACAAAACAACATCAATAATGGCAGTCTTACCTAGTTCACAGGAAGTCATATGGTTACTTTGCAAATTATGAAACACTAAGAAAACTTATTAATTAGAATGTAAAATACTTAAAAATAGGAAATGACAAAGGTATAAGATGATAAAGCTAGATGTTAAAGGGAATGGTAAAGCTATGAAAGAAAGCAAAATCATAGAGATTCTTTCTCCAGGCTTCATAAGATTTTTTCATAAGATGGCTAATTGCCCTTAGGAGCCCTTGTGGCACAGTGGTTAAGAGCTCAGGCTGCTAACCAAAAGGTCAGCAATTCCAATCCACCAGCCACTCCTTGGAAACCCTATGGGGCAGTTCTACTCTGTCCTATAGGATTGCTATGAGTAAGAATCAACTCCATGGCAATGGGTTTGTTTTTGTTTTTTTTTGGAATTGCCGTTAGGTTTCTAGTGAGCAATTACTAGAGCATTGGACAAACTGGGAAACCGTTCTGAATGTATACATGATAATAGTGACTGCATCATGAGTTATTCTACAGTGATTAAAATATATTTGAAGCATTATCTTAGGAAAAAATGAGTAAGATATTTAGAATGACTTAGAAATGCACTTGGAATAATAACACTCAAGGAAATTATTAGTCAAGAAAGATCACATTGAAGATGAACCCCTCTAGGTTGTAGAACCTCTTCTCTAAAATGTATTATTTTCTAATTAGTATGTATTATTAAAAAATAAAAGAACTGGAAATCTTTGTTCACTAGGTAGTTCCTTCCTAAAGGGAAAATTAATTTACATTAAATATTACTATGTGAGATAGTAATTTGTAACCTCAAATAAGAGGTAGAATTTTTAAATATTATGGAAACAAGTTAACCAATTGAACTTAAAATAATAAGAAAAACATGTCATTGGAGGGCAAGGGGTTTGTAATATTACATATCATGTCTCATATATCAAGACTCAACACTTCAATATGCAGAGTAACTTACAAAAGTCAAGTAGAGAGACAATATAATACCAAGTTGTCCATAAACTATGTTTAATAGCAAGCAAGACAGATAAAGCCACTGGCACACATAATGAGAAAGACTATGGTAATATAACTCATTTACAATGTGATTTATCTCATAGACTACTTAGACTGTGCTGTGAAATTTAAATAATGCTAATAAATGCCAAGTGAATGGAGAAATCAATTTCAGAGCAACCACTAACAAGGTTTGGATTACCTTTCTAACTAAGTATTTCTCTTCGCATTTATCATTGAAGAGAAAATGAGGATAGAAAAATAAAAAGAATTAGGTAATATATTTGCTTTCTCATATAGGCTTTTTACTGTCTGCAAGGTTAAGTTTTATTCTTCCTCCTAGCAAGTGATACTTTTAGGAAGCATGATATAAGTGGTGGAGATTTACTTCTATAACTGAATTCATTTGTTTATTCTCTTAATGGGCCCTAGGAAGCCCAAGCCCACGAGTCTTAGTATTAGATAGATAAGAGACATTGTGGGTGTTTGAGAATCTGCCTTTTTTAGTAAGGTTTCCAGAGCTCTGGTGGTGCAGTGGTTGAGAGCTATGGCTGCTAACCAAAACATTGGCAGTTGGAATCCACCCACTACTCCTTGGAAACCCTATCGGGCAGTTCTACTCTGTCCTATAGGGTCACTAGGAGATGGCAATATAAGGTAGTAAGGTTTCAAATGAGGCTGTAATACTATTTGCAGGGGCAGATTAACTAGTAAGCAAGGTACGAATGGGATTAAAGTAAGCAAGGTACACATGGCCTTAATTGTGTTTACTTACTTTTCTGTAGTACACAATTTTGCATGGGTTCACCACGTCTTTGATGTAGTGAAAAGCAGGTGAAATTGTGCACTACAGATTAGTACGTAAGTACAAGTAAGCCTGTGTGTACCTTGCTTATTGGGTAATCCACCTCTGCTATTTGTGATACCAGAATCTATTTGGTTTTGTGAGCCTATGACGTTTACATGGTGTATTAAAGTGTCGACCCAATTCACAGCCCTCTGAAGAATTGCCTGGTTAACCTTACTCAGTAGTTTTTGGAGTCTGATTGCTATTTTGCCATGTGATTGGTCTAGATAATCGTAAGACTCTTCATGAACCAAATTCTGGTCTTTTGCTCTGGATCACACCCATGTCTAGCCTGTCCTATATGCTTAACTTTGGATCTGCTCTCCAGACTCCTCTTCTCCTTCTCTGCCTGCACTTCCTGTGGTTACCTACTGTGCTGGTGCTGACTGATACACTAAATAAATAACACCTAATTAGCATATTCACTTATATATTTTCCATCTTGGCATATTCCTACGTAGACAGTTTTGGGTGGAAATGCAGAAACATTTTACTGATGGTTTAGTTTATGAAATGCAGGTAAGTAATGTTTTTGCTTATCAAAGGCTTCCCATCAGATGTCAAATTCAGAGGAACAGTGTTTATGGGTCCTAAATTTAAGTTGGAGTGAAAAATTAATAGCTCCCCTGAATACAGGCAAAATGTACCCTGGCAAGTCATCCAGATGTTCACAGATGGTCTGTAGGATCTGAGGGCTAATTTGGTGAAATAAAGTTAAATTAGTAAAATTGTATGCAGTCATTAATCCATCATCATACCTAAAATACTTCATTGAAGTTTTTCTTAACTGCTTCATCTGAAAAAAGATGAAAATATACTACAGAAAAGCATTCAAAACCCATGTATACCATAGGTAAAACTTGGTATTTGGTTAGATAGTTGTAGAACTTTCTCTGATGTTAAGCAGAGCTTCGTATTATGATGGGTAATCTCAAATAACATTTAAGCTATTGGTTATGTTTCAATATGATATGGAGATTAGCCTAACTTCTCAAATTGATGCTGAGGTTACCCTCTAATGATAGTTTTCCAATTTTAGATTTAGTGATTATTTTTTCAATCTCTTAAAACTTGTATTTAATTAGGTCATTGGACAGGTTCTAAAATCTTACCAAAATGCCATGTGAGTACTTCCTATAGTTACTAAAAGTATCAAATGTTGTGTAGTGAAAATAAAAATAGAAATTGAGTGTGTGAAGAGAGTATTGTTTGTATGATCCATGTTAGAGATCTCTTTCTGCTTTGCTCACAATGTGAATTCTTTTTCATTCAGTGACCTGAATCAAATTAAATAATTAGTTCACACCACTTCATTATTTAGATATTTTGATAATCTTTCAGAGAAATAAAAATGTTCCTGCTGAATTCTGCGTCTGTCTGAAAAATTTCCACCTGTTCTTTCTACATTTTTTCACTGAGAAAAGCATGCTAATGCTGATCATTGTAAATATTGGAGCTCTAAACCATCACCCCTATCCATGGGACATATATTTAATTGTATTTATTAGTGTTACTACTTATGAAACTTAATTTATTTTAGACCTACTTGCCCCAGTTTCCACCATTGGTGATTTGTATGTAGTCAGGAAGTTCCCTTCTCTCATGCATTGTTTTTAAGCTCAAGCTTTCTAAAGATTATGTTGCTAACCACCCACCAATGGTAACTCCAAAGCAAAACCAAACCCACTGTCGTCAAGTCAATTCCAACTCATAGCAACCCCATAGGGTTTCCAAGGCTGTACATCACTATGGAAGCAGACTGCCACATCTTCCTCCTGCTGGGCTGCTGGTGGTTTCAAACTGCCAACTTTTCGGTTAGCATTCAATCACTTTAACCACTGTGCCACCTGGGCTCCTACCAATAACCATGGACTGATAAATAGTGGGTCAAAAAAAGATATTAACATACCTTGTGCCAACAAAAGTAATTCCTGTCACCAGATCATAAGCTAATTTATCAATTCTGTAAGTATATTATTACCAAACCAAAACCCATTGCTGTCGAGTAGATTCCTGCTCATAGCGACCCTGTAGGACAGAGTAGAACTGCCCCATAGGGTTTCCAAGGAGCGGTTGGTGGATTTGAACAGCAGACCTTTTGGTTAGCAGCCAAGCTCTTAACCACTGCACCACCAGGCTCCATATTTATTATTATGGAGTGTCTATTATGCACTGGAGCCACCAGGTGGCACAAATAGTTAAGTGTTTAGCTACTAATAAAAAAGATGGCTATTTGAATCCACCCAGAGACCCTTAGAAGAAAGGCCTGGTGATCTACTTTGGAAAGATAACAACCATTGAAAACTATATGGAGCACAGTTCTACTCTGAAGCATCTGGGGTCATCATGCTTTGGAATCGACTAGATGACAACTGGTTTAGTTTTTTGGTATTATGCCCCCAGATCTGTAGGGGACTCATAGTGATGTGCACAATGGAAGGAAAAGACAAGAAGACTGCTCACAGCTACAGAAGTTAAAATGCTTCTGCAGCTGGGCTCTGGGTCTCAGTTGTAAAAGTATGAATGCGATGAGGCTAGGCATGCAGTGTCAGTATGAAAGAATACGATTAGTGTGTCAGCATGTAAAGCAGGTGTTGCCAACCCAAATGTGCACATGAGCCAGGCAGGTAACAGAAAAGCATGAAGTAGTGAGGGCTAAGCAATAGGTGCCAAGCTGAGCATTTACTGAAATATTTAAACACTGTAGGGGAAACAAAGTGGCCATTAAAACAGTTTGATCACCATGTTGGGAAATATGATCCTTCCCCCATTCTTTGCACACATCTTCAGCCACAATCTTCTATTTTTATTTATTTATTTATAAAACTGCACATTTATGCTCTAAGTTCTATAGAAATGCTGGGCTGGGAAAGATAGATGGATGGAGGATAATTTGCATGGTGGTTTGGTCTGAGGCTCAAATCCTGTACAAGCTATAAATACATGAAGTAAGTAGTGAACGATGAAAATAAGCTGTTGATATTTCCATTAGTCTAGTTCAAACCGCTCATATGAAGAAGAATACATCAAGAAAATTATTAAAGTGGGATTTAAAGACATTCCTTCATGGATGCTTGATATGTATATATCGCATTTCAGAAAACTCTTCTTTAGACTGTATAGATTCTTTTATTTAAAACGAAGATTCTCTTCGTTAGTGAAAAAACAGATACTAAGAAATGTGTTATAGAAAAAAATGTATATAATTTTTGTGAGGATGAGTAAAAGACTGAAAAAAATACAGCCTACAATTTGCCATGTATTCTGCTTCACTGTTTTAATTCAAGATTAAAATGTTCAGCTTTCACACTAAACCCTTTTCATATGAATATTATTATTTTCTATGAATATTATTTTCCCAGATACTTTACTGCTCACTTTTATTATCATTTGCAAACATCCATGTTGATTTCAATGGCCCAAGATTTTGAGTTCCTCTCCTGGCTGTATTTCTGTATATTGCATGATGCAGTACTTTCTTTAAGCACACACGCAGATGAGCACACACACAGTATGTTTAGCTTTCCATTAGGTAAAGTTAATGTCCTTGTTATTAAATGTTACTTTCAGATGTTACATAATTCTGATACCAGAATCTTAAAGCTGACTTTATTTCCTCATTTAGGCAAATTAGCATAGTATAAAGAAAGTGACTGTAGCCATTTTTAAAAAATTTTTATTTCACATCATATACAATTAAAACAAACCTTTTCTGTGTGTGTGTATGTGTGTGAACTAGAGCTGGTTCCAGTCTCAGGCTTGAAATTATAATTTGACAAATTCTAAATGGAGCGAAATAGAGAGTTTAGTACCAGTGGGTCTTTGGCTATATATGCTTCGAGGAAAAGAAAGCAATTATATACATTCACATAGCACTGACAAGGAGAAACAACTTTGGATGGCAGAGAACTGTCTTTTTGACATGTGCCTGTGGTGTGATTTATTATATGGACAATCAGCTCAACTTCTCAAGTTTGATATCCTTGGAATCGTTTGAAATTTAAATTTTAATGAAAATTCATTAATTCCAAGACCAAAAGAAGTGATTCTAATTGCTTTTGAGAATCAGACTGTGAAAAAATTCTTTGGCAAACTTGTACAGCCTTTTCTCTCATTTACCATTGGTTGCTTTATAGGTACTTAACTGAAGGTCCTCTGATTATCAGCACAGGTTGACATCAGTGCATTCCGTGCATTTTAAACTGTAGGCCAGATGTTTAAAGGATCAGCCGAAGCATCAATAGTGTGCTAGTGTGAATAATAAAATTTTAATTATCTACAAGAAGCAAATAAAAAACCTAAGCTTCCCCCCTTTATCCTGAAGGAGATGCTGATTTGCTTAAGTGGCATTTTAAGAATGAGTTGACTGTAGGAGAATTAGGGTAGAAACTTGCAGTTAGTTAATATTTGCCTCTTCAGCTCACCGTGCACTTATACACCCGTGTATATACACAGATGCATACATATAAGCATACAGAAATCCGAGACACTCTGAAGCAATGTATTTGAGGAATATAACAAAATAAAGAAAATCATTTAAGATGCCGAGAAAAAAAAATGAAGCAGGGGCAGAACATGTGGCTTGTGCTTAGGTGATTTACCGGTTTAATGTCAGCCAAGGCTTAAATTAATGTAGGGGTTTTTATGGCTAAAATCAAAGATCCAACAGTTCGGAAATATTTGGAGATTTTAAAAAGTGTTCTGAACCTAGGAAACCCAGGAACTCACAGCACATAAAAATTCTGGCACCTATGCATTTTATACTCTCATATATAAGGGAGAATGACAAGAAAATGGGTGGTGAAAGGAATCGGTATTCACACATGCACACAAACATTAACAAATAAACAGACAAACAAACAAAACTTGTTACTGAGTTGATTCTAACTCATGGCGAACGCGCGTGTGTCAGAGTAGGACCGTGCTCCATACGGTTCTCAATGACTAATTTGCAGGAAGTACATCACCAGGCCTTTCTTCTGCAGTGCTGCTTGGTGGATTTGAACTGCCAATGTTTCGATTAGTAGTTGAGTACAAACTGTTCATGCCACCCAGGCACACACATATAGCTATCTTCTTTTCCATAAGAGATTTTTAATGTTGCAAATTTATACATAATTTATATAAAATGTTATCTTTATTTTAGGGTTAACGTAGAGTCTTCTAATCTAAGGGGTTTATATCAAAGACTGAATTAATGTCATTCTGATGTAAGGATTAATGTCCATCTCATATACATTGAAGTATTCTAGATGACTGATTTGTAAATAATGATAAATTAGATGGATCAAAACTTTTTAGCATCTACTTTGAGCTTTGTAGTACTATCAACTTGTTTCAAATTATTTGTGATATTCTGTAAGTCATTACTATTTATATCTCTATTTAGGCCAAACATTTCATAAATGTAAAATATAAACTCAGGGATTTTACTTCTGTATTTTTCAATCAGAAACATCCATCATATCAGAAGCATTTTTATAATATGGTTTGTGAAATTTTCCAGGATAGATATTTAGTAAATCTTAATGTCAAATTTTTAACTTGCAGGTTGTCTTTCTTTTCAGTTTTAGTATCCACCATCCTTTTATACTTGTTGTGTGAACTCTGAATAAGAAGTCAATATTTATCCAAAACTACCTCATAAAACAAAAAAACCCAAACCCCTTGCTGTTGAGTTGATTCCGACTCACAGCGACCCTATAGGACAGGATAGAACTGCCCCATAGGGTTTCCAAGGAGCGCCTGGTGGATTTGAACTGCCCATCTTTTGGTTAGCAACCTAGCTCTTAACCACCATAGTTTGAAAATATTCACGAATATTTTTGAAAATATGAGAGTAATAATAATCTGTGGTTGTACCCTTTCCTGCATGGAGTCCTGGGTTTCCACTTTGTGGATGTAGACTTTTAAGAGTGTGGGTCGAACAGACATAATCAAGACCTCAGTCTTCAGGTTATCATTTTGCTACCTAAATCATAGATAACATTTTGAGTTTGTCTCCAGGACTATGCCTAAAGTCTTGGCGATGAGACTATTACAAAAAAAATTTCAACTCTAGCTGCCAACAGAACTTCTGAGGCTCAGCTTATTGATCAAGAAGCAGTTGAGCAGGGAATAAAACTTATGGGTGTTAGACACTCCAAAGGACACATCAAGTCTTTATTAACTTGAATGAAAACTATGTATATAATTAAGGTATATTTGTATTTTGTTGAAAGATATGGATGTATAACTACTGTGTATGTTCATGAACGTGCGCTCATGCATTGCCTCAACCAGTTACCTTCGATTTGATTCCATCTCACTGCAATCTCATCTGCATCAGAGTCAAACTGTGCTCCATAGGGTTTACAATGGCTGATTTTTTAGAAGTAGATTTCAAGGCCTTTCTTTCAAGGCACCCCTGGGTGGATTTGAACCTCTAGCCTCTTGGTTAGCAACCAAGTGTGTTAACCTTTTACACCACCCAGGGACTTCATGTGGTTTGCTATACACACTTTTTTTCTTTCACTTGTTGTTGTTGTTAGCTGCCACTGAGTCAACCTCCATCTCATGGTGACCCCATGTGTTACAGAGTAGAACTGCTCCATATTATTTTCTTGGCTGTCATCTTTAAGGAAGCAGATTGCCGGGGTTTTTCTTCCACGGAGCCACTGAGTGGGTTCAAACGGTCAACCTTTCAGTTAGCAGCTGATCACAAACTGCTTGCTCAGCTAGAAATACTTAAAACAATTTGAATTACGTTCAATCCAGTTTGATAAGAAAAATCTTGCTCACAAGCTAAATGGAGAAGTATAGCATGTGCTGTGTCTACACATGCTGGGCATTTACCAAGTTGAGAGATCAAAAACAGAATTAATGGAAGGTGGACTACTGTATAGTTTCTTAACAATGACACATTATTAAAACAATCATCTCAAGCTTTGTCAAAATTAAAAACTTAAAAAAAATCAGATTAGTTTGTGTCAGGTTTAATAAAATAAACCCGACTTTAGTGATTTTTTTTTCTTTTAGGTAAGTAGTTTCTAATCTGGAATTGATTATCAGATGCAACTCTACCTCCAATTTCTCTTTTACTTTTGGACTGCTTTTGCTTCTGTTTTCCCCTTAGAGCCTGTCTTCGTGACAGAAAACCATTAGTGTGCAGGTTAAACCTTAGTGAATGTGTTAACCTATTTAAAATATTTATCCAAATGGATTTGTATGAATTCTTCATGTGGCAAGTTGATTGTTTAAAAAGATCCATTTATTCTCAAATTCCGTTTTACTTCTACTTTTTAAAGAAGATATACTTTTTTACTTATACTTTTTAAAAATCTAAAGAGCTGATGGAGCCCTGGTGGCACAGTGGTTAAGAGCTCGGGCTGCTAACCAAAAGGTCAGTAGTTCGAATCCACCAGCCGCTCCTTGGAAACCCTATGCGGCAGTTCTACTCTGTCCTATAGGGTCACTAAGAGTGACAATTGACTCAGTGGCAAGGGGTTTGGTAAAGAGCTGATAATTTTGTGCCCCACTTTCATCTATTTCTGTTAATTGTTGGTATGAAGCTTTCATTCTCTGTGCCCATATAAACATACACAAACATATCTATATTCTTGCCCTTTTAAAAATGGAGATGAGATTATACTTCGTATTTACTCTGCATCTAGCTTTTGTCACATAACAATAATTCAAGGGCATATTCCTAAGCTGATACTTATACACTGATGTACCATGTAATGACTCTTCATCTACCTCTTTATTCTAACTTGCATTTGACATTTATTCATACAGTGCTTTGGGTTGTCATTTGGTCTTCACTTGTTGAGAATGCATAATGAATATTCTTCCTCATCTACCTTCTGTACTTTAAATAACGGCTTGATACTAAAGTTGTTGTTGTTGTTGCTAGTTGCTGTAGAGTCAGCTCTGACTCTTGGCTTCCCCACGTACAACAGAACTAAACATTGCCAGATCCTACGCCATGTCAACCATCATTGGTTTGCTCAAGTCCATTGTTGCAGCCACTGTGTATTTTGAGGGCCTTCCAACCTAAGGGGGTTCTTCTTCCAAGACTATACTGGAAAATATCGGACATTGTTCTGTTGTGATCCATACAATTTTCATTGGCTGATTTTCGGAAATAGATCACCGAGAAGTAGAAGGCCTTCTTCCTTATCTATCTTAGTCTAGAAGCTCCACAGAAACCAGTCTACCATGGATGACCCTGCTGGTATTTGAAATCTCAGTGGCATAGCTTCCGGCATCTCAGCAACACACAAGCCACCACAGTAGGACAAACTGATAGACAGGTGGTGGGATACTAAAGTCATTCCTATAAATACCAACAAAGCAGGGACACTAGAATTAGCCATCAGTTTCTGTTGTGCTGAATGGCCCAAACTATGTATGCGTACATATTTTTCAATAATTTATTTTGTTCTTGTTGTTGAGAATATACACATCAGAACAAACACAAATTCAAGTTTCTACATATACAGTTCAGTGACGTTGATTACGTTCTTTAAGTTGTGCAACCACTCTCACTCAATTTTCTGAGTTGTTCCTTCCTCATTAACATTAACTCACTGGCCCCTAAATTCCCTACCTAATCTTTCCAGCTGAGGTTGTCAGTTCAATTCCATATAGACAGATCTTGAAAGAGCATTATGCTCAAGGCAGATATTCTTTACTAGTTAAGGGAATCTATTTGGGTTCAAAAAGACTTTAGGGGATATTTTCAGTTTAAGGTTTGATAGGAGGTTTTTAAATCGAAACCTCAAATTTGTAAATCCCTGAGAAACCAGCATGAGAAACACTGGTCTGTATCATTCAGCAGAATAACATCACTGAATGATCATTATGGCATCCCCCATTTATGGACTCTGTATTTTATTAGACTAAAGAGTTAATGTGCCTCTGAAGCAATCAGACTACTCTCCTGGCATCCATAAGTCAGTCTCTGAGTAGTGGTGCTGCCGAGGAAGGTTCCCCTATGTTGTTCCTTTCTAGCTCATAATTTTACTGACAAAATACTCTTTCATGGTCATGGTGTGGCTATAGAACTGTTTCAGATGCTGTAATTCATTCAATCAAAGGTGGCAAATACAATAGTCCAAAGGCAAAAGAGACTCTAGAGAGTGACTGAAATGACCACAGGAACAATGACACCTCCACAGTCCCTAATTCCAGGTGGTAAACAGTGGTCCAGATAATTCTCAATTCCATATGCTGAATTGTCTTATAATTTCAAATGCCTATACTAAGAATTATTTACTTCTACTGAAATAATGAATCAGACCCCACCAGGCATGGCTGATATGTTGGTAGATAGAGCACAACCGTAGAAAGGAAATATCATGTTAATTTATAGAGGCATGATAATAGCTGTTTCACACTGTTTTCAGAACTATCAATTGGCCTGCTCAGTAGTTTCTTGTCATTGTACTGAGTCGCTTTATTCTTTTACCAACTGAGATGAAGAATAGGAGCCCAGTGTGCAGGTGAAATTGGTAAACAGGCGTCATTAAAATTTGGAAGTAAGAGTCAAGATAGCATCGGTCAAAACACTTTCAGTGTAGGAAGTAAACAAGTACTAACTTGATTCACCTGTCTCTCTTTTGAGGTATTTTGATGATGTGAAATTCATTTGGAGGTGTCTGAAAACAACCTAATAGGTCTGGAGAATTTTATATATTCCCTTTCTCGGTCCCTGGTCCGGGGTTATAGCTTTCCATTAGCTCCAGACCTTTTAAGAAAAATATAGAGATGTGATCCAAAAAGAATTCTTGGTCTTTCTTCATAAAAAATAATGGTGATTTTTTTTTCTATGTGCCAGGCCCAATGGTTAAGTGGGGTTTATTAGTATTCCCATTTTACAGATAAAAAAGCTGGAGCACAGAGAGGCTAATTTGTCCAATCTTGACCAGCTAATTTGTGCTGCTGTTAGGATTTGTGCCCAGGCCAACTTCTTCTTAACCACTATCCAATTCTATCCTGCCCTAATCAGAGTGTTTCAGTGTCCAAAGTAAAACTTAGAGGAAAGGAAACCCTGAAAATAAAGATTAGGTTTCAGTCACTTACAAATTACCTTCTTCTTCCTATCCTTTGTCTCTTTCTCAAATACTCCAAGCTTTGATTAAAGTTGTCTTTCACTCTGAGCACTTCAGAATTGCTCAGATAGAATTGCTAAAAGAAATAAATTCCAATTAACTTTGCCATTGATTACTGTGTGACTCTGGAGGGGTACTGTTTCTTTCAGGTTAATGGGGCTTTGAAGCTTATCTCCAAGATTAAAAAAGATCGCTGAAGGAAGTAGCAAACCGTGACTCCTCTCTCAATACATCCTTTGCTCTCTTGTGTTTCAGATGAGGATAAATAATGGCAATGGTAAGGTGGAGGGAAGGATGATGTAGATGAAGTTTCC
The DNA here is from genome assembly GCF_000243295.1 of Trichechus manatus latirostris. Lineage (NCBI taxonomy): Eukaryota > Metazoa > Chordata > Mammalia > Sirenia > Trichechidae > Trichechus > Trichechus manatus. The sequence goes on along the minus strand of NW_004444095.1, from coordinate 2,025,271 downwards.
CCTAAACTGGTCACTAAATTTCCAATAGCCGTAGAAGCTACTGGTTTTCCAATAAGATAGGTTGAGGATTTATTCAGCGGTTTTTCTAGAATGGGGTCACTAAAAAGTGTAGAGTAACCCCTCTAAAGTTGGATAGATTATACTTTCTACTTAAGCGTTTTAATATCTTGAAGTAGTTTTATAGCCCTATGAAGAATTTACAGTCATTTTGTCATCATTAAATTTTCTAGGGCCATCAATGAACCCGATGAAAAGAAATTAGCCCATGAATGTAATTGACCTTCAAATTATATCACCATGCAAGTAATCAGGGGGTCTGATGGATAGTGCTTTGAACAGGCAGGTCACCTCTTTCAAACAAAAAAATAGCATAATCTGAAGACAAATTCTAAACTAGTTATTTCTTCCCCTTGGCACCATCCTTACAGATGCTGTATAAAGTTATAATGTAACACAAAATCAAAAGTTCTTTCTTTGCCCACTTTTTTATGGCTACTGTTGTTGTTGTTAGCTACCATCAAGTCAGCCCCTAGCTCATGGCAACGTCACGCACAAGGGAATGAAACACTGCCTGATCCTGCACCATCCCCATGATTGGTTGTGGATCAAACCATTGTGCTCTATAGGGTTTCATTGGCTGACTTTCAGGAGTAGATCACCATGTCTTTCTTCCTAGTCTGTCCTAGTTTGGAAGCTACTCTGAAACCTGTTGAGCATCATAACAACATGAGAGACTGTTGACAGATGGGTGGATGACTGCACACGAGGGGCATTGGCCAGGAATCGAACCCTGGTCTCCTACCCAAAAGGCAAGAATTCTACCACTGAACCATTTCTGCCCTCTTCTATGGCTATAAAAAGTTTATGGGAAGTCTTTGAAAAACTAAAACATCAGATTTACATTTAAGGTCTCACACCATCTGATACCAACTTATGCATCTAGTTTTATGACCAACCCTTGCCATAAGTAAACTCTTAGCTCTAGGCTCTTCCTGTTTTATCTCCATACATGCAGCTTTCTTTCTTGCCTTTGGTTTTTCTTATGCTGCTACTGTTGTCTGAATGGTCTCTTCATCTCCCTCTTACTCTTCATATTTCTTGGTATTTAAAGCCCAGTGCAATCTACCTTAGTCCAAAAAGACAGTCTACACTAATCTAGTTTATAATGATCTTGTAGCACTTTGAATGCATAGCATTTAATGTCAATTTGGAGTTCCTGAGTGGTGCAAATGGTAAATATACTTGGCTGCTAACTGAAAGGTTGGAGGTTCAAGCCTACCCAGAGGCACCTCAGAAAAAATGCCTGCTGATCTACTTCCGAAAACTCAGCCATAGAAAACCCAATGGAGCACAGTTATGCTCTGATACACATGGGGTCATCATAAGCCAGAGTCAACTTGATGGAAACTGTTTTTTTTTTTTTTAATACCCATATGAGGGACCACATTTCTTCCAGTATTATACAGTTAAATTCTTATTTGGGGGTCTATAATGTCTTATAAATCTCTACTATCTGGCTAAGATTTTTAATGCAAAAAGAGAACTCTACACTGAGGTTTCTAAGGTATAAATTTTTTAATGTGGTTTTAAAAAATAAGTGTATAATTTGTACAAAACAACTTCAAAATGGACAAAAATGTTGTTGTGATAGTGTTTTTCACTCATTCTGAAATGGTATGATTGTGACATCCTTAAAAAGGAAGTCTCCAATGACTTATAAGGTAGAACATGAAAACCTCTACATTTCTGTGTAAGAAAGAAAATGTCAAAAGTGAACAACACTCAGAGAACATTTCCAGTAATTGCATTGCTCACATACTACCCTGTCATTTTAGTTTCATCCTTTGGAAAAATTTCTGCCAGTCTTGTTGCTAAGAAATATATTTAAAGCAGCCAATGCTTTAACATTGTAAAAATCATATATATTTTAAAATCTAGGGAAGTTTTATTTTCTATATTCATTATTCCAAAGCCTGAATGGCTCTGTATTTATATGAAAATAAGCACCTTCAGCCAAAACAATTATTACTGTGTCTCCAGTATAATAGTCACACAACAAATCAATTCTAATCATTAATTAATCTGTGTTTTATTGCTAAGGACCATTCATTCCTTGGAGATTTTCTTTTCTATCATGTTTCCTTTGTAGCACTTATCATTGTTTATAATTATTCATTTTAGCATTATTATTATCATTTCTTTTATTTTTGTTCCTCTACTTATGTGAAAGCTCTATGAGGGAATGTATTGTATCTTATTTTGCTTACTAATTTATCTTCTGAATATAACACTGTGTTTATCATATGAAGGGAAGGGAAGGAGGGAGGGAGGCAGAAAAGAGGGAAGAAAAGAAAAGGAGAAGGAAGGAAGGAAGGAAGGAAGAATTGGGTCCTTCTTTAAACTTAAAATACATATTCTTATACTAAAGCAAATTTACACCATGGTTGTCTTTGGAGATATCTGTTAAATTATTGGATTGTTAAATTCCCATAAAGTGTCTTTTTTTTTCCTGTTGGTTCTTCCATTTTCATCTGAAATGAAGATTGAACCATGCACCAAAGATTTGTTGATGCTGCACCAAATCGGAGAGAACTATTATCACCTTAGCGAAAAGATTAACTATCAAAATAATAATAATAACAGAACAGAAAAGTGACAAAGACAAATAAATGTCAATACTGTAAAGCTGAAAAGTATAAAAGAAAAAACGCAATAAAAGCAAAATCATTTCAAGTTTTTCAAGGAGCAGCAAGTGAGCTTTATGCAGAATATGAGTAATTTACCAAGTCCCTTTAAAAATTAGTAGTGCACTGTTTAGGTAAGAATTCCATAATTTGGTGGAGATGTGGAAAATAAAGAATAGTTTATCTAACGTCAGTGTCACAGATTAAAGGACAGGAATAATAGGACCTATTTAGTTCAGAGAAAGAAAATTAGGGCTATCATAACATCATATAGATACTAATAAATAATTTCCATTGTCTCCCTCTCCATGTGACCCTTCAACTTCCGTTTCCCTTAAATTAATACATTCTCTGAGCTTGTATTTTTGATAGATCAATGTAATAAAATGAAAAAGAAAATTGTTTGGGCTTAAAAATACACACACATCCAAAAAAAAAAAAAACACCAAACCCCTTGCCATTGAGTCGATTCCAACTCATAGCGACCCTATAGGACAGAGGAGAACTGCTCCATACGGTCTCCAAGGAGCACCTGGTGGATTCGAACTGCCGACCTTTTGGTTAGCAGCCATAGCTCTTAACCACTGCACCGCACAAATATTACTTGTACTTTTACTTTGCTTTCTCTTTCCCATTCTCCCCTAATTATAGCTCTATGTCTTCCTAGCAGTAAATATTGTCAGTTTGGGAAGTAAATTTCACTTTCTTCTCTAGGTCTGATTCTCTCTCCCTCTTAGCACAGGCATTGTTCTCTTTCATAGTTAGAAGGGCAAGGTTGTAGACGCTTACAAATTAATCTTTTTTTTTAAATCACTTTGACAAATGTATACAATAAGATATAAACCAAACTTTTCAGAGGAATTACAAATTTCTTATTAGATTTACCAAGTCACTAAACAGATTCTTTGGGCCACATAAAATTAGAGAATTAAGAGCCAATGGAACATGCATTATTCATGATGCTCAACTTTCTTACTTTTAAGATGGGAAAACTGAGCCCCAGAGAGAAGGAAAGACATCCCTAAGAGTTACAAACAGAACTAAAACCCAGTATGTAAACCTCCTAGATTTCGAAGTATCAGGATACTTGTAATTTTATGGCTTTTTTGGAAAAGGAAGGGCCCATCAGAGTCTGGAAAAGAAATCTTATCAAACTCCAAGCTCCACTTTGACTCATAAATTAAATTTGATGTTATATAACTGATTAGGAAGACTTCTTTATACCTTGTTTCAAGGTAGACTGTTTTACAACATTTATCTTTTATATATAGTTTTTCAGTCTGTTAAACTGAACGTCACCATTAAAAAAAATCCTTAATTTTTGCTAAGCAGTCTAAATCACCAACCTGTGATAATACCTTAGTTGAAATAAGAAACTACTGTTTTATCTACCAGAATGTGGAACCCTAGACTTCTTAGAGTTAGAGGAATTTTAGTGACCATCTAGTGCAAAGTTCTTATTTCACAGATGAGGACATTGAGGCTGATAGAAGTTAAGTGATTTTCCCCAGTGAACAGCTTGTTAGCACTAGATCTGAAACTAAAACACAGGCACCTGGACTACCAGGCCAGGGTTTTTTCTACTCTGCAAGTGTGGTTTTAAAATAGCGGCATTTTCACCATATGTGATTTTCTTCCTCAGTTCTCCCTCAGTGTTTGTGCACAGGGCGACTAGATTTTTGAAGAAGAGTCTTTTTGTGTCTCTGGCTCATTCTCTTTCTCTCTCTGTCTCTCTCTCTTCTCTGTCTCTAAGGCATTGCAGAGAAAGTAAGGTATTAGAACACACATTACACTGTTGCATTCCCCTTACGTAGAGAAAGTAATGGGCAACGTGAAAAATGTTTCTCACCAAATGTCCAACCTTCCATAGGCCATTTCCATAGCATCAGCAGTGTCCCATATGGGACCTCAGGGATGTGTAAGCAAATCAGCCAGCAGTCAGCTAATTCTAGCTTCAGCAAACACTTTGCATGAATTCTTTGAGGAGAAAATTGCTTCCCCAAAGTGGATAAAAAAAATGTTTGTGCATAGGGCAACTACATTTTTGAAGTAAAAAAAGGAAATGTTTCCTTGTCTCTCTGGCTCATTTTCTTCATCCCTTAGTCTCTCTCTCCCTCTCTCTAGAGTGTGACTGCATGCACACACACACATACATGCACACACAATAGCTCATTATGGATATGTATCAATAATGACAGCTTTTTATACATAGGTTTAGAAATCTGATGCAAAGACATTTTTGTTTTCTCCTCATGCATTTAATTCCTCCCTTTGGCTTGGGCATATAGCTTATTTTTTTTTTAAAGAAAAACAATTAGGGGAGGACAAGGAATAGATCCTTCCTTCAAAGGTTTTACAGAGCTGGGGACAGGGACATGGGCAAGAATATAAACAACTAAATATTTTAATTAAAATAAAACACAAGCTATAAAAGAGGCACAAATAATATATGTAGATGCCAATGAATGTGCAATTAAGGAGGATTTCACAGGGGAGATGCCATTAGAACCAAGCTTTAAAGAAAGAGAAGGATTCTTATTCTTGGGGATCTTTGGGAAAAGGAACAAAGATACGGTGACAAAAATCAAGGGCATATTCAGGACTGAGAGTAGTTTGTGTGGCTTGAGAGAAGGCAAAAAGAATAACAATGGCTTTGTAATGGAACAGTAGACTAGGGCATGATTTTAAGAACTTTGCTGGCCATGTTAAGAAGCGGTGAATAGGAGCCAAAGGTGGAAGAAATATACATTTTCTGATGTTTATTTTTCTTTCTTTCACATACTTTTTGAGGGGGAAATGTATTCAGCATTGATCCAGTAGTCTACCCTAGGACCAAAGGACAAAATTTACAAACAGACATGTTTCTGCTCACTTGATGGAATAACTTCCTCATAGTTATTAACCCTAGTATTTTCAGCATAACAAAGCAATGAGCTGAAACCTTGCAAACCAAAATTGGCATGCCATCTGTCAAGGATGCTTAGATAAAAATTCTACACTTGATAGCTGGTTAGATTTGGTGACCATTTCATTCTAACTCTAAGGTTTCATGAGCCCCTGATTCTGACTATTATGCCTTCTCACAGTTCCATTTTCCATTTCACCTTTTCATGTACCTAAGTTCTGGAACCTATTTTCTGAAGATGACTCTGGCAGTGATGTGGGGATGGGTAAGCAAGAAGAGGAGAGACTCTTTAGGAAGCTAAAGTCACAATTTATGACTCTTCCTTATTGCCTAAGTCTTCCCAAAGTCTTTCATCAAGAAAGAGGCATTTTAACTCTCCTTCTGTGGTTTGTTTTTATTTTGGAGCAATAATGTGTTGGTGGAAACGTGCTTGAGTGCATAATTAAAGAGCCCATTTCAATTACAATTTATCCACTGCTGCTCAAGGTACTGCAGGTATTTGGGTCTATTGCTGTCATCCAGTCCCGATTATTGTCTGCCTCAGATTTATTTCAATATGCTATGTTATAAAACTTGATTATTGTTGATCCCACCTCCCTACTTAATTTCAAGCAGGTTTCTCAATGACCTGATTAAACCAATGAAAATATCTCTAGACAGCAGCCTAATGCTATAGATTGTTTTTATGGTTAGATAAGTCACATCGATGTCACATTTTCATATAATACCACAAAGTACATTCTTCTTATTTTTGTCCTTTTCTTTGATTCTAAACATTAAATGAGAAGACCAATAAAGTACGCTGGGGAATAAGAGGAAAGTGCCGCAAGTAACCAGTGTTCACTTGGGGTCTGGACCAGAAAGACCAATTTTGGATTAGGGATCAATGAGGTGATTTGGGCAGGTGGTTGGTGATACAGGGGAGAAACTATAGTTTTTGAAGGGTTCCATCCATTTATTAGCCATTTATTAAGATTAAATTAGGGTCAAGAACCTAACTTTCCCAATTCTGGGAATACAGTTCCTATTTAAGAACAGAAAAATTATGGACCTTGATTTATTCACCTAGAAGCTAGAGTGTATCCTTACGTGGTTTAACTTTCTTGAGTAAAGTGTAACTTCAGGTTCCAAGTCTAGTTGACTTCTTTAGACAAGAAAGCATATTTTCCTGGTACTCCATTCTGTTTTTCATGCTTTTCTGCTGCACTTGCCAAAAATAAAATATTGCTTCTAGAAAGTAGAATTTCCAGGATTATTTATTTATTTTACATTTCTAAAAACATTTCCAAAAGTATTCTTAGTTTATTTCAGAACTACTATCACAATGGACAGATGGCCATGTTAGACTTTGTTCTGTGGATAAAAGGACATAGAATTTAAAGAATGGGGGGGGGTGGTACTTTCCACTAGGGTTCCCTTGTTGTGGAGGGAGACTCTGGGTATATGTTCCTTAGTTTTCAACCTGCTTTGCTTGGAAAAGAGATTATAGTCTGATGCCCAGAATATTAGATGTCAATAAAATTCTTACACTTGCCTTTCACAACTTCACCAGGGCTACCGAGGACATGAGACCCCTAGAATCTATCACTTGCTCATGGAAATATGTAGTCACGAATACTCTAAATGAATTTTATCCTCAGAGGAAAAGATTTGAGGCACCATAGCTCCTACCTCTTGACCATGTATAAATAAATAAGCCAGTAAAAATATTTTAGAAAGACATTAGTTATCCTAATTCACTTGCAAACTAGGATTTAAATATCACTGGATTCTAAATATCAGCATTGAACTGTTTTGAAAAGACTGAATTTCTATATGTTCATTCATTCCAACCATATCTTGTGTGTTTAGTATTTGCCAAGACAAAATTAGTTGCTCTCTCAATTCAGGGCTCCACATACTTGACATCATAAAATATAGGCCATTTCTTTTGGTTTCTCAATTATTTTTTTTGAAATTCCTTTAAAATAAAATTCTATCATTTTGCCTAAATTTCGATGTTATAGAAAGCAGACTTTTCTGATTTTTTTTAATTTTATAAAGCATATAATCAAAATTAGAAAATTAAAAATACATGTAAGTTCCCAGCAGGCATTTTTGCTATGGGGAATAGACACTCCTAAATTATGTTATTTATTTCTTCATCAGCTTTCATGTTATCAAGTTTGTGTTTCTTTGTGATTATAGAGATTGATAATAAATATAGAAGGGAATTTAAAGTACTATTTTAAGATGTTTCTCTGTGTGTATATATGTGTCTAATTAATACCTTACAAAATATTTTTTTATCCATCTAAAAAAAATTAACAGTAACTGTGAGATAAAGAAGACAGTTCAAGTCAGTATAGACACAAACTTTATTTCCAGGATGTTTAAACATGATTCACATAAATCACTTATAGCAAGCCTACATACAACAGAACGAAACACTGCCTAGTCCTGCACTATCCTCATAATTGTTGTTATGCTTGAGCCCATTGTTGCAGCCACTGTGTCAATCCATTTCATTGAGGGTCTTCTTCTTTTTTGCCAACCCTCTACTTTACCAAGCATGATGTCCTTCTCCAGGGACTAGTCTCTCCTGATACCGTGTCTAAAATATATGAGACAAAGTCTGGCCATCCTCCCTTCTAAGGTGCATTCTGACTGTACTTCTTCTAAGACAGATTTGTTCATTCTTCTGAAAGTCCGTCATATGTACAATATTCTTCGCCAACACCATAATTCAAAGGCATCAATTCTTCTTCGGTCTTCCTTATTCATTGTCCAACTTTCCCATGCATATGAGGCAATTGAAAACACCATAGCTTGGGTCAGGCACACCTTGGTCCTTAAAGTGACATCTTTGCTTTTTTACACTTTAAACAGGTCTTTTGCAGCAGATTTGCCCAATGCACTACATCTTTTAATTTCTTGACTGCTACTTGTGTGGGCGTTAAATGTGGATCCAAGTAAAATGAAATCCTTAACAATTTCAATATTTTCTCTGTTTATTATGATGTTGCTTATTGATCCAGTTGTGAGGATTTATGCTTTCTTTATGTTAAGGTGTAATCCATACTGAAGGCTGTAATCTTTGATCTTCATCAGTAAGTGCTTCAAGTCCTCTTCACTTTCAGCAAACAAGATTGTCATCTGCATATAGCAGGTTGTTAATGAGTCTTTCTCCAATCCTGATGCCACCTTTTTCTTCATATAGTCCAGCTTCTCAGATTATTTGCTCAGCATACAGATTGAATAAATATGGTGAAAGGATACAAACCTGAAAGAAAAAGATTATAGACATGTCCTTTTACATTATTTTACCAGGATACCAAGAAATTCTGAATGTTTTTATTTAAGTTAGAGGAACTAACCTAATCTTTACTCCTCCTAATAGATACAAAAGTTTTAAAAGGTTGAAAAAAAAAAGCCCATCTGGTGAAGCATTTTAATTGGCTTAGACAACTTAATTTCTCTTTAAAATGTCCTGTGATATTATTGATTCTAAAATTTTCTATTTTACAAAATATTCCTTATAGAATATAAGATTTACATTTATAGTCAACAATTTCTATTTTTACTATTTTTATTCATTCACATATGAGTAGTACAGCTGCACACTTAGTAGATTTAATTGTACATTTTAATATAGCAGCCAAAGCTCTCATTTATTAGCATTATTACAATGATTTTAAATTAAGTATATGTAACTTTGATTTAGATAAATGACATATATGGTGGCTAAATTTTTATTTTCTATGATGTAGTAATTATAGAACCTAGGCACTATAGTTTGTAAACGCTGTATTTTCTTATTATAGTAGAATTCTTCCCACTTAGCATAAAGAGGACAATTCTTAAAAATAGAATTTTACATAAATTGAAGTTAATCCCTAGAAATCTGTTTTGAACTCATAGAATATTTGGTCAAGGCAGGAGAAAAAAAATTATACATGTCATACTCAAGTTTGAAAATAACTGATAATATTTGATATTATACAAAAGGTTAATATAATCAAGATTCTAAAATAATTTCTGAATTATTAAAATGTATAATTTTTCCTGATGTATTTCTTTTTGTTTATACTGCAGCAATTTTAATTGGTTTGTTAAGAAACCGGCAGGATCTGATTTGGGTAAATACACTTAACTAGCAAGCAATCACCTATTTAAAGGAGGTATATTGTCAATTTTATGTCAAAGTACAGAGCACAACTTCAGAATTACGGAATGGCATTTTGTTAGTGATGGGATACAGTGTAAAGAATGCCTCAGTAAGAATACTAACTTTATGAAAAAAAAATGTTCTGTCTAAAAACCCAAGTACCTCTCAAGTGCAGAGCCTCACCAAACTAACTCTTAGAAATCACTAAAGCCCAACAGCTTCCATTTTCCACTTCATTCAAGCAATGTTTGCGGCCGAAAGAGGTAAAGAGCTGTGAAAACTCTTAATGGTATCTGATGTGAACTGTAGATCACTTTGACCCATCCTTTCTACTTTTAGCTCGTGTGGATCCTCGTTGTTGTGACAGATTGTGTATGTTTAAAGTGTGGGTGAGTGGAGGGGGAATCGCTTACCAAAAAAAGAGAAATTGAAGGGATAAGAAATTAATGTATCATTCCTGGGCTTTTAGGTTAACTTAGAATCCAGAAAGTGTTTTCCTGTCAAATCATTTCCATTTGGTAATTATATATATATATATGTCCTAGTATTTATTCCCATTCATCTTACCTCTTTGTGTCCAACAATGGAAAGATTTCCAGTAGCAATAGGAACACAAAAAAGAATGTGTTGCAAATGCACAAGTCAGTTGAAAACATATTCCTCTGTGTAAAAACTTGAAGTGAATGCCTTTGTTTGTTTCAAATACCAGTTAGTACTGTCTTTGAGGTCCCTTCATGCTTATTGTCTGCTCTCCTCTTTGACTTGAACATTCTTCATTGTGTTTTTCCAACTCTATGGTCCAAGAATGTAAATGCCTTTCATTCCCTTCTTTGTTTCTTCGTGTTTATGAGGATCCCATAGATTACCTTTTGTTTCTCCATTTGTCTGCCCTTCGACCTCCTACTCAGCTACTGACTGTAGTTCTTCTAAAACATTTATTCATCACATAAAAAAATAAATAAAAATGTAACAATAATTGAGACTTTGTCAGATTCTGTTCTCATGGTTATTGCTACATTCATGGACTACTTTTATATATGCAAATATTGAAGTCTTTAGGGAAATCACAGTGGTCATTCATTTACGTTCTCATTCAGCCAATACCTGTTGGGCAGCTACCTTGTGCTAGGCTTTGTTTTAAAACCCAGTATACATCCATGATAGTTCCCTGGTTGGTGCAAACAGTTGATGTGCTTGGCTGCTAACCTAAAGTTTGGAGGTTCAAGTCCATCACAGGTACCTCGGAAGAAAGACCTGGCAATCTACTTCTGAAAAATCAGCCACTGAAAACCCTTTGGAACACAATTCTACTCTGACGCATATGGGGTCGCCATGAGTTGGAATCAACTCGACCACAACTGGTTTACACATCCATGAACAAAACAAAATATCTCTCTTGTGGAATTTACATTCTAGAGGGGGAGGCAAACAAAAAAATAGTGAATACGTGTTAAAATATCAGGTAACAAATGCTATGAAAAAATAATCAGTGTAAAGGCGAGTGGGAAGTGATATTTTAGACAGGGTGGTTAGGGAAGGAAGCTGACGATGTGACATCTGAGCAGAAACCTAAATAAAGTAAAGGGATGAAACATGCTATTATCTGGAGGAAGAGAGAGCCAGGATGAGGGACCAGCAGGTGCCAAGGTCCTGAGACAGGAGAATGCTCTACCAGGAACAGCAAGGAGACTGGTTGATATAATGTGGTAAATGATAAGGAACTTTATGATAATAAATAGTCTCTGTTGTGAGAAAAAAAAAAATACTTGAGAGCATACCCACTGCCGTAGAGTCGACTCTGATTCATAGTGACACTATAGGACAGAATAGAACTGCCCCATACTGTTTCCAAGGAGCACCTGGTGGATTCGAACTGCCGACCTTTTGGTTAGCAGCCGAGCTCTTACAAAATCAAAAGATACAGCTGAAATTCTGGCTCTTCTGTTTAATTTGCTGTGTGATATTGGAAAAGATGTTCAATTTCTCCAAGGCTCATTTTCCTCATTTGGAATATGGGCATAATGACACCTACCTCATAGGATTGTTATAAGGTTTAAATGAGTTAATATATGTAAAATACCTGGCATTATATCATACTTAATAAATGATAGTTTATCTACTTATTTCATTATTATTTTCATTATTACTTACATGATAGATTGGCCTGTTTATTAGGTAAATAATAAATATTAGTAGCAGAAACTGAAGAGGTTACAATTTATCAGGAGTTGGGACCACTCAATTTAATGTTTTCTTTTTTTTTTAATTTAATCATCAAATATGTGAGGTTATCAGTAATTAAGTTTTAACACATGCTTCCATTTCACTAGTTTTTCTATAAACTGATGAACTACCAGACTGTAAACATACAAATTGCACACGCGCTCTTAACAAATACGCAAAATTAGCCCTCAGTCTTCCAATATGTTATAGTCATATTCCATGGAAATGCATAATCTGTCAATTTCTGTTTTAAAGGTTTGCAGAACTGACTAAAGTAAGGTCTTAGTAACTACCTTACATTTGTCCTCCCAAGACAGTGGATAAAAGTGTCAGTAGGTGAACAATATATATTCACCAACCACTTACAAGAGATAAGAAACAGAGTAGCCCACGAAATACCAAAAAACTAAAACAGATTCCAAATGTCATGTAAATATATTTATATTTTAATTCCAGATAATGTTTCCTAGACTATTTTCAAGTATAAGTAAGGGTTTTAGGAATGCCTTAATACTTACATACTTGTATATTTTAAATTCAATCACAAACGTTTCTAAGCCTCTAATAATAAGATACAGTGATATCTTGCAAGGTGGTTGACAGGATGAGAGAGAATTTATTTCATTCAAGGTATAATTTTATCTGTCTATCTATCTATCCTCCATCCATCCATCTAGATTAACATTCAACAAATAGTAGGTAGATAGTAGTAGAATTATTAACAGTAGTAAAAGGAAAGACTATTTAGGAAGAAAGGTATCTTGAAGCATAATATCCATTACTTTTCCCTCATGTTTTTTTTGTCACATGAATCCTAAAAAGTTACAGTTTCAAAATAAATGTTAATGAAGATTATGATTACTGAAAGAAAGATTCACACTTATTTTTTTTAATGGTCTTACAACTGTTATCAACTCTATCTTTATGCATTTCATTATGGCAACTGTTGACTAAGCAAGCATTGTCCTATGTCTTGTGACTCGTCTTTCTCAGTGTGTAGAAAACAAAGAGTAGTCAAGACATTATGAAAATTGTAGTAGATGGGCACGAGGGAATTATGCAAAATAATTTGTAAATTCAATATGAAACCAAAACATCAGTTCAATCAATTTCCCACAGGTAATAAGGCAAAGAGTATGAGGTACAGACTGAGAAAAGGAAAAAGGTTCCTCCACAGGGAAAGATACTTAGTCTAATAAGCATAATTTTTCTTCCTCATGTAAACATTATTTAAAAGAAATACTTCTGCCACTAAATCTATTTTCTCTGCCTCTCTTAACTACACTTCCTCCCTTTCACTTCTTATCTCAAACCCCAATCACTGGATTTTTCTTTTGATTTTTTGCACTAATATAACTGAAATAGGAATATCATAAATATGGAATTCTTCAAATAATTTAGAAGCTTTTTATTTTTTTTTTAATTTGGTTTTTGGGAATGTAGATTTAAAATCTGAAAATATGTAATAAAATTATATTCTGCCATTTCTTCATTCAGCTTGATATTCTTGATCAACTATTACTGAACTTTTAAAGCAAAAAAAAGGAACAAAAATTTAAAAATTTAAGGCCTTCCACAAAGACTTTACAGTGTTTAATTTTCTGTATGAGGAGAAGAGTAATAAATGAGGCAATGTTAATGGAATCCATGGCCTTCCAGTGATGTCAAGGGTTAAAGTAAGAGAGAAATGATCACTTTCTACCCATTTCATTGTACCAGTCCTTAAGCAACCAACTATAATATCATCTCTGGTGCTAGTTTCCAGGCCATACATGTAGGTAAATATTCCCCTAGGTGTGCTACCATTTATCAAGCAATGATTGTATTCATTTAATTTCCACTTAGGTAAATTATTCTTTCTTTAGGGGAAAAAATGACCTACAGGCCAGCATGTCTTCCATTATCCACCCTAGAGTATACAACTTTCATTTTTAGACATAGCTTCAATTTACTTTGCTTTCCTGTTTGGCAGCACGAACAGAGGCAGGTTGAGATTCATAGATTTTTGACAAGCTATAAATGAATTAAAGATAGACATTAGTTGCCAATCAATTCATCCAAGAATTTAGTCAATTGTCAGTAATTGTATCACCTCTGTGGGTTTAAGCACAGGTTATAGTTTAGAAATATAAGCTTTAGAAAGATTTAAAATGTTCAACCACATCACTCTGGAAACTAAGGGCAAAAACTCATATCATTTCCTTATTCTAGTCTTACGTTGTTTTTGTCTTTTAAATTTATATTAAACACTTGTATCAAAGAGCTTACAGGACTATAATTTGAATTTTTGAAACAAAGATTATTTCTCTTTCTCAGCATCAAAGTAAAATACAGAGTAGATGCAGTAGGAATAAAACAGTTGAAGAAACAAGAATATCAAAGATGGATAGGGAGAATGGGCCTGTTTCCAATTATATACCAACATGCCCATGTTCAAAACATCTTGTCCAAATCACTGCCTTTCACATCACTCATACTTTTTAAAAATGTATATATTAAACATGAACACTAGAAGATTAAAGAATACCATTTCTACTTTAAAGCTGGTGGGCTGCATATTAACATTGAAATAATGATAATAATAAAAATAATAATAGAAAAAACTACAATAGAAAATCAACTAAATGAAAGATTTTTGTGTTTTTCATTTCAAAAGGAAATATACAAGCATTTCATTTATCTCTTAAGCCCCTTTTAGAGTTGGGCATTGCATGATTAGTTTGTGTAAAGGATCAGTAAACTTTCTCTTAATGATTTTTTATTGAACATATGGAATCTATTAAATGTTAAGAAAAGTCACTGTCCACTGAGCTGTATCCTGAGGCTGACAGTTATGACTATCTCTTAAAAAAATAAACACATGAATAAATGTGCAAAGAAATACATTAACCTGTCATGTTCATCTCTAAGAGCATTTCAAGAAGTGCTTTCTGCATGTTAAATATACCCTGGTCTAGTCTGCATATAAGAAATTACTTTTTTTTTCCTCTAGAATGTACTATGACAGATCTATTGGGAAAGACGATAATCTAATTGAGACTACTTCCTTCATTTTGTATTTAAAAGATTTTGCTGTACCAATTTATTTACTTGTATAGCCAAAGGCAACCTCTAAAATATCTAAACTTCTTAAAAGTCACATATTTCAGTTAATATTGAGATGTTATTGTTGGTTTTGGTGAGTATGATAATCTACAAGAAATAAAACACACACACCACACACGTTGTTGTTAGTTGCCACTATTGAGTCGTTTCCAACATATGAAGAATCCATTTGTGTCAGGGTAGAACTGTGTTCCATAGGGTTATCAATGGCTGTGACCTTTCAGAAGTAGATCGTCAGGTCTTTCTTCCATGGTGTCTCTGAGTGGGTTTGGACCTCCAACTGTTCATCTAGCAGTCGAGCACTTAACCTTTTGTGCCACCTGAGGACTAATCTATATACCTCAATATGTATATATCTATATCTATATAAACCCATTGCCATCGAGTCGATTCCAACTCATACCCTAAAGGACAGAATAGAACTGCCCCATAGGGTTTCCTTTTGGTTAGCAGCCGTAACTCTTAACCACTACACCACCAGGGTTTCCATATATATATACATATAAGCATTAAGGTATTTAGATATCATGGGTTCGGTTAGCAGCTGAACGCTTAACTGTTGCACCACCAGAGCTGTTTCAAACAAATCGTGTGTAGTAATTAAAAACACGGGCACTGGGGTAGACAGACTTGGCTTGTTAATTCCTGGCTCTAATACCTACTATTGTGTCCTTTGGCAAGTTACTTTGGTTCTCTAAGACTCTGTTTTCTAATTCGCAAAACAGAAATGACAATACATATGTCACAAAATTATTACAAGGATCAGTCAAGATAATGGATGTAACCACCTGCACATTGCCTGACATATGACAAACACCCAAGAAATGGTGGCGCGTACTATTATTGGAGCCCTGGTGGTGCAGTGGTTAAGAGCTCAGCTGCTAAATAAAAGGTCAGCTGTTTGAATCCTCCAACCCCTCCTTGGAAACCCTATCGGGCAGTTCTACTCTGTCCTATAGGGTCGCTATAAGTCAGAATGACTCCATAGCAACAGGTTATACTATTATTATTGACTTTTTGTTAGTGTCTTTTTTTTTTTTCCTAGATAGGGATAAATCTAGCTCCAGTCAAAGGCTCTTTAGCATTCTCCTACCACATTCCCCATAGATGATGTTAGCTCTTCAGCACTGCATTATTACGTTGATTGATGTGTTAGTCCTTAGTTATGAAGTGTTTTTGTCAAGATTATTAACATAATCATGCCTAATGCAAAGGCAGTGCAAGTGTTGGAAGTGTTAGTAACTAGAGATACTAAATATGTAAATGGTGGACAATGATGAATGTAGTGAATGCATTTGTAGTCCATCATTTGACAGTAGGGATGATGCTCAAGGGCAGAGCAAGAATCTTTCAATGTATATAGACTGTACTTCCCTTGCAATGATGAACAGGAAAGGAGGAAAACTGAGGAAACGAAAAAAAATGAATATAAAACTATAGGAAAAGCAACAGTACTCGAAGCCAAATTGTCCAGCGTTAACGCGGGAGAAGGCAGGGAGTTGTTCAAGAATTTGGGGAATAGCACTTAGGTCTCAAGCCACAGATGCTTCATGGACTCTGAGCCCATTTGAATCAACACCACCTGGCAGTAAGTGGGGAGGTCTGTGACTGCCAGGGCATCCCTTCCAACAATTGTGGAGATCACTCGGGAGGGAGGAGAGACCTGCCTTGACAGATTTTCAATGTGGGCGAAACTGGTCTATTTTGAGAAAAGATGTTCAGTAGAACATATGTCGACAAGGAAGAGAAGATTATGCCTAGTTTTAAAGCTCAAAAGGACTGGCTTGCACTCTAATTTGGTGGAAAAGCATCCAGGAAATGCAAATTTAATCTCTTTTGAACGGATGGACTTTATCCCTTTTCACTTGAGGAGAGAAAACTTAACCTTGTCCATTCCAGGTTTTCCCCATCAGTTTCTGTTTAGGATTATTCTTCCCCTTCTTCTTCCATTGTAGGCATCCAAGTTCCCAAGTGTTCATGAAGCATATTATGGCCTTTATGGGATATGTTTGTATACGTTGTTTTCTGCTGGATGCACAAACTTATCTTTACCTTGGCTCTGGATGTGTTTATTCTCGAGCATCTGCTGATGTGTCTACAATATAGTCTCACTTAAGACCACTTGGTCCATGCCCTTTCTCACAGAGGTATCCCCCTGTCATAGCTAGTTCCCTTTCTCAGCTAACTCCCTCATCCTTTTCAGGGATAAGAAAAATTTGGCCACTGACTTGCTATACTCCGAGGCCTCAAGAGATTTGGTGAGGTTGCCTTTGGTCTTCCTGTTCCTGAAATACTGCCACATCAGGTCCCCTTCTCAGAAATCCACTAGCATCTAACTTTCTTACTTCCTCTTCAACTTTCCTTTTTCTCCTCCTGTCCAGAGAGTTCTTATTTCTACAGTGATTGGAAAAACTCATTCTTAAGTTTTTTTTCCCCAAATCTTTCTCTGACTTAAACTGAGGCTTTTTAAAAACAACCAAAAGTCAAAAATATGATGATTTTAGTTCCTGTTTCCACAGAGTGAACACCCCTTTGGAGCAAAAGGTCTAGCGCCCCACTGGAGAAGAGTCTCAGGGAACAAGGAGAGAGACAGTAAAGAGAAATAAGGCATCTTTGGTTCCCCTATGAGTTTACAATCTATTGAGGAGAAAATACGTGCACATGTGCACACACATGCATGAATGCACACACACACTCACAAACCAGGTTATGAAGAACTTTGTCATCTCAAAGGCTTTGGATTTGATTATCAAGGTTAGCTGTCATCAAAGTGGGGTATATATTTCCCAGTAGTATATATGCTAAACCGCATATGAGAAGAAATAATACTTTATATGTATTTATCTTATCCTTTAAAAATTACTATTTTGAATGTGTTGATGATACTATAGTAGTTATACCTATGTAACTAAATTGCATCAATATAACCTGAAATTGCATATGTTTGCGTATATGTATTTATATAGGGTAAATGTTTGAAATGTTTTTACCGACGGTGTGCATGAACATTTTGAGATCCTTGCTCTAGGTTACAGGGAATCATTTCCTGCTGCCATATATTTGAATTTGAGCTGAAATCTGCTAAATCCTTTATTCGGACCCTGCCAACCCACATCTAGTTTTTTGGTATTACTGCTTCTACTTAGTACAAATATCCTGCTCATAGACAGATGCCCAGTGATCTTGGATTTAGAACACCCAAGAATTGAGAGGGTGAGATCTTAGGACACAGACATCTATGAATGAGTTTATTCTAGGCATAATGTAAAGGGTTTGGCATGTCTCATGGACACTGTGTGCATTTTGGAAAGTGGAAAGCATTGCAATCAGCAGATATTTTTGAGACCAAGCTTTGTCATTTACTAACTATATGATTTGAAGCAAGTAATTTAATTTTCTGTGCCCCTCACCCCATAAAATGTGGTATATACTTTCCCATCCTTCTCTTAAGGTGATTGTGAGGATCTAATGAGATAAAACTGTGGCAGGGCTTTGAAAACTGTAATATGCAGTATTGGTATGGATTTGGAAATATACTATCAGTTTGCACATAGCAAATTAGTACATGCCACTTTCTGGTTTTCCAATTCAAAATCTAGAAATGTAAAGTGGCTCTTCATCTCAAGAGCAACAGAAAAGCATAGGGTAAACTAAAATGATAAATGTGGGTTCCTTTAGCATTAACTGTGGGGGATATACAGGTATTTTCTAGAGCCTAACCCTAAAGCACATCAGCCATCTGTCAGTTGTACTTCAGTGGCTTAAATTTTGCTATGATGCTGGTAGCTATACCACTATTATTGCAAATACCAAAAGGCTCACCCATGATGGACAAGTTTCAGCAAAGCGTCCAGACTAAGACAGACTAGGAAGAAATACCTGGTGATCTACTTCCTAAAATTAGCTAATGAAAACCCTGTGGATCACAATAGAATATTATCCAATATAGTGACAGAAGATGAGCCTCCTGGGTGGGAAGGCACTCAAAATATACAGCAATCACAACAATGGACTCAAGCATACTAACAATCATGAAGATAACGCAGGTCTGGGCAACATTTCGTTTTGTTGTACATGGGGTCTCCATGAGTCGGAGCCAACTCGACAGCAACTAAAAACAGTAACAGAGTAACTGCTGCAATAATAACTCTCCCTTCTAGAAGGCGTAAATTACACTTCTTAAAGTTCTTGCAGGCACTTTAGATGCTGTTTCTGCTTCCCTTGTTGATTTTGCCTGGAACGTATATTCCTCCCTTCTTTCCCCTGGGTTACCATTTTTCATTCTATAAGAAACACTCTATGATTCTCATTTTCAGCTGAGAAAACCGAAGCGCGAGAGGATCAGTAACTTGTTTTTAAAAGAATGTGCATGCACACACATTCACACACGCACATGCACACTCGTGTACACACCCACACTCACATATACCCATGCTCGTTATTGGTTTTTTTTTTCTGCACGAGAAAACCTCCTTATTCTTAACCAATTCCCACAGTTCCAGAGTTCCCTGCACTCTCTCCTCTTCTGATTATAATCTTCTGTGTAAACTGATCCCAGTGGCATAGTTTCCGGGAGATTTTAATGCTTCTGAGGGCAGAGATGCTGTTTAATACTACCAAGCATGATGTCTTTCTCCAGGGACTGGTCCTTCCTGATAACATGTCCAAAGTAAGCGAGATGATCTCACCATCCTCCCTTCTAACGAGCATTCTGGCTGTACTTCCTCTAAGACAGATTTGTTTATTTTTCTGGCAGTCCATGGTATATTCAATATTCTTCGCCAACACCGTAATTTAAATGCGTCAATTCTTCTTTGGTCTTCCTTTTTCATTGTCCAGCTTTTGCATGAGGCAGTTGAAAATACCAAGGCTTGGGTCAGGAGCACTTTAGTCATTAGAATAACATCTTTGCCTTTTCTAAGATTTTAAAGAGGTCTTTTACAGCAGATTTGCCCGATGTAATATGTCAGTTGAGTTTTATAACATTATTATCTGAGGATTTAGTTCTATCTGAATTCCTCCTTAGATTTGTCCTGAAGAGTAAAGAATATTTATTGCTTATTCCTCTTGTATCTCTCATATCCAATCCAGACCCTGGCATGTGTTCTAACTGATCAGAAGATGTTTACTGAATAAACAGTTGATTGAACAAGTGGCCATGTGCTTAGTCATAGTCCTCTCAGTTTTACTTTGGTTCAGAGAAACAGTTGCCAAACTAAAGCTGTACCCTGGGAAATCCAGTTGTGAGATGCCTGCGGACAAGGAAAATTGGAATAATGAGGTTCTTTATGAAATTATTATAATTTAAAATAGTCAGTATTTTATTTCCTATGTGAATGTAAGCAAGAAACAAAGAATTTCTAGAAATCTGAAGATTCAAAGATAACATCATTGAAGCAAAATGAATAAATAATAGGATCTATTACAGTTACTCTCTAATTTACTAGATATCGACTATGTGCATGGCACTATTATAGGTATTGTGAAGAGTTACAAAAAGAGATGTTTAGTGAGATTTTCTGTGGAAATCTAAGAGTACCAATAAAATAGAGCATTTCCAGGGATCAATATTCCTCAAAGCTTGCCACTCTTTATTCACTGTTATACCTTTGGTATCATTTGTCTGAATCAATGAAAGGAGGCTCTGACTGAAAATTATTTCTGTTAGTGCATTATATCCTTAATAGTAAGAGCTTCAAGAATCTATCATTTGATAATATTATTCCTCAATTCATAACTTTCAACATTGTACAAATAAATACTCTGTCTCCATCAGTCTTTTTCGTGGAGATTTAGTAAAGCACACCAGTTTTTACAAATGTAATTTTAGAGATGGTAATTAATTTGTAAAATATTTTATGTCAGCACTTCAGTGGCTATGTTCTATGGAATTGTACTGTCACCACATTGCTGGCTCAGGAAGACATGTGCTGTTTTCATTTCCTCCAAGTAACAGTGTCCTATTAGTATTTTGAAAAGGAGATCCCATATTCTATGAGGATTTAAACATTCTGTAGATTTTTCTGTTTAAAAAAAAACAGAACTCTTCAATTCTATATCCTCCACTAGTTATTTTCCTCTTGATTCTCCTTTACAGATATACCTCTTGAAAAACCTGTCTACATTTGCTATTTCCTCTTTATGTCCCTATCAATGTTTCAATATACTGTACATTGACTTCTATCAGCAAAGCTTCGTGGGAGGTGCTTTCAACCAGGACACTGATGATTCTCTTTTTGCTAAATCTGATGGATCCTCTACAGTCCTTGTCTTTCTTCATCTCATTAAGGATCAATGTCATCTTTATCACACTTAAAACACTCTATTCCTAACTTACGTTATCCATTTAATGATTCTTGGGACAAAGCTGTCCACAAATATTTTCAAACTCTTAGGTTTCCTGGGAGGGTACTTTTCCCGCTAAAAGTATTTGCTGCCCTCCAGTGGGGGCTTGTGTAATGGTGGAAAGTGAAAGAAAAGTTCTTCAGAGAATATTCACTAAGGTAGGTGGCTTAGGTATGAGGCAGTGCATCCAGGAAGTGTGATTGGGTCAAATTTTTGTCTCTTGGCTTTTGTACAGCTAGATAAGCATTGTAAGCATATTAATAGCTTCCTGTTTGATAGTTAGGGAACCCTGGTGGCTTTAGTTTTTTTTTTGTGTGTGTGCCATATTTGGAAAACCAATGTAACTAAATGGATTTTGGCATATGTTTGATAAGTTTCATGTTTTGGGGACATATGTTCTCCACAAATTATGTATCACAATCCATATTCAAAACATAAATTCAGAAAGACTCCTTGATTCAGCATGCCTTCCATTACTGAAAACACATAATGTCACAAAAATTTTAAAGGAGAAAATAATAGGGTCTTGAAAGGGTTATACCACACTCTCATCTCTTTTGTGAACCCCTCATCTGCTCTTCCTTTAAGTATTGATGTTCTTCAGAGTTTTTGTTCTGGAGCCTGTTTTCTTATAACTTGATATTCTTTCTCTGGGTAATCTCATCTGTGAATTCAATTACCATTCTTATGTTGATGACCCTTAAACTATTATTCCAGCCCAAATAATTATCCTGAGTATTTTACAATAATACGCAAATATCTACTGGATCTCTGTGTTTGTATTATCCACAAATGCTTCAAATTCAAAACACCCAAGCCCACGCTCATCATCTCCCATGTAAATCCTACTTCTTTTCTCCCTGGTTTCATGACTTATTTAATGGCACCAAGATCCATTCAGTTGTACAAAGCAGAAGCCTAAAGACTGTCTATTCATCCAATTAAACACTAAATTTTATCAATTATTCCTTTGGATTTTCTCTCTAGAGTGTCCTATTTTATCCATCCCTGTACCCAATACCATAAAGCAGATGATTCCAGTGTTTTGTTTAGATTTTACAGCACTATCTCTAGCGTAGATTCTGGAATTCCAGTCTTGCTCTTTTCTAACCTATTTCCACACAAAAACTAGAGGACTTTTTCTAAAACAAAAATCTGAATGTGTCCACTTTCTGCTTAAAATCCTTCAGTAATTCTTCCTTGCTCTTCAGAGGAAAGAGTAAAAACTTTAAGGTATGGTTTCTTAGTCCCTTCTTTTTGTGACCACAGAGTACCACTTCATTGTCCACTCCACCTCCCACATTCCAGCAGCCTCAGCCATTCTTCCCTTTCCCATTTCTCTCAGAGTCAGACTCAAGTCGTTTCATCTTCCTCTAGTCTCTTCAGTCTCTTTTCCTTGTAACCTTAAAAACTACCCAGGCTTATAAAAGGAAGAATGTCTGCACAAATTGCCAGGGCCAGTGATGTTAACATTTCACACTGTTTTTCACTGGGACCTGAAGCCATTCACAATGTCCCTAACCATTACCCCTGCCCAAGTCTCCCAAACCTACTTCATCTGATTACTTTGTACATCTTCTTCAAGGCTCACTTATATATTTCCTTCTCCAGGAAATTCTTACTAACTATATCATCCCACCTTAAACCCTCAAGTATGATTACGTATATTTCTTTTATATTACTTAGAACCCTGTATTGCCACTATCACAGCTCTTAGTTCACAATCATGTAATTGCCTACTAGAATGTAAGTTCTATGAGTTCAGGAATACTGCCAGTCACATCCCGCATGTATGCCCAGGGCCTAGCACCATATCTAACACATTGCAGGTGCTTGACATTTTTTTTTCAAATAAATAGTTTTAAAAAAAACTACAAAGATTAAATAAGAAGCATTTTTTTGGTTATTTGTATGTCCTTGTTAGAGTCTGAATTGAATAATTGTTACACTGCTTTACACTTCTTTCTTTCCCTACCCCAAACTTTGTTTTCTTTTGTTTAAACCAAATACTCCTTAGAACTCAAGATCAGTTGAGTGGAAAGGTACTTTATTTCATCTTCTGGAAAAACAACTGCATCTTGTGTTCTTCATTAAAGTATTGTAAATGAACTTATAATAGTAGCTTTAGTAGTAAGATAAAGTCTTTCCTAATTTCCCTAACACCAGGTAGGCTGTGGGTAGGGACAATATCTTATTCATTGTGCACCTAATTCTAACACATAGCCTGGCGTATAGGAATAAGTCAGTCAATATTCATTTAGCGGAATGGAAAAGTAAGTAGAAAATAAAATATCTTGACCTACAAAGCAAGGAAACACATTTTCTCTCTGTTACAGTTCATTAAGAAGGTTATATTTTTTTGTCCTTTTAAAATGTGAAATATTTATTTTTATGTTATATTTACATGGCTTCTTTCCATAAAATAGGAATTTGTTAAAAAAAAAAAAAAAGCATGCATATCTTCCTTACCAGAACATTTACATTTTGAAACTGAAATTAGATTTGTGTTATAAAAAGCAAAATAAATGTGAAATTCATGGTTGAGTTTATCTCAATGTTTATTTCAATTTCTACGTAAAGTCTTCTTTGAAGTATTCTATTTTTGACACTGATACTGTATTAGATCTTAGCATGTTAAAGATGTTTAGCAGTTTTAGAGCCATAGTTATTTTAATGGATACTTTCAGCATATCCATTTTATACAGGACCAACAATCTCAAGAATATGAAAAGTGCAGCCTATAGCTTTGCTTTCAAAAGTATAAATTTTAGATAAAATAGCATAGTTTTAGTTTCTCATGGTAAAATATAACCTAGTGGATTATTTATGATGAGACTCAATGTTTAAAATTTTTTAATCCTATAGTCAAATTCATGGTACATTTATAGGACTTGGAATAATTCAATTACATTAAAAATAATTCATTTAGAAAATATAACCAATTTAACAACTCCCACCTATCCTTTTTTAAAAGCTGTATTTGTTGATTGAAGTGTTTTTTCCCCTAAAATGTTAATGAACCATCCATTTAATTAGTGAGCTTAAAGTTAGAATCATAAAGAAGCAAATGGATCACAAAGATTCACACAATAAGAATATATGACAGGGAAATGCTCTTGAAAGTGTTCATGGCCTCGCTCATGGCTTGTGTCTAGCTTCCTTCCCTATATAATAATAATAACAATAATAATAGCTTCTGAGAGTCTCCATAACGTAAAGCTTATACCCTGTTGGGTAAAAGACCTCTCTATTCTGTGCTCCCGATCTCCCATGCCACCTTGGTCCAGGAAGCAGAACTGACATCTTTTGATATTCTATGTCACTTAGTCTTCATAATAATCATATGAGATCAGAACTACCTCGTAAAATTTGTGGGGCTCAGGGTAAGAGTATAAATGGAGGCCTGCATACCTTCTGTTTAATACATATAAGGTAGGAGCCCTCGTGGTGCAGTGGTTAAGCACTCAGCTGCTAACTGAAAGGTCAGCAGTTGGAAGTTTGAACCTACCAGCCGCTTCGCAGGAGAAAGATGCCGGAGTCTGCTTCCGTAAAGATTTACAGCTTTGGAAATCCTATGGGGCCGTTCTACTCTGTCCTATAGGGTTGCTATGAATAAATCAAGCGAACAGACTGTCAAATAAAATATGTTCTATCTGCCATCCTTGACAAATATACCATCTTCATGACATGGAAGTCTAGATTCAAATTAGAATTCTCTGACTCCTTGAAGTTCTGCACTGGAATGTGGCAGCTTGGGAAGAGCTGACCTTTACTCCATCCCGCACTGTGAGGAAACTTATGCACACAGAGGTGGTCACCCCATCCCAAATCCACATGTTCAAGTTCTGCCCCCTCACCACAGCCACAAACTTGCCACTTGGCCATAACTGGAAGCTGACTTGGGGCCATTTGACAAGAAAATTTAGTGATCCTGGAGCCCAGAACATGGAGGTGTGGGCTTCTGGTGAGTATGTTGGCTTGACCCTACAGACTCTTTGCAGCTAGAGAAGGGTCACAGCTGGGCCCTCAAAAATGTGGGACCCAAGGGCAGAGGTCCTTCTTGTCAAGGTATAAATATGGTACTGTATGAGGTAACCATCATTCTCCTCAAGGAAAATCCTGAAGATTTTCCCAGAATAATAGGACTGAGCCTTTGTGTGTTGGTGGTCTACACTGGGCTAAACCAGAGGTGGTGGCACTAAAGAAGTTTGCCTATTAACATTTCCCTTGTGCTTCTTCCCCCATGTCCATTGCTCTTACCTAAAAAAATAAATCAATCCATCAGTGTTTTAATTTCACCTGTTTAATAAATAGCATGTAAATTCCACATTGAATCTATAAAGGACACCAAAAATATTCAGTGAACAAATAGCAATAAAATACTCTAAAAATGAGTGTCTATCCCAAGTTAGCATGTGTGGAGTCAGTATAGATTTGAAACCCTAGCACTTAGGAAGTATCATCTAAAATAAGGAATAAAATACTCTTACATCAATTTATTTTCATTTCAGTTGTATAAAATCTCTTGGTCTACCTTAACCTTATTGGAACAATAGAGAGATATATTTAACAACTATAATCCTCAAAAAGGGAATGTTGCTCTTAAAAGATAATACAATGAAGACAGATGATACTAGAGTTAAAAAAAGAACTCTGTCAAAATGACAAGAAAATGTTCAAATCTATCAGTTCTTCCTACTAGAAAATAATAAAATAATTCTGAGTGAACTTGAACTTGAATTATTAAGTATACAAAAACTTTTGGTAAATAAGTGCTAAGTGACAAGTAAATTTCAAATGCTAAAACCCAGGAATTCAGAAACAATATTTGATTTTTTGGGAGATGAGTAAGACTTCTATAAAAATGAATTGTATGTACATTATGGCCCCAAGACACCCCTCTGACTTGGAACTTCAGTCATTCCAGGAAGCCACCTTCTAGCCAAGCAATAGACAGGCCAATAAAATAAAAATAACACTTGAAAGGAACATGTTCCATAGAACAAACAATTATATGGGACCAAAAGGCCAATATTTGCCCAAAAGGAAAGATAAAAGGAAGGAAGGGGTAGGAAAACCAGATGAAAGGAAAAGGGGAACCCAGGGCAGAAATGGGGAGAGTGATGACACAGTGTGGGGATTGCAACCAATGTCATGGAGCACTTTGTGTACAATTTGTTGAATGGGAAACTAATTTGCTCTGTAAACTTTCACCTAAAATACAATAAAATATTAAAACAAATAAATACAAAAAATGAATTGTATAGTGTTAAAGAGATCATGTATGAATTATTGATGGTATATTGTCCTGAGCTCCTCTTCTGCTGTTTCCATGTAGATCACTGAATTTCAAAGAGAAATATGCCAGGGAGGATTATGTAAGTGAATTTTACTATTTGGGATTGTTTAAAAAGCATTTCATTTTTTTTTTAATAATATTATGTTATCAGTAAAGCTTTACACATCAGTTTAGGTTCCCATTCAACAAATTTCTACGTAAATTGTTCCTTGACATTGGTTACGTTCTTCACAATGCATGAACATTCTTATTATTTCGTTCTAGATGTTACATTTCCAGTAATCTAGTTTCCCTTTCCCCTTACCTTCTCATCTTTGTTTTAAAGTAATTGCTGGCCGCTTGGCCTCATATAGGTGGTTTTTTAAAGGAGCACAGTACTCACGGGTGATATTCTTTATTTTGTGAGCCAATCTGTTATTTAGCTAAAAAGCACTTCTTTTCACTTGCTTTTGTTATTTCACTTCATAGTCAGAAAATATTATCTACAAATATGTGAGAACTGCTTAATTTGATTTTGAGCCATTAAATCATTCTTTCCGTTCAACAAAAATATATCGACAATGTAGGAGATATTCTCTTGGTAAGTAGATTTTTGTTCTGGTAAGAACTTTCCTATGGAGTCCACATTTTATTGCTCTAAAAATGACGTATATAGCTCAGGCCTGGATGAGCCAATGTAATCCACAGTGATGGTCTGGAGAATGGGCACATGACCAATTTGCGGCCAAGGCAAATTTAAGGAGATTTAAGGAGACCTAGTGTGGAGGCTTCTGGAAAATTAATTCTCTCTTACTTTGGACTAAGTACTATACAGATGTAATACCGGGAGCTTTTGCAGCCATCCCAGTATCATGAGAGAAGATAGACTGAAATCAGTTTGCCCCGCAAAAGAGGGAGAACTAAGAGAACTGAGAAATATGGAGCAGGATCCCTGATTGAACTTCACCCACAGTCTACCTCTACACTTTCCAATGAAGGGAACCAGTACATCCCCTTCGTTGTTTATTAGTTTGAGTCTGGCTGTTAGTTATGGGCAACTGATAGCATCCTCATTGTCACAACCGCCCTCTCTCTGGCAGACACTGTGATATAGAATAAAGCAGTACACATTAGAACAGACTGAAAAAAGTTCAGGCTCTGCAACTAGATGCTCTGCCTGAGTTCAAATTTTAGCTCTACCACTTACCACATTTGTGACTATTTAAGTCACTTCACTTCTCTATAATGAGCCCCGGTGTTGAACAGTTAAGCACTGGGCTGCTAATCGAAAGGTTGGTGGTTTGAACCCATCTAGAGCCTTCGAGGGAGAAAGACCTGGCAATCTGCTTCTGTAAAGATTACTGCCTAGGAAACCCTATGGGGCAGTTCTACTCTGCCACATGGGGTCGCTATGAGTCAAAATTGACTGGCTGGCACACAACAACAACAACCTCTTATAATGATACCTGCCTAGCAGGCTTGTTGTGACAATTAAAGGGCAGCGATGCTGCTATAAAATTAACACACAATAAAGCTTAGCTGCTATTTTTATTAGGCTACACTGTGTCATTGCATTAAAATCTTCTAATTGTGCTGTAAGATATCATCATCCTCAATTTACAAATGAAACAACTAAAGTTTAGGTTGAGTGACTTTCCCATGGTCCTTCAGCTAGGAAATAATGATGCCAGGTTTTAAGCCAAACCTCTTTAATTCTATATTTCCTCCATTTCCTCTCACATGATATGTGAGATTCACATGGGCAGCAGTATTTGACTGATGACGGCTGACTCCCCAGCACAAACAACAATCTCTGGTGCCTAGTCCACAATCACCATCTTTGTAGAGTAATTGCCCTCACAGACTCCACAGTCTGGTAGAGCAGACAGACGCGTAAGAAAAGTATTTCAAAACCCCACAGTTAATTCTGTAACAAATCTATGTATAAGGGACGGGGGAGGAATGAATAAGTTTGTCTGGGAGCAAGGCTATGGCTCCAGTAATAAGTCTGCTCATGCTTTGATTAGAACAGCAGGTATAGATCACACAACAAATAGCAATTAGCTAACAGCTGGTTGGGAGAGGGTGCGGGTAGGTGTTTGCCAAAAACATTTCTCAAAGCCCAATGTCAGGTGTTTGCTTTCCCGATATGCCATGACTGTGACCTTTATTTTCTCTGTGTTTTAAAAATGTTAACCCCCAGTATTAAGATATTTGTAAGTGTGCATTTCAACCCCTCACACTTTAGTACTACATCAACTCCCCTCAGGTAGTCGAGCAAATTCTGAGGCTTGGATTTGTTATCAAGTAGTTTCTTCCTGGCATTTATATCTGTGGAACCAGGATCTGGTTGTGAACCACATAGACATAAAAATGAACTACATCAAATGTACCTAATCCAGGACCACCAAAAGTTATGGGCAATATCGGAATGTCAATATAGTTATTTAAATTGGAGAAAGGTGACCTGAGAATATTACACTTCCCTCCACATGTACTAACCTTTTCCTCCTGACTAAGTTCACTTAGAAAAACAAATTAAAGAGCAGAAGTTTGTTTGGCAGCACAGAACTGAAGGAAGGCAAGCAGATGGTTATAAGGAACATTTATCCACGCTATGCCAGAACTGAAAGAAACGAAATTCATTCAGTACAGGAATTGTTGTCTAGAATAAGAAAATCCATTTTTTTGTTCAGCACTGCCCAAGTTCTTATTATGCTATCTTGATTTCACTTCAGATCAGTCAGCATTTAGTCCATGATGACCTCTTTGAATTTAACTGAAGGAAAGAAGGAAACTAAAATTTAGCAAACACTAAGAAAGTGTCTGAGGAAGTATCTTATTAATGGGATTGCAGTGTTGTATAACAAGCAAGCAACGGTAGTCACTGTGCATACTGTGCTGGGTCTTATAAGGGTTACCTTCTAGGAACTTCCTGAAATCTTCTAGAATAATTCCTTATTCCATCTCTCTTCCTCATGTCCAATTCTTATATTTTTCTTAAGGAGCCCTGGGCACAGTGGTTAAGCGCTTGGCAGCTAAACCAAAAAGGTCAGTGGTTCGAGCCCACCAGCCATTTCATGGAAGAAAAGACCTGGCGATCTGCTCCTATAAAGATTTACAGCCTTGGAAACCCTATGGGGCAGTTCTTCTCTGTCCTCTAGGGCTGCTACGACTCAGAATCCGCTCGATGACACACAACGCCAATACCATATTTTCCTCATTTTCTCCCTGACAAAAATGAAGGCAAGAAGACATCTATGCTAATGTCTATGGTGTTTATTGTCTTAGATTCTATTTTCTAAAGTTTAACCTTTACCAAAGCAATTTTTTAAACTATTTTTGAATTGATAAATTCAATAAATATTTTCTGAGAACTTTGTATGTGACAGGTCAGGTGTAATCAGATATCATGAACTAATTATAAAAATCTGTAGATGGGTACATTTGTAGCTTAAAGAAGAAGGAAGTGGAATATTAAATGAGGAAGAAAGAGCCTACAGAACTGGGATAAAATCCACCTTATCACTTTGCCACCTGCTTGATTTCAGGCATATGGTTGATAATCTTTGAACCTCCAGTTTCTCTTCTGAAAAAATGTAGGGTTTTGAGGCAAAATAAGCAATGCCAGGTACCTAGTGCATTTAAAAAATGAGCATTAATTACTAACATTATTGTATTCTTTGATTTATACCTTATTATTTTTGACAAGGCATATTTACTAGTATTAACTTTAAAAGCATGTTGACTTTCTGAAAGGAAAATGCATGCGAATATAGAGAGAAGAAAATGTTTTTTTTTTCTGATAATATAGCATTACTGCACTGCACAATAAGGAAACTAGTATGCATGGTGACTACCGTCACTTGCTTATAATGCAACACTGTGATCTCATTAATAAGATAGTCCACAGACATTTTCTTAGTGTTCCATACATTTTAGTTTCTTTCTTTCCTTCAGTTCAGTTCAAAGAGGTTGTCAGCAGTTTCCTTGTTGCCAAACTTGACAAACATTTATTTACTAGTCCTGATTTTACTTGAGTATTCTGTAGCAGATACTGCTCTTATTGAGAGAGATTAGCTACTGTGACACCACATTCTCCTGCTTGTCCTCGTACTCGGTCTTGGAAACACCTCCTCTTGATCCCATTTGCTGAACTCTCTCCCTTTGGGTACTCCTCAAATGTTGGTGTTCCTCAGGGTTTATCCCAGGCTCTTCATACTACACTCTTCTTTGATCATTCTCTCCATTCCATGATTCCAGCTACTATTTTTTGCTCCAGCCTGAAATCCTCCTGCTTTCAAACTTGTGCTCCCTCTCCTACACTTTACATACCTTTTAAATCCCACATATTCAAAAACTGAGCTCATAATTCTCTCCTATCCTCAAGCATGTGTCTCCTTTTGATTTCTGACTTCAGAGAATGACATCACCATCCCCTGCTAAGTACATTCATTCATTAAACCAAAACAAAAACCAAACCCGTTGCCGTCGAGTCAATTCCGACTCATAGCAACCCTAAAGGACAGAGCAGAACTGCCCCATAAGGTTTCTGAGGAGGGCCTGGTGAATTCGAACTGCCAACCTTTTGGTTAGCAGCCATAGCTCTTAACCACTAAGACACCAGGGTTAGGTCCTGCCAGATCTACAACCCAACTGTTTTGAATTAATCCCCTTCTTTTTCTCTTGCACAATCACTACTTTATCTGTGTAACCTGCACCATCTACCTGCACAGGTGCAGCAGCCTTTTACTATCTGATCTAACTGCTTCCATTCTTTTTTTATTTTTTCCCATACAAAAATTTATACATACATTGTTATGTGACTCTAATTGCTCTCCCCATACTGTGACAGCACAGTCCTCCTTTCCACCCCTGATTC